>NC_035434.2:131394586-131994586 GCF_002127325.2 Helianthus annuus | reverse complement strand
CCGACACGCCACTTTAACCCATAAAGGGTATCCCCAATATGGGTAAGAAAAATATTTTTTGATAGCATTAGTATCTGTCGGGTGTATGCCTATAGTCCGTGCTTAAGTCGTGGCCATTTGCAATAAAATGAGCCAAGGATATCCAGAACACAGTCGCATTAACCCCCAATGTTTAAGTTATCAAGCAAAACAGATTAAAACGGGTTATGCGGATTTTTAGTCACAATCCGATATTGATCCCATACCTGACCAAGTGGTAATAATTTACCGTATCCCAAGCTCATATAGGGAAAATAGGTTAATAGTATTTACCTGGCTTAATATCTTACAATCCAAGAAATTTATATAAGCACAGCCGATATAACAAATAACCTAGCAAGGTTGCAATCTACTGGACGCCCTAGTCTGGAATGAATGGTATAGTAACCAATTAGAATGTTAACGGGTCCTAGTCATAGACTTTGGACCGGTTAACAATAAATAATGAAAACGGTACGGTACGCTAGATTAAGCGGTGACCGGATAAAATGTAATTTAAAACGTCACAAGTACTAAGACATGTATGATATGGGTAAACATAATTACATGCTGGAATATAAAAGAAATTTGAAGGATTTGACCGAATTCGGTTAACATACGTAAACTAAGTTACAAAAGCTAATCGCACGCGCATAAGCGGTATCGGGTGATTGGATGAGTCATAAACAAGTTCATTATGCCAAAACATTATAATTAAGTTACCATATCAGTAAGTAATCCATTTTGTGTGTTCATCATTGTTTAAAACCAATTTATGCACCAAAAGGGCATTTTCGGCAATTTAAGGCATAATGTACGAACTTGTATAAAAACCCGAAAACTGATTATGATCAAGTAGTATATCCTTAAAGGGTTATCCTACACATAATTATGATCATGATGCAACTTCAAATCAGTAGCTAAGTTGGCTAAATCGGGCCAGAATCGAAAGTCAAAGCAGAAGTCAAACTGCTTGACTTTCGATTGCGAACAGAGCTATAAACCGGAAATGATAGGCTGAACATGCTTAGACATGTTCTAATATTCTTTACCAACTGATTTGGTGTCAAAATGATGTGTTAAAACTTTTATAAGTTCATTTTATAAGTTTTCCAAAAATTGCCTTTTGACTTTTTATTAAACATAACTTTGACCCGTCATTTGACCAATTTAACGTGATTTCCAGGAGGTGCCCTTGTAAGGGATTATCACCTACCTT
Source organism: Helianthus annuus (assembly GCF_002127325.2). Lineage (NCBI taxonomy): Eukaryota > Viridiplantae > Streptophyta > Magnoliopsida > Asterales > Asteraceae > Helianthus > Helianthus annuus. Next base: position 131,993,349 of record NC_035434.2, on the reverse strand, counting down.
GTTATGATCACGTAGCTATGTTCGATTCGAACAATGGCTGGACCATAATGGTCTTGACCGAAAGTCAAACAAAATATCAATTTGCTTGACTTTAGGCTAAATTCTTAGCCTATTTTGAAATGAGCTAAAGAGGGATCACTTACTAGTATTCCATAGAAATATTGAACTCAAAGGAGGCTCCTTTTTGATCAGGAACAACTCCAAGTAGCAGATAGAGAGGAGAATAAGAAATGAGCAAAGGAAAATACAAGCTTAGCTTGCTATTTATACTAGTTGAGGATGCATATGATCAATCCAGGTGTTAGGGGTTGTTATCAGATGTCTCCAGGTGCCCCTTCACATGTAGGAACCAAATTAAAGGTGGAAATTCGCGTGAACATGGCTAACCATGTAGGCTGCCACAGCAGACTGAACAATCTGCCAGCTGCACCCCTTACGGACTGTAAGGGGCGTCAGCTTACGATCCGTAAGCCTACTTCGCGCCCACAGGTTTGAATGGCTTGCGGTCCCTAAGACTAAATGTCTTACGGTTCGTAACCGCTTATGAAAATAATGAAATTCATGCCTTACGGTCCGTAAGCTATAGGGCTTACGGTCCGTAAGTGTGCTCAGAAGCCAAAAGTTTGGCATGTTAACACAAATGGTCCCTCCACAATCATTCTTCCATAATTTTACATATTTAGTCCCTCTCACCAAACAACGTGGCATAATTGAGAGTTAATCGGACACGTGTCATTATATAATTCGATACAAATTTCCGAGGTGTTACATCCTCACACCCTTAAAAGAAATCTCGACCTCGAGATTTTATTCAAAGAGATGGGGGTACTTTTGTTGCATATTGGACTTAACCTCCCATGTATACTCGGGGCCACGACGGGCATCCCATTTAACTTTCACAATAGGGATCATTTTCCTTCGGAGCTTCTTAACATGTTGATCCTCGATCGAAATCGGTTTCTCAACGAACCTCAGGTTTTCATCAATTTGCACATCATGATGTGACATTGCTAGCGACTCATCGGCTAGACATTTCTTTAAGTTACAAATGTGGAACACATCGTGAATTTACTAAGCTCCTCAGGTAGCTTAAACTTATAAGCCACTGAACCGACACATTCTATTATCTCGAACGGTCCAATATATCTCGGGCTCAACTCGCCCTTCTTTCCAAATCGCATCACACCTTTCCAGGGTGATACTTTTAATAAGACCTTGTCTCCTATTTGGAACTTAAGAGGTTTACGCCTCTTATCTGCATAGCTCTTCTGCCTATCACGGGCAATATTGAGCCGATCACTGATTTGAACAATCTTTTCCGTGGTCTCCAGGACTATCCAGGTCCAAATAGTTGGGCTTCCCAATTTCAGCCCAACAAACGGGCGTTCTACACTTTCTCCCATACAAGGCTCCAAAAGGAGCGGCCTTGATGCTACTATGATAACTGTTATTATAGGAGAATTCAATTAGGGGTAGGTGGTTGACGTGTGTGCGGGTGTGTATATAATTTTTAGATATATTTTAAGCCCTTTTTACTCGTGAATCAAGTTTTAAATTTATAAAACACGATATAATACTATCACTCTACACACCTTAGGGCAAGTGTACCCATCGCGGACGTAGTATAGTGATGGAAAGATACCGAGGTCATCCAAGGACACAAGAGCTTTTAGTACAGGCTTATCGTTAACGTTTAATCTAACCAAATTTTGATAAAAAGTTTTGAAAATAAGAATAAAAATAAACTAGAAAACAAAGATAAAATATAAGGAAAAAACAAATAGACAAGAAGGAATCACTTGGTTCCAACTCCTCTTTTATGTATCCTTTAATGATTTCCGCACTTTGGGCATTTTAAGAGATTATCTTTAAGTTATAGTAGTAGGCCCCCTTCCAGCATTACCCTCAACCTATTGGTTTGAGTTAGTAGGGATACAGTCCCGTAAGGTCGGATTATTGAAAGATAATTAAGTAAGCTATTAATGCGAAAAGTGGTAGGCCCCTTCCAGGCAGTGTTACCTCCACCTATTGGTCTAAGTCAGCAAGGATACAGTCCCGCAAGGTTGGTTTAATGTTTTAATAGTAATTTATAGATAAGGGATTCAAGCGGTTCTTACTTCTCCCGAGGCGGTTAAGACCTACCTCTCGTGAAGTCCTACTAAGCTTGAACCAGGTTCTCGCAGGATCTATACACTGAACGAGACAAGAATATACCCAACCACCCTTCTAACCCCCTTCCAGACAGTTAACATGCTTTATATAGACCGTAAACACACGAATGAGTGAATTAACAAAACAAGAAGAATGATTAAGTAAAATTCACCTTCAATATAGAAAACTAGTTATTAAAGTCATTAATACATACCCAAATAAAAGGGAGCCAAAGGTTGGAAATCAAAAAGTAATACATAAAAGATTTGTCTTCACCAAGTGATGTAGGAGTTTAGCCAAGCATGGCCTTTGTTTGACAAGAACTTGATCTATCGATCTTGGATCCCGAGACTACTACACACTCTAAAAATGGAAAATGGAGGATGGTGGTGGATGTTGGTGTTGTAGTGGTGGTGGAGTGGTGGTAAGTGTGAGAGAAGTGGTTTGCCAAGGGATGGATTGGAAAGAAACCAAGCACCCCTATTGATAGCTGAAATCAGACGGTTCACACGGCCCCGTGGCCTTCCTTCTTTCTCTTCCTCATTAACTGCAGTGTCAGATCTTGTATTAACATGGCCCCGTGTGTCAACGGCACGGCCCGTGGCAATTGTACTTGCTGTACTATCTAAGATTCTACGAATCTTAGAGTTGACCACGCCCCGTGTTGAGTTAGCATGGCCCCGTGTTGAGTTAGCACGGCCCCGTGTTGGTTTGTCTGGTTTGTCTTTTGATGCTGCCTTTTCTTCTGCAAGGAATCTTGATTGGGCATGGCCCCGTGCCAGAGCTTCTGTTCTTGTTATTTTTGTTGGTTTGGATGTGGATGGGGTCTTGGCGAGTTGTGTCAATCCTTCTTCTTTGCATTTATGTTGGTTTCTGTTGTTAATTTGTTCCTTTGTTTTTTAAGGTCTTTGATCCTATAAATTAAAAAGAAACAAAGAAACATGCTTTTTCCAACATTAGTACTGAAAAAGTGTTGATTTTATGCCATATTTGACATAATTTATATATTGTATTTTACGCACATCAGTGGTCATCCCAGCTACCACCTAAATGAATCACGCATACTCTAAGCATGTCTTCAAAATTTTGAATGGTACGCTCACTCTGTCCATCAGTCTGAGGATGGTAAGCCGTACTGAAATTTAATCCCGTGCCTAATGATTGTTGGAAACTCTTCCAAAAGTGAGATGTATATCTCGTATCTCTATCAGATACAATAGATAGTGACACACCATGCAGGGACACAATTGGGTCCTCATATAATTTGGCCAATTTTTCGGAACTGTAAGTCTCCTTAATTGGCAGAAAATGGGCTAACTTAGTCAGTCTATCAACGATAACCAAAATCATGTCATTGCCACATTTGGTCTTAGCTAACTTGGTAATCAAATCCATAGTTACCATCTCCCATTTCAAAGTGGGAATTTCAAGTTGTTGTAGAACTCCTGATGGTTTCTAATGTTCAGCCTTAACTTGCGAACACGTCAGACACTTAACTACATAGGTGGCTATAGATCTCTTCATACCCATCCACCAATAATTCTTTCTCAAATCTTGGTACATTTTATCACCTCTAGGATGAATAGATTAACTAAAATTATGAGCTTCCTGGAGGATCAGATCTCTGAGTCCTCCGAAGATAGGAACCGAAATACGATGATTAAACCTCAGGATTCCATCATTCCTAGGTGCCAACTAATCAACAGTTCCACCCAATCCTTCATTAGAAGCATTTGCTTCTAATAAGGCTTGCTTTTGAGCATCCAACAACTTCTCATTCAAGCTAATCCTGAGCTCAATACTTTTGGCATTAATACCTATCGGCTTAATCCTTTCCTTGCGACTCAAGGCGTCATCAATGACATTTGCCTACCGGGATGATAACGGTTATCACAATCATAATAATTCAATGTCTCCATCCAACGGCGTTGTCGCATATTCAAATCTTTCTTGTTAAACAGATGTTGGAGACTTTTATGGTCAGTGTATATAATACACTTTGTGCCATATAAATAGTGTCTCCATAACTTTAGTGCAATACAACGGCACCTAATTCCAAATCATGGATGGTGTAATTCCTTTCGTGCACCTTGAGTTGTCGTGATGTATATGCTATCACCTTGCCTCTTTGCATGAGTACACAACCCATACCCATATGCGAGGCATCACAATATACCATAAAGTCTTCAATACCCTCAGGTAGGGTTAAGACTGGAGCATTGCTCAATTTATGCTTTAGAATCTCAAAGGATTCTTTCTGTTTGGGACCCCAGTCAAACTTGACATTCTTGCGGGTCAAAGTAGTCAAAGGACTGGCAATACGAGAAAAGTTCTCAATGAACCTTTGATATTCGCTAATTTACACATATTTTAGTCCCCCGTTTTACCCCCATTTTATGCGTTTTCGGCCGTAAAACCGTCGTTCGGATACTTAATTATCTACATTTTGGTTTACAGGCCTAAAACAGCATACCAGACGAGATGATACCAAAAACGAGGACTTTCCGGACAAAACGATGAAGCTGCGAAGATTCTGTGGAAAAAGACTGACCTGGGCGTTTGGCACGGTCATGCGGCCATATGCACGACCGTGCATATCCGACAAACCAAGAAGATCCGGCAGTGAACCAGGCGTGCAACTCACCGTGCAAGGCACTGAAGGCAAGCCCGATAAGGAACGACCGTTCCCGATCAAGAACGATCGTGCGGATCCGAGGTCAAACATAAACTCGGAAAAGAACGACCAAAGAACCGAGCGTGCAACTCAAACCTCGGAAAGGAACGGTCATGCCAAACCAAGAACGACCGTGCGTGACCGAAGACTAGTCAACGATCTGTGACGTCATGCAGTATGGTGGCCCACCACCAATAATGCTTAAAGTGCACGGTCGTGCGATCGGAAGAACGGTCGTGCAACTTCGAAAAAGCATTTAAACAGAACAGCACCATTTTAGTAGGAACTCTGGACATTTTGGGAGCTCTGCAGGCGATTTTGAGGCTCCGAAGGCTGCTGCTTTCACTCGGATTCAAGCCACATTGCCCGGTTTTGCTCATTTACTATCCAGATTCTCATTCTTATGCTTGTTTATGGTTTGGTTTCTCAAAACTTTCCATAATTTTGTTATGTTTCAAGCTTTTAGACTGATTATTATGTATTAATGTAAGCCTTTGGGCAAAAACACAACAATCCCTTGCTTGATTATAGCTTTTAGTATGTTGATCTATGTTTGTAATGAAAGTTGGAAGTGTTTTCTATGATTATCTTTGATGATTAGTTTGCAACCTTGTTATTGATATTGATTTCTTGATTATAAGTAATTGTGTTGGATGATTGGTGCTTGGTTAGGTAAGATAGTTGAAAAATGAAGCTTATTTAATCATGTATTAGTAAACTTTTAATTTGGTTAACTAGTTTAACTTGGTTAAAATGTAGGCACCATGATACTCTAACGGGTTAGTGGTTTAATAAAATGTAATTATTATTAATCAAGAGAGCTTGCCCTCACGGAAGGACTCTAACGGGTTAGATGGTGTTGTTACGAATTCTTGCCATGATTTGTTAGCTTAGTTAGTAGTTTCGGCCAAAATTGCTATCTTGGTGAATTTATGTGCAAGATTTGTAAAATGAACTCGGTTGTGATTTAATCTAGTTTATGCTTGTCTCGGTGGTTGCATTGTGTTTATCGGTGTTGCTTTCCTTGATTAAGTGAGGTTAGAAAACTCCTAACGGATGACTAACTTATTTTTAGGAGATTTTTGTAGACATTAATCAATCGCACGTTAAAGAACAATTTTAGGTGGTTAAAGTGTGTTTATCGTTTTAACTTTCCGAATGATTGTCATGTTAGGATTCCCGAAAGGGATACTAATTGTCTCAAAATGGAAAATTGACCGAATGCTTCTAGTGCCAAAACTGACTTAGTTGACATGCTGTGGTTGTGTATTAAGCAAGGCTATTAATATATAATTTACTATGTTTTATAAGTTTTTATTTATGCTTACTTTAGTTTAATTAAAACCAAGACAATTTATGTTTTTACTGGTAATTTAGTGGCAAAGGTCTAGTATTATTTCTCCGCCCATTTCCGTGGATCGATACTTGGTTCTTACCGATACTTTACTACATATATGACGGGGTACACTTGCCCTTTCGTGTGTGTTTTGATGTAAAAGTAATAATCACTTTTATAAATTTAAAACCAATTCGTGTGTAATTTCATTGTAAAAATATGTGTAGTCACGCACGTACCAACCTTCTATAATAACCGGCCAGTCCTAAGAAACTACTGATGGAGAGTGTGAAACGAAAGCCTTAAGTGTATTATCTTGTGTGCGGTAATGTGTTTTATGCGATTTAATCTTTCGAATGTGATAACTACGAGCTTTTGAGGTTTTACAGGTTAATCGACATAATTTGGAGAAATTAAAGTGCGTGGAAGCAAAGAAGAACAAGCAAGGATGTTTATCAAGAGAATTCATATCATTCGGGACTTGTCCGGGGCCGAAATATAGCTTGGATTAATGAGAAATGCGAATTATTAAAGTCCAATGGCCTTGTGGTAATTAAATGAAAGCTTAGTATAGTTGATATGTGAAGGGGATGAAGAATCATGAAGTACAGGGGTTGAAAATGACAATAGTTGAAAGAATGTTTGGCTGAGTAAAGGAGTTGTGGAATCCCGCCTCCACCTAAGGTTCATGAACCTCCACCTACGGTGGTGGATGTTTGGTGTAAAAAAGAAACAGAACCTCCAGACCTTCACCTACGACCTGAACCTCCAACTACGATGGAGGCAGAGTTCTGAATTAAGGTTATATCGTAACCTACGGTACATAAACCGTAGGCTACGGTGGTTCGTATATGGCAGCGCGTGTTTGAGGTAGTTGAAGGGTATAAAATGGTTTTTTAAACCCTAATTCAATAATTATCATCTTGGGGTTGAACTTAGAAGTACACAAAAAAGATTTTGGCTCTCAATTCCACTTTCATCATCATAATTCTCCTATTGCTTGCTAAATCAATCATGAACCAATCATATCTCCAAGCTTTTGAAGATCAAGATTGCGAGATAAGTAGCTAAAACTCTTACAGTTTCCTCCGGATGGAGGGTTTTTTGTAAGTTAGATGATTTTATGTGTTTGTAAAAATCGTATAACTCGGTGATCTAAGCATTTGATGCTTTTCACCTTTGATTTGATTAATCAATTGTAATCGGTTGCATTTTCCTTAACTTTAATCTTTGATCAATCAATTCCCGAGAGTTCTAGTAATTGGGATATGTTTGCTATGGGATTAGGGTTGGTGTAGGATCGTTAGACGACCTGACGAGTCTATCAGAAGAATGCTTAGACTGAATCAGAGGCGGAATTCATTGATTCAGTCTTTGTTTAGCTTGATTTCACTAATTTGTCTCTATTTATTGCACTTATTAACAAGTTACAAGCTCTGGAGACGATTCGGGCAGGGCTTCGCCGTTACACACCTTCACTGCTTACTAGTTTCGCTTCAAATGACCCCTATATATAGGACATAGGGTTTCGCTTATGTGTACATGACACATAAGCGAACTTTTACAATGACTAATAACCGAAACCTCCACTATGTCCCTATAAGCGAAACTATGACTAAATCATGATTTCTCGATTTCCGTGCATGAAAAGAACAGCCCTAACCTAAGACTCGAACTAAGATGTAGTCAACAGACAACTGCACTAACAGACTCCCCCTTGAATGTTGACGGAATCTTCAGTGAGAGTCTTCAAACATGACAGCTCTTCACTCTTAATCGGTCTTCTTCAGGAACTCTTCTTGGAATTATGTACCTGGATCTTTCTCTGGCTCTAACTTTCATCAGACTTCCCCTATCATCATGCTGGGATCGCCGTCTGGAATTCGTTATCACCATTGAGATCAACTCCTGGCTTTATCAGTATAAACTTTTTCTCAGGTTTTGAAGTATCTCCTGGCTTTCCGTAGCAACAGGATCAGAAACCTGCACAACTCAAACACTCTATCACAAATAAACAAAATTGTGATTCAACTTAATGAATCAACTAATCATTTAAGAATATTCAAGAATTTTTCATCTTTAACACCTATTAAACTTTCCAAAATCTGATTAAACATTTCAAACCAATTCAATCAAACCTCTGTTCATCATGTTTACCCTTTGAGATTTTGAATTTCAGCTCTCCAACATCAGTTGTCGAAAATCTTTTTGGACTTTTCAAAAATGAAACATAAAAGCAATAACAACAATTAAATGCAGAAATGAAATATATACAAACATATTTTTGTGAGTTCGTGCAAGAGGATCATATCAGCTGCTGACTAAACACTAGCACCGTTAAGCTGTTATTTCTTTTTAAGCTTTTAAACAGTTCGCGTTGATTGCCGATATTCTGATCCACTTAAATTCTCACAAAATGTTCAACCTGTTTGGGATACAGAATTAGTGTTTTAGAACTTAAACATCTACATGTGTCCCACCTCAGAATATACTCTCGTATCCAGGCCCCAGTATTCAGTCTTACAGGTGAGTATACCACAGCTGATATCTGTTAAGGGGTAGGTGCGAGGGCCGTGAGAGCTCAGGTCGATACTTCCGTATACGCAGAGAGATGACGACTTCGACTTTTGGTGTGTCCCCTTTAGAGGATCTTTTATTTACAACAGCAGCGACTATCAATTTTATTATTTCATCAGCATGCTGAGGGCGAGCTTATATTTCAAAGCTTTTTGCAGAAAGTATTATCCGGGGACTAGGTCAGTACTTCCATACAGCAGAAGTCCCGGGATAATACCCCAGATATCACTGAGCATAAAGACCTAGTATCTCAGAATACGGGACCCTTCAAACAGGATTTCAGGGGTTACCTATATATCCTGGAGATGTTCCCCACGTAAACGCAAGTGAAATTTATGTTTATATCCCAAACTGACCTACTAATTCTGTGAAAACCTACCGGCACATCTTTAGCGAGACTGCTTAATTGCATTTATACATTACAAATCTTTAGCGTACTATGTCCGTCTAGCTGATGTACTATCATTTCCCCTATTCGCACTAAAACTCATTTTTAATTTTATCATGTTTTTGACATTTTCAAATTTTCTCATTTTTTTTAATTTTTACTCCCCCTAAAATCAAAATATGTTTCAATTTTGATTTTCTGGGAAAATTTGAAACAAACTGTACAAAGTTCGACAACATGATATCGAATCGCTTCAATTCGCCATCCACTTGGCGTAAACAATCAGAACTCCCCCTCTCAACAAACTATTTTCCCATTATGATCTCAAAACACTTAAGTTTATTTTAATCAAAATGGTTTTTCCGGAAAAATTAGTTTGTTTACCAAACATTTGTAGGTTCGGGGTTACTTCATCACATTGTTTTCTTCAAACATTTGAAAGATTTATCATTTCCAATTTTACCATAAACCATATGTAGAAAATCAAGTACAACTTAATGTCCCTGATTTACCACATGTAAGGCGAAAAATCACCAGAGTGAAATTTCTCAAGAAATGTGCCGATTCATGTTCCACTTTTACCAACCTGGGAACTCCGGCAAGTCAGGTTTTTCATTTAAACAGATTCACCCAAGCCTGACGTTCCTTGGGTGATTTTGAATTCTTGTTCAACAATGGTGGAAAATTTGCATCATCCATTGTTAAACCTGAATTCTCTTTTTTTACCTCAACACCAGGCTCCTCTGGTTTTGACAGACCAGAATCATTGCCTGCACATGGCTTGTCTGATTTTGACAAACCAGATTCATCGCCTGAAGGTGGCTTGTCTGACTTTGACCTGTCAGATTCATCGCCGACCATTTTCTTCTTCTTCTTTTCTTCTTTCGTCCTCAGATTTGTATCTGATGAATTCGTCTTGCTTGACTTTGCAATCGAAGAAGTTGATTCATCAGAACTCTTATTTTTACCAACAGATGAACCCGAGGACAAAATCTTCTCGAGATACTCTCTCGCCTTCTTCCTCTTTTTCCTCAGTCTGTCTTTCTGCCCCTGTGAAAGTTTAACTTTCTTTTCTTGAATTGTCTGTTCTTGAACTTTAGGTTTTAGAACCTTCTGTTCATGGGGCTTGACTTTGACTGGAATCTTTGCCAATTTCTGAGACTTAACCCTCAATCTGTCATTCGATCTCCTTGGGCAATCTCTGGCAATGTGACCTTTGATTTGACAGTTAAAATATCTTCTTGTCTCAAAATTCCTTCTCTGGCAGTTAACAGCAATGTGTCCTTGATAACCGCATCGGTAACACACTTTGTTATCGTACCATGTACCACCTTTACACCAAACGCTCAGATCATAGCATTGTCTGGCTTGGTGATATTCCTTCTTCATGTTTACTTATTACCAACAATTTTTGAGTTTTCATTTTTTACTTTTTGTAATTTTTCATTGCGATTGGATGATCGATCTGATGAACTTTTATTATCTTTTTGAACATTTTTCTCATTTTTAATTTTTTGTTTTTGTTCCATTCTCTTCTTCAAAGGTTTTTGCTTAGAGCATTCTCCCTTTTCAGTCGATTGTAGAACAGTTTTCTGGAATTTTTCAATTTTTTCATTTTTATCATCAGATTTCTCATCGCAATCTTCAACTTTGACATTGTCAAAGTTTGTGACATCGTCACTTATTGGAACAGAATTGATTGGTTTTGGACAGGGAAAATTCAAACTGTCTGATGCAGTCACAAAACCTATCAATTTCTTCTCAAGTTCATCAATCTTGTTTCTTGAATTTTCAGCTTCATTTTCAAGCTGAGATATCCTTTCAAGATGAGACTTGATTGATTTTTCATTCTCATTTTTCATGTTTCAAGAACAGTCTTTTCATTTTCCAAAACTTTTATCTGTTCTTGAAATTTCGTTTCATTAGCTTTCAAATTTTTGTTCTCAAGCTTTATCCAGAAATCTTCATTTTCTGAGGATTTCTTGTTGCTTTCAAGGTCTTTTTCTAACTCTTTGATTTTCTTTTGAGCACTTTCATCTTCTTTTTCAAGTTTAATAATTTTCTGAAGATGGGAATTTATCATTTCAATGTTGTTTTGACTAAAAACATTTCTTCCATCTTCAAGAATTTTTATTTGACTTTGAAATTCTTTCTCAGCTTTTAGTTTCTCTATTTCAAAAATTTTCATTTTATCTTTCAACTTCTGGTTTTCCAATGTCGAACTGCTAAAATTACTTAACAGTTTGTTATTTTCAACTTTTAGTTTCTCACACATTTCCTGAAACATAAGAATCTGTTTAATATCAGTTTGCTTCTCGTCTTCCAACTTCTTGACTTCCGATGTCAAACTTTCCGCATCCTTCAAGAGTTTGTCATTCTCAGTCTTGAAGCTGTCACATTTGAAGCACACTGTTTCAGAACTTGAAGTTTCATACTTCACAGATTCTTCAACCTTTAGCATTTGTTCTTTCTCTATCTTATATGTACCTGCACCAAAAGATTGTAACAAAATCAATAGGATTTCCATTATCATCAATATAACAACCTCTTTTCATATCATATATCAAATTTCTTTTTGCTGCCCAACAAACATTGATTCTTTTGTTTATTTCATTTATCACATTTAAATTCAAATCTTCCAAATTCATTTTTATCTTATCCAACACATCTCTCTTCTTTTGATAATTTTCATAATCGTAATTTTTAAGTTTTCTAATGAATTTATTTAGAGATAATTTTGAAAAATTATAATCTTCTCTCAAATTTTTCAAGCAATCATCCCATTCAGCTGATAATCCATTAGCAAACTTTGATATCATATCAGCTTCTGTTATTACTATTTGATTTTCCTTCAAATAGTCAATCAAACGATCAAAACGTTTCTCCAAATCATCCAATTTTTCATCTTTCTTACTTAGAAAACATTCGAAACGTTTACTCCAAACCTTTTTGGGTAAATTCTGATAAGAATTACTGAGATATCCTCGATACCAATCGTTTAACCTTTTAAGATCATTGTTTTCCTGATCATCAAACCTCATTGTCATCTTTCAAATAATCCCGACAAATCTTTGTTGTTCACAAAAGCGAAACTTTTCACTTGTTCAAATAAGCAAAACCTGAGAGACCAGATAAGCGAAACTAACACAATGTTCAAATAAGCGAACCACCTAATGTCCAAATGAGTGGATCAATAGAGTTGTTCACAAAAGCGGAACTTTGTGTCTTATAAGCGAACCTCAAGTGTCACAATAAGCGAACCTTACAAGCGAAACCTCTACTAAATGATCCAATAAGCGGACCTCTAAAGCGGAACCTTAACAAACATGTCACTACAAGAGGACCTCTTGAGCGAACCTGATGCAATTTGAAGCGGACCTTTTCAAAATATGTACGAATAAGCGAACTTGAACCTGTCAAATAAGCGGAACTACCAAATGTCCGTAAAAGCGGAACCACTTCGCACATCAATTTGGTCCATTTTTAGTCTGTATTTTGGTCTGAAACTTTCAAGGGTTTGTTAATGTACAATAACACACAATCTGTGAAATTTTGATCCAATTTTGACCGGTAAAACTTCCTGAACTGATAAAAAAAGGTGTAGAAATCAGAATTTTGAGCGAAAAACGAGCTAAACGGTAAGAACTCTTCCTCCTGAGCTCTGATACCACATGTAGGATCGTTAGACGACCTGATGAGTCTATCAGAAGAATGCTTAGACTGAATCAGAGGCGGAATTCATTGATTCAGTCTTTGTTTAGCTTGATTACACTAATTTGTCTCTGTTTATTGCACTTATTAACAAGTTACAAGCTCTGGAGACGATTCGGCAGGGCTTCGCCGTTACACACCTTCACTGCTTACTAGTTTCGCTTCAAATGACCCCTATATATAGGACATAGGGTTTCGCTTATGTGTACATGACACATAAGCGGAACTTTTACAATGACTAATAAGCAAAACCTCCACTATGTCCCAATAAGTGAAACTATTACTAAATCATGATTTCTCGATTTCCGTGCATGAAACAAACAGCCCTAACCTAAGACTCGAACTAAGATGTAGTCGACAGACAACTGCACCAACAGTTGGTAATTGTAACTGATAATTATTTGATAACCTCCCTTTATGTATTAACCGGAGTACTTAGTCTTTGATTATCACAATTGAGAAATTAAATTAAGCACTTATGTCTATGTGAGTGTTTCGATTAAACACATAATTGAATCTAGCTACAAACCTAAAATTCGGAGGAACCATTGGTTCTCCTACTGATTTAAACTTCAATTTTAGTTGTTAATTTAGATAAGCAATCAAACCATCAATTGAGGTTTACTTTTTAGCAATAGTTAATCAATACTTAGCATCATGACACTTTCCACAATCCTCCTCTGGTTTGATATCCGACTTATTGTAGGATCGTTTTTGGACCCGAATGAGTCGATCAGAAGAGTTAATCCTTGAAACGAAAGGCGGAAGCAGACGAAAAAGGTCAATTCAGCTATATACACTAATAAACTGCCTTTCTGATTGATATAATGACAGATTACAACGAGTCGGCACTTCGGCAGCACTTCGTTACACTGACCGGAACGGATCTACCTAATTTCTCATGAACAGGCCTTTATATAGGCAAGGGATTCCGCGTGAAAGGGTTCCAAAGGAAATTAAAGTTCCAAGCGGAACTTAATTCGGTGCGGAATTACCTAGACACAACTTTCATGTGGAAATAACCTTTCATGCGGAAATAACCTTTCATGCGATATTACATGATTTCTCGAAAAATGTGCCCTGATCTATCATTCTATTACAAGACGAAGTCGATAGACGCATGCACTAACAGACTCCCCCTCGAATGTTGACGAGTCTTCAGTGTCGAGTTTTTGCATCTTCAGTCTTTATCAGTCTTCGGGCTTCTCTTCAAAATATCTTACACTGTAAAGCATCCTCAAATCTCTCTCTCTTCACTTCTTTATCAGCACTAACAAACTCCCTTCGAACAAATACTCTCCCACTCGAATGTTGAATCTTTAAATTCATCAGTAGCAGGCTTCTAGAATCAAAACCTGGCTCTTAGCATCTACAGACTCCCCCTTTCGATAAGCTAGGATCGCAGTCTGGATTGTAACCTGGTTCATATTTTGCTCAAAATCAAAACCTGGCTTTCTTCAATCACACAAACATAAGTTTTATATGATAAAGATTTTGCAATCTTAGACACTACTTGCAAATCTCTGATGAACCACTTGTAAAGATTGATTTACCATTTAAATCTTCTAATGACCACTTGCTGAAATGTTTTCAAAACCTTTTTACTCACACTCCCCCTCAAATAATGTTCATCATGTTTAGCACATAGAATTTTGAAAATCAGCTTTCCAACAACAGTTGTCGAAAATCTTTTTGATTTTTTTCAAAAATTTATGCTAAAACACACTAAAAATCTTTTTGAATTTTTATAGAAATGACATGCAATAAAGAAATATTTACAGACGTGAGTTTGTGTAAGAGGATCATATCAGTTTTTTGAGACAAATCACCAACACCGTTAAGCTTTATTTCATTTTAAGTTCTAAACAATTCACCTAGATTGTCAGTATACTGGTCCACTTAAATTTTCACACAAAGTTCAACTGATTCGAGATACGAGATTAATGTCTTAAGAACTTAAACTTATATGCGTGTCCCACCACTTGAATATACTCCCGTATCCAGATCCCAATATTCAGTCTTACAGGTGAGTATACCTAGATGATATCTGTAAAAGGTTAAATGCAAAACCGTGAGAGCTCAGGTCAGAACTTCCGTTTAGCAGAGAGATGACGGCTCGACTTTTGGTATGTTCCCTTTAGAGAATCTTTTCTTCAACAGTACATGATTAGCATTTTGCAATGTTTCATCATTTTTTGTACTGAGGGTTGCGCTATATTTCAAGCATTTTGCAAAGTATTATACGGGGACTAGGCCATTGCTTTCGCAGAATCAGAAGTCTCGGGATAATACCCCAGATATCACTGAGTATAAAGACCCAGTATCTCAGAAAGAGGGACCTTTCAAACAAGATTTCGGGAGTTACCCATATATCCAAGAAATGTTCCCCACGATATAAGCAAGTTTGAAATTTATGTTTATATCTGAAAAACAATTTACTAGATATGCAAAAACCTACTGGCACATCCACAGTGAGATTGTTTATCACATTTTTACTTTCCAATTCTTTAGCGTGTTGTGATAGTCCACTGATGTACTATCATTTCCTCTTTTCTCAACAAAACTCATTTTTGATTTTATCATTTTTTTTGGCTTTTTCAAATTTTCTAATGTTTTTGGATTTTCTGAAATTTCTTACCCCCCAAAATACAAACACATTTAAAGAAAACTTGAAAAACAAACTATATAAACAACGTGACAACTGTTGTGAATCGCTTCAATTCGCCATCCACTCGGCATAAACAATCAGAACTCCCCCTCTCAACAAACTATTTTCCCATTATGATTTCAAAACACTTAAGTTTGTTTTAATCAAAATGGTTTTTCTGGAAAATAAATTTTGTTGATTTTACCAATTGTAGGTTCGGGGTTCATCATATTGCTTTTCAACCACTTGTAAGAAGATTACATCAAGTTCAAATTAATGACCTTGATTAATCACTTTGTCAAAACACACCTCTGTACCACTTGTAAGAAATCAAGTACAACTTAATGTCCCTGATTTACCACTTGTAAGTTTATCAATCCAAATACAAAGAATGATGCCGATTCTTGTTCCATTCTTATCAACCTGGGAACTCCGGCAAGTCACACTTAACCATTTTTTAAAACATTTTAATAAAGATGCCGATTCATGCTCCGCGATTACCAACTTGGGAGCTCCGGCAAGTCAGGTTTTTCATTCAAAGAAAATATCCACCCAAGCCTGACCAGCCTTGGGTGTTACCGAGTTACCAACACTCGGTTTCTTACCTTCCAACTTCTTCTCATAGAACTCTTTAACCCCTTTGACTTTTCTGTCTATCATTTTTCCAAAGATGTGTTTCACTTTGGGGTTAAAAGCCTTATCAACATCAAAAACCTTTTTATCAGAATAAAATTGCTTTGAAATCTCAACTTTACCAATTTTCTTCTTAAAATCTTCAGCCCGAAGTGGTGGAAAATTCTCATCATCCATAGTTGGAACTGATTTTTCACCGTTTTTCTCAATCTGTGGCTCCTCTGACTTTGTGAAATTAGATTCAACTCCAGAAGATAGCTCCTCTGATTTTGAAGAATCAGAATCATTGCTAGAACTATCACCAGATTTCTTAACAACCCATTTCTGGTTGTCAGATTTAGCTCTTTTCTTGTAAAACCTGTTTGAACATTCACCAATTTCAAATGTTGAATTTTTGAAAAGTTTAGTTCTATCAATTGGTGGTTCAAACTCAATCACTTTTTCTTTTAGCTTAGAAACTCCCTGTTTGATTTGTTTTGCCTGTGAACAATATATGGCAATATGACCACTTTTCCACACTTGAAACAGGTTCCAGTTTCCTTCTTCTGATCAACAGTCTGCATCTCTTCTTGCTTCTTTGCAAGGAATTCTCTGTTCGACTGCTTTCTGAACAACTTTTCTTTCTCTTCTTCAGAAGATGTGCCTGAAACAAATATCATTTTGATTTAAAAATCTCGAACATATTTTTCATTTTTATAATTTTCTGGTGGAATAAAACCAAGACCTTTCTTTTTGAAATTACCGTTATGGTTTGGTTTCTTTCGATAACCAGAACCAGAACTGTAACCTTTTTTCTTGTTTAACCTTTGTTGCACTCTTGAGGTGTATTTTTTAGGTTTTTCATTAATATTTATATCTTTTATTTCAGAAATATTAATTTCTGTTAGTTTGAAAACCTTTTTAATCATTTCAAGTTTGACACCTCTTATTGGAAATTCCTCATCAGAATATAATTTGTCAGAATCATTCAAAGTATAAGCAACTTTAAACGTTTCGTCATCCAAATTAGATTTTGATAATGAAAATTCATTACTGTAAACTCTTTTGCCCTGTTTTTCTGTTTGACTTGGAGTGCTGGACTCAGATTTTAACTCTGAACTAGACTCCGACTTTGACTCCTCTGTTTCATCGTTATCTAACACATGATCCACCACTTTCTTCATTAATTGAGATTGTTGATCAGTGTCAGACGATGTAAATGTGACATCAATGTTTTCTGGCAAATTGACTGATGACTCCGACTCCTACTGTAAGTTTGTTGCCTTTTGGACTCGTTCAAAATTTGGATTTCTGGGCAAATATCCATTTTCCAGCGGGGGTGGACACTTGTTATAACTGACACCTTGTTTCTTACCAGAATTCTTTTTCTTTGTGTCATTCTTCTTTTCTGGAATCTTCTTTTCATGAGTCTTTTCTTCAGAAACCTTTTGTTCTTCAGTTACTTCATCATCTTCAAACACCTTCATGCCTTCAACAGTTGGATAAATCCTGTCAATAACATCAGAAGTACATGAGTAACTTTTCAACAAACGATTAACTCTTTCAGTTTCAATCCTTTGAGCTTCCAGTTTCTGTTCAAAAACAGCACACTTCTCAATATAATTGTTCACAACTTTTTGCTTTATCATGAACGCTCCTTGAAGTGTCTTCATTGCTGTTGCCTGTTCTTCACTTGTATCATTGTACATATTCATTGCTTTGTTCAATACATCATAAGATTTGTTGGTGCACTACATCTGTCGACTTCGTCTTGTATCGAGTCTTACTTTGCATTGTATAGATTAGGGCACGTTTTACGAGAAAATAGGAGTTTGTATGTGTTTTAGGGAGTGATTTCGCTTATGTGTCCTGGTCAGGTTTCGCTTATATGGTCTTGTAGGGTTTCGCTCATATGTCAAGTACATAAGAGCGAAATCATCAACCCTATATATAGGGGTTTCATGAGCGAAATCAAAAACATTGCCTTGTATTCCATACCGAAGTGCTGCCGGTGTGAAGATCGAGCTGTAATCGTTGTCAAATCAATACTATCAGTAGATTTAGTGAAGAATCAGCTGTTTCTACCTCCGTTTCTTGTTATTCCGCACCTGAAACGAAGTAAAACTCCTCTAAACGACTCATTCGGGTCTGATCACGATCCTACAAGTGGTATCAGAGCTCAGGAGGAGGAGTTTTGCAGAGATTAGCTGGATTTCATCGGGATTTCTTACTTCTACACCTTCTTTCATCATTTCAGGAAGTTTTACCGGTTAAAATTGGATCAAAATTTCACAGACTGTGCGTAATTGGACATAGACAAATCCCTGAAAGTTTCACACTGAAATTCGGACTAAAAATGGACCAAATTACCTTCGGACTAGATTTCGCTCATACGGACATTAGGAAGAGGTTTCGCTCATTTGTACACCTAATTTCGCTTTTGTGATCACCAAGAACTCTAATTTCGCTCATAGGGACATCCAAAACCCTGATTTCGCTCAAAATTGCACCTGATTTCGCTCTTAAGTCAACCAAAACCCTAATTTCGCTCTTGAGTACAACAGATTTCGCTCTTGTGTCACATAACCAGAGATTTCGCTCCAAACAACATCCTGATTTCGTTTTTAGGGTTTCTGGTATTTCGCTTTTTGTGCACAAATACCTGATTTCGCTTATTTGTCACTGATTTTGAAAAATGTGCTAAGTCATCATGGATACCGAGTTCTATAACGCGTTTGCAACACCATCTGGTCTAGCTGCTATTGTTCAAGCCATGAGTTTAGAAAACGAGACGGGAACCAGCCAAAAGCCCCCGAAATTGATGAGTATCGAAGAATACTACGGGTGGAAAGATAGATTCGAGAAATGGGTACAGGCAAACCATCTCAGGTCTTGGGAATGTATTTTGAAGAAATACGTGTTGCCTCGAACAGATCTGCAGGTTCTCAAAGAGTTATCAGAATTCACAGATCAAGAACGGGTTATGTACAAAGCTGAGAAAATGATGATAAGTCTGCTTCAGCAAGCAATCAAAGAAGACATATTCATATTGCTTCAGCACGACAAAACTGCAAAATCAATCTGGGATGCACTTAAAGTCAAATTTGAGGGTAGCGAGAATATGATTAAAAGCAAGAAGGCGTTGCTAAAGAAAGAGTTTGATCTGTTCAGTAGCTTACCGGGAGAAGACACGAAGAAGCTTATTGAACACTACTGCCACTTGGTGCGATCAATGTCAATGTTGAGTATTACCAAAGATCGTGAAGAGTGGGTAGACAAGCTAGCAGATGCGTTACCGCAGAAAGAGTGGGGAACGTATTTGATGATTCTGAAGAACACGGGTGTTTATGATGGGTTAACGATTTCTCAGTTCATAGAAAAGATCGAGACTCAGGATCTGGAACAACAGAAGATCGCTAGGATGAACAGTCCGAGTGGTCAACAGGATGTAAAGATGTATTACAAGGGTAGTATTCCAGTTCCAGAATCTGAGAGAAGTCCGAAAATCCAAACTGCATTTAGTGCTGGGGATTCATCAGAAAAAGTTGATCAGGGATCAAACAAAAGCAGCAGTGGATTCTCATCATTTCCGAGTGTTAATCCTAAAGAGTCAAATACAAGCTTTCAGTCTCAAAGCACAAAGACAGGAAATGGCTACATGATTCAGTGCAACATCGCTCTAAATCTTCCAGAAGGCCAAAGTTTTTCTGAGGAAACTGCTAAAGATCACATGGCTCTACTCAGTTCAGTGTTGCTCTGATATGAAGGTCTAGTTGGTGGTCAGATCGGGAATCCTATGCTCACCAAAGAGGATTACGATCAAATAGACGCCAAAGAGATGGAATTGATGGATATCAAACGGTGTCTAGCGAGTGTTCTTAGGCGTGCTGAAAAGTTTAAGACAATTACCGGGAGAAATGACTTTCTTGATGCACATGTTTCTACTTTAGGTTTTGATAAATCTAAAGTTACTTGTTTTCGTTGCAGGGAGAAAGGCCATTTCAAACGGGAATGCAAGAACAGGGAAGCTAGTGGAGCTCAGAATCCGTTCGGAAAAGATGATTACTACCGGAAAGCCATTTATCAACAGATTGGTCAATCACAAGATTCACAGACGGCTCATGGTAGGAAGATTGAGGATTCGAAGAGAGCATGTTTGGTGGATTTCAATTGGAGCAACTACATATCTCCTGATAGCAAAGCATGTTTAGTAGATCAAGATGATGAACAACTACCTGAAGGTTTCAGCTGGGATATGTTTGTTGATGAAAAGGGTGATTTCAAAGCTTTCATTGCAAAGATTGTCAGAGAACCAGATATGTTTGCCACATGGATGAAGTCTATTGGAGAGACTGTGAAGAGTGTGGATGAAGAGTCTGTTGTTTCTGTTGAAAGTTCAGAAAGTGCTGATGAAAGTTTACAGAGTTCATATGAGAGTGTACCAAATGATTTTAGCTCAGAAAAAGAAGGTGTTTTTGATCAAACACCATCTGATTCTGGTTTATCAGATGCTAGTTATGAGAAATCTACACAGTTTGATCAATCACCTCCAGATGATAGCAGTAGTGATGATGAGGAAGAGAAACATATCAATGTTGCTAAATCTCATCTTTTTCCTGAAAGTTTTCATTTTTATTTTGCAGATCGCATGGAGAAACTGAAGGAGAAACGAGCTGCTAGAGAACAACAACAAATGAAAACTGAAGATGTTGTTCAGAATGAGAAAGTTGAAAGTGTGGCTGAGGAGATTGCTAAAGATGAGAAAGTGATAGAAGAAGAAAAAGTGGTTGAAGTGGTGAAAACAATCGAAGTTGAGAAGATTGTTGAAATTGTTAAGCCTTGCACGAAGTGTTTGGAAGCATGCAAGGAATGTGCGGCAAAGAATGAGATAATTGCTGAGTATGAGAAGAAAAAGGAGCAGTTACTGTTCAATCTCAACTATATGAAAGAATCTTATGATGTCTTGAACAAAACAGTAACTGGTCTCCAAAAGACAAATTCAGAAAGTGAACAAGCACTAACAATGATGAATGTTGTAATGATGACAAAGCAAAAAGCCATCAACTTTTACATCGAAGAGAGTGCTAAGTGGAAGCAAGAGTTGGAAACAGAAAAGATCGAGAATGAGAGAATTGGACGTTTATTACAAAGTTATTCTTGTTCTGATTATCTCATTGATCGTATTTACCCAACTGTTGCAGGTATGGAAGCTTTTCAAGATGAGAAGCCAAAGAAGAAGAAAGATAGTGGTAAGAAACTGACTGTTAGCTATAACAAGTGTCCGCCTCCAATTTGGGAAGGGTATTCTCCTAGAAAACCAAATGAGGAGCAACTTGAAAAAGCAGTCAATATAAAGCTAAAAACCGACACGACTGATGAATTACCAGAAAATATTGACGTCACGTTTACCTCGTCCGATACTGATCTTGAGTCTGAGTTAATCAAAAAGGTGGTCGATCAGGTGTTGGATACTGATGAGGAGTTCGAGTCAAAGTCTGAGTCTGGAGGGTCAAATTCGTCAGTCAACAGTCAAAAATTGTCGGTCAAACGGTCTTATAGTAAAGAATTTTTGTTATCAAAAGCAAATTTGGATGATGAAACATTTGAAGTCGCATACACTTTAAATGATTCGGACAAATTATACTCTGACAAAGAGTTTCCAATAAGAAGTGTTCGTTTTGACATGATCAAAAAGGTTTTCAAAATAACAGAAGTTAATATTTCTGAAATAAAAGATTTAAATCTTACTGGAAAACCTAAAAATTACACTTCAAGAGTTCAACAACGTCTAAACAAGAAAAGGGTTACAATTCTGGTTCTGGTTTTCAAAAGAAACCTAACCAAAATCGTAGCTACAAAAAGAAAGGTCTTGGATTTATTTCACCAGAAAATCATAAAAATATGAAAAATTTTAAAACAAAAACAGAATTTGTATCGGGTGGAAGTGCAGAAGACGAACAGAAGAAACCATTCTGGAGGCAGTCAAACCAGGAGTTTCTTGGTGAAAAGAAGAAGAATGGATCTGAAGTGTCACATCCAAAGGAAACTCGAACCTGTTACAGATGCAATGAAGTTGGTCACATTGCATGGAACTGTCAGAAAAACACCAAAACAAAACAGGGAGTTTCTCAGAAATTGAAAGAAATGGTTGTTGATGTTGAACCACCAACCGACAGACTTAGAATTTTTGAAAATTCAACATATGAGGTTGGTGAGTGTTCGAAAAAGAATTTTTATAAAAAGAAAGAAAAAGACAACCAAATGTGGGTTGTTAAGAAAATTGATGATACAGTCGGCGATGAATCTGGTTCCACAAAGCTAGAGGAGCCACAAGGTGAGGAGAAAATTTCAGTGAATGATGAGGAGTTTCCATCACTGAAATTTGAAGAAGTTAAGCAGAAAGTTGGGAAGGTGGATATCTCGAATCAATTTTACAAAGAGAAAACTAAGTTTGATGTCGAGAAAACAGGAATCGGCATCTTTGTGATCAATCCTACAAGTGGTAAAATGGTTATGTAGACGCAAAATTCCTACAGTTAGTATTGTGTGTTTTTACAAGTGGTATTGTTTTGGATATACTTACAAGTGGTACAGAGGTTGCTGAACTGCAAATGGTAAATCAGGGACATTAAGTTGTACTTGATTTACTACATATGGGTAACTGACAAGATGATGAACCATATCCCCATACGTAATAAGTGGTAAACTTACAAGTGGTCAAAACAAACTCATTTTCCGGAAAAATCATTTTGATTAAAACAAACTTAAGTGTTTTGAGATCTAAATGAGAAAATGGTTTGTTGAAAGGGAGAGTTCTGATTGTTTATGCCTAGTGAATGGCGAATTGATGTGATTCGATGTCAGTTGTCAAGATTTGTACAGTTTGTTTAGTTTTGTGTTCAAGTGGGTCAAGAGTTTAGATAGTTTTCAAATTTTTCATAAATGTGTTTGCATTTTAGGGGGAGTAGAAATTTTCAGAAAATCCAAAAACGTTAGAAAATTTGAAAAAGCCAAAAACATGATAAAATCAAAAATGAGTTTTGTTGTGAAAAGAGGAAATGATAGTACATCAGTAGACTGTCACAACATGCTAAAGAATTGTAAAGATAGAATGTGATAAACAATCTCACTGCGAATATGTCAGTAGGTTTTTACACATTTAGTAAATTGTGACGAGATATAAACTAAATTTCAAACTTGCTTGTTCTGTGGGTTAACAACTTCTTGGATATATAGGTAACCCCTGAAATCTTGTTTGAAGGGTCCCTTATTCTGAGATACTAGGTCTTTAAGCTCAATGATATCTGGGGTATTATCCCGGGACTTCTGCTGTATGGAAGTACTGACCTAGTCCCCGGATAATGCTTTTCGCAAATGCTTGAAACATAGCATCGCCCTCAGCATGCTGATGAAACAATAAAATTGATAGTCGCTGCTGTTGTAAACAAACGATCTTCTAAAGGGTACACACCTAAAAGTCGAAGCCGTCATCTGTTTGCGTATATGGAAGTATCGACCTGAGCTCTCACGACCCTAGCATCTAACCCCTGACAGATATCATCTGTGGTATACTCACCTGTAAGACTGAATATTGGGATCTGGATATGGGAGTATATTCAAGTAGTATGACACACGGATAAGTTCAAGTCATTAAAACATTAACATCGTATCTCGGAACAATTGAACCTTGTGTGAAAATTTAAGTGGACAAATATACTGACAATCTAGGTGAATTGTTTAGAGCTTAAAATGAAATCAGCTTAACGGTGTTAGTGACATGTCTCAAAAACCTATATGATCCTCTTACACAAACTCTCAAAAATATTGTTTGTAAATATTTCATCTTTGCATTTTCTTGTTTCTTCAAGTGGTGTCATTTACTTTCTTTCAGGAAATCAAGAAAGATTTTGTGTATGTTTTAGCATAAACTTTTGAAAAAATCAAAAAGATTTTCGACAACTGATGTTGGAAAGCTGATTTTCAAAATTCCAAGTGCTAAACATGATGACATTGTTGTGAGGGGGAGTGTGTATTGAACATTAAATGTGTTTTGAAAATCAACAAGTGGTTCATCATATGTGTATGATCTGAGGGAGAGTGAGTGTTAGTGCACATGTTTATGAGAGGGAGTTAGTGTTGGTACATTCAAAGTGTTATATTTTGAAAATTTACTTCTGAGTTAAGAATGTGTAGGATTAGCTAAGTTTCAATCTTGAACCTAAAGATAGAATGCCAGGTTATGATACCTAAGGACTCTGATTGAGGAAAGCCAGGTTGATCTATTCTGAAGATTCTATGGACATAACTAGAGCCAAGTTTCGATCCTGGAAATTGAAGTCTCTGTAGTTTGAGCCAGGTTTCGATTCTGAGGTCAAAGTCAAAGCCAGGTATGAATCTTGAACCTGTGAAAGCCAAACAATGATCCTGAAGCAGATAATTGCTGAAGAACAAAGAAATGCCAGCAAATCGAGAGGGGGAGTCTGAAGATATTCAAGTAGATATTGTTAAAGGAGAGTCTGTTAAAGAAGATAGAGAGAGAGAAAAGCCTAAAGACTGATCAAGACTGAAGAAGTGAAGACACAGCGTTGTCGTGACTCGATAGTTGACTCGTCAACATCTGAGGGGGAGTCTGTTGGTGCACTACATCTGTCGACATCGTCTTGTATCGAGTCTTACTTTGCATTGTATAGATTAGGGCACGTTTTACGAGAAAATAGGAGTTTGTATGTGTTTTAGGGAGTGATTTCGCTTATGTGTCATGGTCAGGTTTCGCTTATATGGTCTTATAGGGTTTCGCTCATATGTCAAGTACATAAGAGCGAAATCATCAACCCTATATATAGGGGTTTCATGAGCGAAATCAAAAACATTGCCTTGTATTCCATACCGAAGTGTTGCCGGTGTGAAGATCGAGCTGTAATCGTTGTCAAATCAATACTATCAGTAGATTTAGTGAAGAATCAGCTGTTTCTACCTCCGTTTCTTGTTATTCCGCACCTGAAACGAAGTAAAACTCCTCTAAACGACTCATTCGGGTCTGATCACGTTCCTACAAGATTTCTTCAACCTGTTCATGTTGTTAATCAGTTCACTGTTTTTCTTCTTCAAAATCTCACAGGTTTCACAATTTGCTGGAATCTTTCGTGCATCAACTTCTTCATTCACTTTGAGCTTTGGAACTTCTTTTACTTTTCTTCTGACCACCGGAACTTCTTCATCATCACTGCTGACTGGTGTTTTGACTTTTTTCTTTTTATGTTTAGCTTTTTCATCTTCACTGTCACTTTCTGCCATCATTTTCAAATGATCTCTCATTCTTTTTGCATAATACTCAGTGTCATCATCACTATCTTCTTCAATTCGAGCAACAAAAGCTGTGTGAACTGGAGTTTTGTTAGGATCATAATCATCCCAACTGAAATTTTCCCAGTTAAACCCTTCAGGTAACTTTTCATCGTCTTGGTCTATCAACATGCTTTCCCGTCAGCTGAGATATATTTGTCCCAGTTGAAACCTGTTGATGACTTCTTCTCATCTTGATTCACGACACAAGCTCTCTTTGAAGATTCTTCAATCACATTCCTTCCATGAGCTATTTGTGCCTGTTGTTGATTTGGTTGTTGAGCAACTTGATGATAAATGGCCTTCCGGTAGTAATCATTGTTGTTGAATGGATTTTGAGCTCCACTTGCTTCGCGATTAGTACACTCCCTCTTGAAGTGTCCTTTTTCCCTGTAACAAAAACAAGTGACTTTAGATTTATCAAAACCTAAAGTAGAAACATTAGCCTCACGGAGATTATCTCTTCCTGCGATCTGCTTGAATTTCTCAGCTCTCCTCAACACACTAGCCAAACACCATTTTATATCCATTAGCTCCATCTCTTCAGCATCGATCTAATCGTAATCTTCCTTAGTCAGCATTGGATTCCCGATCCGACCTGCAACAAAACTTCCATATGATTCTAAAACAGTTCCCAACAAAGACATGTGGCTTTTTGCAACTTCTTCTGTATAATCTTAATCATCCTCGAGATTCAAAACAATATTGCACTGTAATTTCCTGCCATTCTTTGCTGTTGCTAAATTCGGATCAAATGATGGATATGACGAAAAACTTGTTTTGCTGCTTGATCCTTTAGATGGACCACCTGATGAATTCTTTGCATTAAAAGCAGTTTCAACTTTCGGTGACAAGTTTATCTTTTCATTCAACCCAGCTTTGTAATACATACTGATGTCTTGTTCACCATCAAACACTTTCATTCTTGAAATCTTAATTTGTTCCATTTCCTGTGCTTCAAGCTTCTCAATAAACTTGCTCAGTGTTAAATTGTTGAACCCTTTCTTGTTTCTTAGCATCATCAAGTATGTACCCCAAGTCTCATGTGGCAATGCATCAGCCAGTTTCTCAATCAACTCTTCATTATCTTTGTTGATGCTAACCCTCTTCATGTTCACCAACAGATTGCAGTATCTTTCAATTATTTGCTTTGTGCTTTCATTTTTCAGATCACGAAATAAATCAAACTCTTTTTTCAGAAGTGATTTCTTGTTTTTGATCATCTCTTAGCTTCCAACAAACTTAGATCGTAATGCTTTCCAAATCGAATATGCACTCCCGGTATGTTGCAGTAAAACCAAGATATCCTCTTTGACTGTCTGTTGCAGTAAACTGATCATCATCTTTTCGTTTTTGTATTTCTTTTTCTCCTAGGCACTAAGATCTTTGATAGCAATCATTTCTTCGTCATCATTTGTTGGTCTAACGTATTTTGTTTCAATGCATTCCCAAGCATCCAAGTAATTAGCTTGTACCCAGTTCTCAAACCGTTCTTCCCAACCCTTATACTCTTCGATGTTCATGAGTTTGGGTGGTTTTTGCATAGTGCCTGTTTTGTTTTCCAACATTGTCTACTGAGCAACTGTGATTGGAGTAGCAAAGGCGTTATAGAAATCTTCTTCCATGTTTTGGTTTTCAAAGTTTCACAAACAAGCAGGTTCAAACGGAATTAATCTTCAAACGGAATCACTTGGTGCGGAATTACCAAGTTCAAACGAAATTACCTGCACAGAAGACTTCAAACAAAATTAGCAATGTTCAAACGGAATCAGGTAATTCCGTGCGGAATTACTCAGATTTCACACGAAATTAAGACTTTGAAACGAAATTATAATATCGTTTGAACGGAAATACTAATTCCGTGCGGAATTAGTTTCTCTTTCAAACGAGATTAGCTAAACTCCGTAATTCCGTGCGGAATTAAAGAACCCTTTCAAGTGAAATCATGCTGATGTCATTTTGTTCGAACAGTTTTTCATACGGAATTACAAATTTTATCTGATTTTGATTGAATTACGGTCCAATTTTCTCAAAGTTTTGTTAAAACACTGTTTCGCTTATAATATGAGGAATTCAGATCACTTTAACCGTGAAAACAAGTTCAATTTGAAAAAGAAGGTGTAGAAATCAGAATTTGCAGCTGAATTGGTATGAACTCTTCAACCTGGCTCTAATACCATTTGTAGGATCGTTTTTGGACCCGAACGAGTCGATCAGAAGAGTTAATCCTTGAAACGAAAGGCGGAAACAGACGAAACAAGGTCAATTCAGCTATATACACTAATAAACTACCTTTCTGATTGATATAATGACAGATTACAACGAGTCGGTACTTCGGCAGCACTTCGTTACACTGACCGGAACGGATCTACCTAATTTCGCATGAACAGGCCTTTATATAGGCAAGGGATTCCGCGTGAAAGGGTTCCAAACGAAATTAAAGTTCCAAGCGGAACTTAATTCCGTGCGGAATTACCTAGACACAACTTTTATGCGGAAATAACCTTTCATGCGATATTACATGATTTCTCGAAATACGTGCCCTGATCTATCATTCTAATACAAGACTCGATACAAGACGAAGTCGATGGACGCATGCACTAACACTTATCCTATCTACATAGTTTAGTCGGTTTTTGCATGTTCTTCATGGCAGACATCAAAATGGCGCCGTTGCCGGGGAGGCGTTCGCAAAGTGTTTAGTGTTAAGATTTTAGTAGAAATAGATAAAAATCCAAAAATAGTGTCATTTTGTTTTGTTTTGTTTTGTTTTGTTCAGAATTACGCGAGGTTTTGTTTGTTTGTGTTGCGCACGTGATCATGTACATGCATGCATCATACAAGAAACTTCGGAAAAGCTTCACCACTAGTATTTGATCCGAAAATCGAAAGAACCGTTAGGCATACCCGAGTTGTGCAACGAGAAAACAAGATAGTGCAAGCACCAACTTCAAATCTCAAAACAATGGAGAATTCAAGCAACCTCGAAAAGCAATCCGAAAATTCACCTCTACAAAACCAATTTACACCGACTCCTACACAACCATCACCCAACACCACCATACCAGCTCCACCACAATCCACCCAAGCTACTACTACTACTCACTACCCCCAATGCCTCCACCTCTATTCCCCGATCTAGACAATCTACCGCCTTACTCAACTCAACCAACATCCTTTCAATACCCAACATTCACCCAAACCTATAACATCCAACATTCCTCACCATATGTGAGGATTGTTGATGATCATAGCACTGCCCCACCTAATCAAACACAACCCGTTAACTCATCCACTTCAATTCCTTTACCAACACAACCCTCCCATTACCAAACAGCTCAACATCAACATTTCTCTTTCAGGGCTTCAATATTTGATCAGGGGAATATAGGGATGGTTATGATGAGTATGATAGTTATGGTAATCAAGGTGAGCGGCAAGAAATGCAATTGGGTAATTACCAAGGGAACATTGGTTCGAGAGTATTAGAAGGAGGAAACTCAGGCACGTTTGGGTATCAACGACAATTTCAACAACCAATTCCAGGAAGGCCTTTAGACATACCATTACCGCCACCGGTGCAACAAATGTCGGTTCAATAAAGGCCTCTACCATTTACCTTCACAGATCAACAATTTTGAGGGTATTCCAAGACGAGTTGACCGACCACCGGTGCATGGTGTCGAAAGCCACTTCAAGCTCGCGATTGCTAACAACCCATCACCGGTTGTGATTCCTCAATTACTAGGAGGTCGATCATTTGAGGTACGAGCACAGTCGATCTCCATCTTACCCAAATACCATGGTTTAGCACATGAAGAGCCATATCTGCATATCGCTGCGTATGATGCACAGTGTAATACTATTGGGGGTCAGGGTTTCACAGCGGACGATGTGAAATTGGTTCTTTTCCCATTCACACTCGAGGACAAGGAGCAACAATGGTTTCACTCTTTGCCATTTGCTTCGATATATATATGGCCCGATATGCAGCAGCTCTTCCTGGATGAATTTTACACACCACAATAGACCAATAATGCTAGGAAAGACATTCGGAATTTCCAACAGCAATCTGGTGAGCTTTTCCATTAAGCGCTTAATCTGTTCAAGATGATGATTAAGAATTTCCCACATCATGGTATATAATTGTGGGAGTTGCTTAATGCTTTCCATGAGGGGTTAACGGATGAGGATGCGAGAGATCTTAGCTCGATATTGAATGGTACATTTGGTACAAATTGCGAGCAAGTGGATTGGGATTACCTGGAGAAGAACGCACGTACATCTAAAAGAAAAGCACAATCATCGAGAAGAGGTCGTCAATCAGTGGTGAGGGCACTCAAGCACACACTTGAGGCCGGAGGACAATACCCGGTGTGTGGTCATTGTGGACATATCGGGCACATAGCTGATCAGTGCCCTAGTGTTGTAGGTAAACAAGATGAGGTAAGCATGCTGCAAGGCAATGGGAATAGGTATTCAGGTTCCCAAGGCAATAATCAGTACTACCAGCCCCGTAATCAGAATAATTATCAAGGGGTATAACTTTAGCTATCAAAGAAACTGCCAGCAGGGTGGTGGGGGTAGTAGTGAGATGATGGAGATACTGAGAGCAATGCAGCAAGAGATGCAAAAGAGAGGTCAGTTGGATGATTTACGGGCTCAAAAGGATGAGATTCGGGACAAAGCCATTCAATCACTGACCACACAGATTGGGCAGCTAGCTAGTGAGGTAGCAGCGTTGAAGCAGCAACAAGAGAAGCTGACAAGTGACACTCAAACAAACCCTAAGAATGCAAAGAATACACTGATCGGTGGGGCAAATCTTGTTCCTAAAAGTAAATGTTATGATAATGAGCTGTATGCTTCTCAGGTTATTTGAGGTTCAAGTGAAGCAGCTGCAGAAGGAAGCGGAATTGATTTAGGGGAACCAGTTGTTCCAATCAGAGTTAGAAAGTTCAAAATCCACAAGGCACTGCTGGACTATGGAGCGGGAGTGAGCGTATTACCCGGTAGCTTGTATGACTAGTATGATTTTGGTCTGCTACAAGCGTATGATAGGATGGCCATGTTCGCGGATGCAAGTTTCAAGCAACGTCGGGGGTTGTGAAGGATGTGGTCATCCAACTGGGCGAGTTCTACTACTCGGTGGATTTCATGGTGCTCGACTATGCACCATCGAACATATATGAGCAGCCACAGGTGGTTTTGGGTCGCCCATTTCTGTATACCGCTAATGCACAGATTGATTCTAGAGGCGGAATGGTCACCATGAGCTACAAGAATCGTAACTTGTACTTTAATGTGTTTTTAAAATCTATTTCTTACGATCCTGTTAATGATGTTTGTCACACAGTTGCTACTAACGAACATGTTTCAAGTGTGACCAAGGACAGGTTAGATGCGAGTGGACATCGGGTAAAGAAGGCAAGTGCAAGAAGGCCAGTTGGTGAAGGAAAACCACCTGATGGTGGGTTTGGATGGGGTAATGAAGTTGACTGTAACCCCAACCGGAGTGGAGCTATGGCCCTCCCTAAAAAATCGATGGAGATGTATAGAGAGAAATGGGAGGGTAAGCATTCATCTGAACCACCCTGAGCACACCAGGTATGGTCTGGCTGAAGACCTTTAAACTTAGCGCTCTCAGGAGGCAGCCCGAGGATGTAGAGTAGTGTACCTTGTTTGGTTTCGTTTTGGTGTGTTTGTGTTTTGACAAGTTTCTACGATTTAATAATCATGGATGCAATAATTCAAGTGTGGGATGTTGCTATGGAATGCGTTTATTCCGGTTAAAGCACAACAGCCGCATCATCACATACACATGATCAGGTGCATGTGTTTATCTATCCTGTGTTTTATCTGTTTTTGTGTACTTGGTGGTGTGAAATTTTTGTGTTAGGAGTGGTTTTGTTTATGAGTCGAGTTGGTTATTAGTCGTTCATGGTTTGCGGGTGATATTTCTCGAGTTTAGAGTATAGATTGCACCATACATTGGGGACAACGTATCCCAAATGTGGGGATGCGGTAACTCGAGAAAGGGTTGGTATGACTGTTGATATTAAATGCTTGAAGGGTTGAAATTGTGAAAAATTGAAAAATTTTGAATTTTTTTGTCTCAAGTATGCTTGAAATTCATGAAAACCAACATTTTCAATTACTAAAGGATTCCTACTGATATTAAACTAACTTAGATCCCTAGTCATGGTTGTCCCTTTAAGTTTTATGAGAGTATTTCTGACAAGTTTTAGAAAATAGTTGAGAAGAGATGCCTAACTAGGAGTAACATGCTTTAGTAATTACACATGCTAAATGTCGGCAACCCAATTTCCTTTTGTTCAGTGAGATATTTGAGCCTACTAGATTGTTAGTTGAATTGCAATAAATGTTCAGTTGTTGAGTGTAGGCCATATGTTGCTTTGTATTAGAACTTGTGTGGTTTGATACGTGCTGAGAATGTGATTTAGCGTATACACATAGATGATAAAGGCATTAGGATCCCTTCATTGTTTCATATGTTGATTGTTTATCCATCCTACCTTAGTAAACCATGTTGAGCCTTTCACCCTTCGTTTGTTACACCTTGTTGACCCGTTTGATTACCAACCATGAATGAAAACGGTGTGTTAGATATTTGTTGAAAAGAGAAAAAAAAAGAGAAATGAAAGAAAAACAAAAACAAAAATCATTGTCATATTCATGTTAAATAAATGGGTCGAAAAATCACCCAAAGTGTTAGTAGTATTGTGAATAAGTTGTCATTGTTTGGTATATTCATTTCTATTCGCCAATAAACATAAAAATCCAAAAATACTTCCTTACCTTTACCATTAACCCAAAACCCAAAAGTCCGTTTGATATGTGCTACGTTATTTGATACACTAGAGGTGTGATTGCTATACAAGCTTATGATAGCAAGGTAGCATATTTGGTTTTGAGCGAAATATATACTAGCACATTACATGTTTGTTTTGATTAAGCCGAGAGGAGTGATCGTTGTGAGGGGCGTGTGGCATGTGTGTAGTAATATAAGCATGTTAGTTTTAGTTAGACAAGTCTTAAGTTGTTTAAATGTGTATCAACTACTTGTCAGATTGTCAATCTCGATTGTGTCAATCTATGGGACGAGTATGACTTAGGACCTTAAATTGTTAATTCGGTAAGGGATTTAATGGTGATTTGTTAATAAGGTGAGTAATGTTTGTAATGGTTGCTTGAGGACAATCAAGGTTAAGTGTGGGGATATGATGGAGAGTGTGAAACGCGAGCCTTAAGTGTATTATATTGTGTGAGTTAATGTGTTTTATGCGATTATATCTTTTGAATGTGATAACTACGAGCTTTTGTGGTTTTACAAGTTAATCGGCATAATTCGGGGAAATTAAAGTGCGTGGAAGCGAAGAGGAACAAGCAAAGATGTTCATGTACTGCAAAGTACATATGTTTATAGTGTATATTTTGGTCAGTTTTCAGTTGTTTTGAGTCTAGTTTAGGTTAGAATTTCGATACTGCTGACGTTAAGCTTTGATTTCAGGTCCCGTAGCTTAAAGTGATGAAAAACGAGTAAAAACGAGCAGTTTAGAAGAAAACCGGGATTCGTACGTGCGTCGGAGAAGCTGGAAATCGAAATTGAATAAAAAAATAATAAAATCAGGGTTTGGAGGCGCCGCGTGACGCCACCCCCCCCCCCTCGCGTCACGCTAAGCCTTAGATTTCATGGAATGTGTTTCCCAGCCAGGGTTTTGAAGAGGAATTCCCAAGAAACTTAAGAGAGAACCCTAATTACGAATTGAGACTTTTTTCGGGCGACTTTGGAGCATTCTTGGCAAGCAATCGGAGATTTGAAGGCATAGGAATCATTGGTACGAGTCGATGGCGAAGAATCGAAGATTATATCGGGTTTTCTAATCCCTTGTTTTGTCGGTTATTTGTCTCGAAACTTTGTTACAATGAATTCTACTCTAGATTTCTTTGGTTTGATGATACGTTTTAGTATGCTTAGCTAATTTCATAAACCTCCTAGACTTGATGAATGGATTAATATAAAGTTTTTACTGGTTTTGTTATTTGCATGATTGTTATGGGTGATTGTGTTTAGTAAGCGGTTTGATTTAATGGTTTGATGTTATGCGTACTTTGATTTGGTTTATTGTTATTACTTGCTTCATATGATTCTTAGTGACGGTCTATATCACAACAGAGAGTCATATTAGGGTTTAGGGTTTCGGTGAGTGTCTATATCACGTTAGAAAACCTTCACTCTTTAGGGAGAATTGCGCAATAACCCCTAGAAGTAATTGGTAATAATTTGCTAAGTCTTAGTGTTCTACTAGTCCTAATATCTGGGAAGTGAGGGGCTATTGGTAGGTCTTACCCGGCGAATTGCTTTAGATAGTCCTTGGGAAAGGTCATGTCTTGGTTTACCTGTCGGTTTTATTTGTCTATCAAGTCAAATCAATTATTCCAAACTACCCTAGATCTATGATTGGGAAAGAGTAGGTCAACATTAGGGTACTTACACAATAATTAGACAACTGGGAAGAAGTCTAATAACCGGTAGGATTAACGGCCTAGGTAGCTCCACAGGTTTCTCCTTGAGAAGGGTCGAGGGGCCTCGATGGTTCTTAATAGGTTTAGTACTTTAAGATCCCGGTTCCATAACTCGTGCACTTAACTTAATCGGTAATCTCTTAAAAACAATCCAGGATTCTTGTCTAGGTGGTCTCATTCTCGCATAAAGAAAGTCCTCAGTCTCACTTCATATTAGTTTAATTCTAGTTTAATTTGGTAGTTTAATATAGATTTCCTAGATTTTCCGTAATCCCCCCCCCCCCAAACAATTAAAACAAGTTAAGTCGTGTCTGTCAGCGTCTGTTAGAGTCTAATTTACATGATACATAGAGTCCTGTGGTTCGATATCCGGACTTCCTAGGTTATACTACATTGATCGGTACACTTGCCGATTGTGTGGTTTAGGTCGAGTCTAGAATTTAAAGCTTTGTCGTGTCTAGCTTAGAGAGTCTAATTTAGTTAGTTTTCTATAGTCTGTTTAGCACACATCAAGTTTTTGGCGCCGTTGCCGGGGACTCTTGGCAATCGCGTTCATTAGCTTTGATAGACTTTAGTGACAAATACGTGCTACGTGATTATTTTGTTTTGTGTCTTTTATTTTCATCTTGAGCCGTAGTAACTATTGTTTGCTTTTCTTGTGTTCAGGTTTTTGCTTGTAGTGGATGCCACATCTGCGCTCGCACGGACCACCACCACCAGTCAAGCAGTCATCATCTCGATTGGGCCAAGGCCCTCAGGTTACTTCTTCATCCTCCACTCGTTTCCCCAATTTCGATTCCACCCCATTACCCACCCCACCTCCTACACCACCACCTTCGCCAAACCGCTCACCTAAAACTTCACCCAAGGTTACTCCACCCGATAGTCCTACTTCTAGTACCTCTAGCAATCCAGGGAACTTAGAACCAATGGCCAACCCTAGGCAAACCGTCCATCAGCAAGCCACCCAAAATTTCACCGACCTCGCTTCACCCATCACCATTCCACCCATAGTCAATGATAACTCATGGCAGATTCCATCTTATGCCATGTAAGCCATCACCAATACCATTCAATTCCATGGCCGAGACGATGAGGACGCCCCGGCCCACATCAACCGTTTCTCTCGTATGCTAGCTACCTTTAGCCTTCACGGTGCACCCAACGATGCCACCTACCTACAGCTTTTCCCATTCTCATTAGCCGGTCATGCGGCTACTTGGTTGGACTCTCAACCAACCGGTACCTTCATCACATGGGCGGGGCTTCGTCAAGCCTTTTTGAATAAGTATTTCCCGCCCGCTAAAGCCTCACGCCTTAGAGACCAAATCCACTCCTTTCGCATGGAGCCCGACGAGCCTTGCTACCTTGCTTGGGAGCGTTTCCAAAACCTGTGTGCTCGTTGCTCCCAGCATGGTCTTTCCGACTGGGCTTTATGTGAGAAATTTTATAACGGTCTCACCCAAGAGACTCGTGATAGGTTCGACACTAATGCGGGGGGGGGGGGGGGGGCATATGATGGGTATTCTTACAGTTGCTGAGTATTTAGAGCGTTTTGAGGCATTTGCTCAGTCTCAATCCCAATCACGATCCGATCAGAGGTATCAAAGTGGTAATTCCAACACCACTACTAGTGCACCTGCCCGAGGGGTGAACCATGTCACTATGGATCCTAGTTTAGCCTCTGTTTCGGAAAACATGTCTAGGGAACTTAAAGAAATCAAGGCTAAGGTAGACAAATGTGAGTATTGTCGAGGGGGTCACGACACGAATGCGTGTCCCTTACTTGTTGGTGAGGAGCAGGTCGATTTTGTAGGAGGAGGGTTTGGTAGAGGTCAATCTAGCGGTTTTGGTAATAATAATTTTGGGTCGGGGTGGTGAAATAATAATAATAACTTTAATAATAACACTTTTCGCTCAAATGGACCCCTGGCTTTCAAATGGCTCAAAACCCAAATAGGGGCCAAAATTCGCTCTTTGGTGGGGGTTCAGGTGGGCAGTTCAACAAAGGGTTCAATAGGCAGGTCAAGGATGGGGGGTCAAATAACCAAGGTCAAACAGGTCAAGGTTCAAGCTATGATCTAGGGGTAGTTTAGAAAGGATGGAGTCCATGATGAGTCAACTAATTGTTAGGGACCAAACCACTCAAAAGACCCTTAGTGAACACGATCTCATGCTTAAGAACCACCAAGCCTCCTTCCAAGATCTTCAACGAGTCGTAGGGGATATGTCTAGAAAATTAGAGGAGAGGCTACCCGGTCAGTTTGCGGGTTACACCCAACCCAATCCCAATGCCCATGCTAAAGCCATTACCACTCGTAGTGGCAAGACCGTAGGTAACCCTAGCGTCGAGGAGAGAGTAGTAGATGAAGAGGGAGATGTGATTGATGAGGAGATCGAAATGGAGGCTCCCGGCAAAGTGCAAAAGAGGCTAAGCCCAGCAAGTACCGCACAGCCCGGTGAGTCCCAAAGTGAGAAGAAAGTTGAGAGAACCCCAATAGACGTTAGACCTTCACCCTTGGTGAACCATGCGTATGTTCCGTTTCCCTCACGCCTTAAAAACCAAAAATACTCTAGGGAGTACGGACAGTTTTTGGACATCTTCAAGCAATTGAAGATTAACCTTCCATTTATAGAGGCACTCCAATCAATGCCCAAATACGCGAAGTTCTTGAAAGACCTCCTTAGGAACAAAGAGAAATTAGGAGAGTTGTCTAACGTGCCGTTGAATGGGGGATGTTCCGCCGTTGTGTTAAATAAGCTTCCCGAAAAGCTTACCGATTCGGATAT
Organism: Helianthus annuus; assembly: GCF_002127325.2. Taxonomy (NCBI): domain Eukaryota; kingdom Viridiplantae; phylum Streptophyta; class Magnoliopsida; order Asterales; family Asteraceae; genus Helianthus; species Helianthus annuus. The sequence continues at coordinate 131,956,574 of NC_035434.2, read as the reverse complement.
TTTTACCATTCCTTGTCTATTCGGTAGTAATACCAACACTCGAGCCTTAGCCGACTTAGGTGCTAGCATCAATTTGATGCTCTTTTCTCTTTATGAGAAGCTAGACCTAGGAGAGCTTGCACCTACCCGAATGACATTATCCTTAGCCGATCGGTCCGTTAAGTACCCTAGGGGTATAGTTGAGAACTTGCTAGTTAAGGTAAACAAATTCGTGTTTCCCGCCGATTTCGTAATCTTAGATATGGAAGCGGATGAGAGAGTCCCCATTATCCTAGGTCGTCCTTTCTTACGTACCGCCAAATCACTCATAGATGTCTACGATGGTAAGATCACCCTTAGGGTAGGTGAGGAGAGAGTTACTTTTGAGATAGACCATTCCATGAACCACCCGAGTGGTTCGGATGACTATAGTGGTCCTTGCCATTCCGTCTACTTTTTGAACTCGTTTATCTCGTGTGTCGACCATTTCTTAGAATACATTAGTGGAGCGGACCTGGTGGTAGGAGAGAAGGTAGAAAAGGAGGTGAAGTTGAAGAGGAAGGGATTCCTTTAATCCTCGATGTGTTAGCGGTTAGTGATGACACCACCCAACCCCCACCCTTAGAACTTAAGGTACTTCCATCTCATCTAGAGTATGCTTTCTTAGGGGAGGGTTCCGAGCTACCCGTTATTATTTCATCCGAGTTAGAGGAGAGTGAGAAAGTGAGGTTGTTAGATGTGTTGAGGGCCAACAAAGAGGCCATTGCACGGAGGTTGTCCGACATTAAGGGCATAAGCCCTTCCTATTGCACCCACCGGATACTCATGGAGGATGATTATAAACCGGTGGTGCAACCCCAAAGGAGGCTTAACCCCAACATGCAAGATGTAGTGAAAAAGGAGGTTCTTAAACTCTTAGATGCGGGGATGATATATCCCATTTCAGATTCACCTTGGGTTAGTCCCACTCAGGTTGTCCCCAAGAAGGGGGGATGACCGTTGTCATTAACGAAAAGAACGAGCTTATCCCTTCTCGCACGGTCACGGGTTGGCGCGTGTGCATCGACTACCGAAAGTTGAATGATGCCACCCGTAAAGACCACTTCCCATTGCCTTTCATAGATCAAATGTTGGAGCGTTTAGCCGATCAACAATTCTATTGTTTTCTAGACGGCTTTTCCGGTTACTTCCAGATCCCCATCGCACCGGAGGATCAGGATAAGACCACCTTCATATGGCCCTGTGGCACCTATGCGTACTGATGCATGCCGTTCGGGTTATGTAACGCTCCAGCTACTTTTCAGCATTGCATGGTCGCCATATTTCAGGATATGATAGAGACTTCCATGGAGGTTTTCATGGATGATTTTTCAGTTTATGGTGACTCTTTCGATGTGTGTTTGAAGAATTTGGAGTGGATGTTGAAGCGGTGTGTAGAGACGAATCTTATGCTAAATTGGGAGAAGTGTCACTTCATGATGACGGAAGGTATAGTGTTAGGGCATAAGATATCGAGAGAGGGTATCGAGGTAGATCGTGCGAAAATAGACACCATTAGTAGGTTACCTCCACCCACAAGTGTTAAGTCGATTAGGAGTTTTCTAGGGCATGCGGGTTCCTATAGGCTCTTCATTAGGGATTTCTCAAAAATCACCCGCCCCATGACCTGTTTGCTAGAGAAGGATGTTCCATTCGTCTTCGACGAGGAGTGTCTTAAGGCCTTCAACTTCTTGAAGGAACAATTGGTAAGTGCACCTATTCTTATCTCGCCCGACTGGAGCTTGCCGTTTGAGCTCATGTGCGATGCGAGTGACTATGCCGTTGGAGCGGTTTTAGGACAAAGAAAGGATAAGCACTTCCACCCTATCTACTACGCAAGCAAAACCCTCAATGATGCTCAAGAAAACTACATTACCACGGAGAAAGAGCTTTTAGCCGTAGTTTTCGCTTTTGATAAGTTCCGCTCTTACCTCGTTTTATCCAAGACAATTGTTTTCACCGATCACTCCGCGCTATGTTTTCTTTTTCAAAAGAAAGACGCTAAACCCCGACTTATTCGGTGGATTCTTTTGCTTAGCGAGTTCGATATTGAGATTAGGGACAAGAGAGGGGCCGAGAATGTGGCGGCCGATCATTTATCGCGTCTAGAGGATCCCAAGAGGGAAGAGATTCGTGAGGAGGAGATTGGAGACACGTTCCCTCACGAGTCTATAGAGTTTGTTGAGGTCGAGAAAGAAGGATTGCCATGGTTTTGCGACTTAGCAAATTACCTCTCTAGTAGTAGTGTTATGAAAGGGATGTCCACCCAACAAAAGAGGCGTTTAATTAGTGAGGCTAGGAAGTATGTGTGGGACGATCCTTTTCTTTTTAGGATAGGAGGAGATAGAGTTCTTAGACGTTGTGTGTCGAGAGAGGAGGGGTGGAACATCATAAAGCATGTGCATGAGGGCCTCACGGGAGGACACCATGGTGCACACTCCACCGCTCAAAAGGTATTCGATTGTGGTTTCTATTGGCCTACCATTCTTAGAGATGCCGAGGAGTTCGTGAAGATGTGTGATGCATGTCAACGAACCGGCAATATTTCTGCCAAAGATGAGATGCCTCAAAACCCCATCCAAGTAGTAGAGGTTTTTGACGTTTGGGGCATCGACTTCATGGGACCTTTCCCAACCTCCAAAGGAAACCGTTATATACTCGTGGCGATTACTATGTCTCTAAATGGGTTGAGGCCTAAGCTCTTCCCACAAACGAAGCCCGAGTAGTGTTGAAATTTCTCAAAAAGCTCTTTTCCCGCTTCGGTACTCCTAAAACCTTAATTAGTGACCGTGGCACTCACTTTTGCAATGCATTGATGGAGAAGTTGCTTGCACGCTACGGTGTCACTCATCGTTTGTCTATCGCATATTATCGACAAACAAGTGGACAAGTGGAGAATGCAAATCACGGTATTAAACAAATCTTAGAGAAAACGGTGGGGAAAAATAGGAAAGATTGATCGGACAAGCTAGACGATGCATTGTGGGCATTTAGAACCGCCTACAAGAAGCCTTTAGGAACCACACCTTTCATGATCGTCTATGGAAAAGCTTGTCATCTCCCCGTAGAATTAGAGCATAGAGCACTTTGGGCTTTGAAAGCCGTTAATTTAGATATGACGGAAGCCGCTAGGAAGCGTTTCTTTCAAATTCATGAGCTTTAGGAGCTTAGGGATATAGCGTATGCTCGATCGTTGGGAATCAAGGAGAGAACGAAGTTACTACATGATAGAAGGTTGCGGAAAGTGAAGGAGTTTAGCAAAGGTGATAAAGTGCTTCTTTACAACTCAAGATTGAAGCTCTTTGCAGGTAAGTTGAAATCGAAGTGGTCGGGACCTTTTATGGTTCATTATGTGTTTCCGTATGGAGCGGTGGAAATCATGGATGAGAAGGATGGCCGTACTTGGACGGTAAATGGCCATCGGTTGAAACAGTACGTTGGAGGAGCAATAAATGAGGATGAGCGGGAGGAAATTCCTCTCGAAATCCCACCTAAAGCCGCCAATTAGTATTTTGGGTGAAAGCCCAAGTGTACATTTTTGTAGCATTTGTATATGAGCCATCGTTTGCATATTTTCGTGTTCTAACGAGTATTTTCGTAGTTTTTCGATGTTTGTTTTGTGTCGTTGAGAATTTTGCAGGTTTCATCACCGCTATGGAACGGAAAAAGCATGAGAAAAGAGGTCCCAGCTATGTTTCTTGGACACTTAGAAAAATTTTATGGGTTTTGGATGGTTTGGGAAAATGTTAAAAATTTTTTCTAAGGCATGAACATGACAAATTCTCGAGACATTCTGTGAAAAATGGCCCTTGGCGTGACGCCAAGGGCCTTCGCGTCACGCTAGGCCAAAAAGTTCAAAAACAATAAAAAAGGGACCCGCCGCATTAGGCGATGCCCCCCCCCCCGACCCTTAGCGTCGCGCGAGACCCCCTTGAACCTATTTAACATGTTTTCTTGAACCCGATTGCTGAAACACTTTCCCTTTTCCATCCTTACAAACCCTAGTCGCGAATTTCACAAAAATCACCATAACTCACTCGTTTTTCCACCAAATCACTCCATTCTTCTTCCTAAATCACCACAATCACATTCCCCACAATCTTAACCATCAATTTCACCCGAATTCGCGCTCCATTCTCGCGTTTTTGGACAAACTCGTGCACCACAAGTTCAAGGCTTCATTTTTCTTGCTAAATCCGAATCCAAGGTATGATTTCTGTGATTTCTTGCTAGTAGGTAACTTTATTGCTTAGTTGTAGTGTCGGGTCAGTCATGTTTTAGATCTAGGGTTTGTGTAGGTTGATAAAGTTAGGATTTTTGAGCCTTTAGTCATGTTAGTGGTATGCGGGTGGTTATGTTTGGGATGTTTGCATACAATGGGGCTTGCAGATGGTTCGGGTTGGTTTACTTGGGGTTGTTTGAGACTTGTGGGGTATGTTTGGACAACTAGACAACATGTTTGAGCTTTACGGGTTTGTTTGGCTATAACTAAAGAATTTTTGCTAAAAAAATAGGTTTTTGAACTGATTTTTGCAAATGTGATTAGTTTTCTTGCCACAAACGTTGCGTTAAAGTTTAAAAAGTCAAACTCTCACATGTTTCGCCTCAAGTGTGGGGATATTTTGGCACTTTTGCTTAATTGAGGACAATTAAAGTGCCGGGAGGAGATAGTGTACATTGAGTCGTAGGTCGTTCGAGTTAGTGAGTCTAGTAGTCGTTTTAGAAGTGGTATTTAGAGTCTAGTGTCGGGTTTACTTATATGCATGTACAAGTTTCACAACATTTTACCCGTACTCAATCTCCATTCGGGTAGAATGATGTATAACTTACGCTTTTGTAAACGGTAACCCATGCTTTTCTTTAACTTTATTTTCAGAATTAGTCGCGAATGAAATGCTATACGGCTAATTCTATTGTTAAAAAAAATAAAAAAAATAAAAAAAATTTAAAAAAAACACCAAAAATAGCTTGTGATTACTAACAGTCTGCATTGTTTTTCTTGTCAAATCTTTCTTGTTTTGCAGAAACATGTCGGGTGAAGGTTCATCGTCAAAACCAAGAAAAAGGAAAATCAAGTATCGTGGGAACGATAGGAGAGTGTATTCCCGAATTAAGAGGTTGCTCGATCACCCGGTTTTGGATTTTGAAAAGGATACTGAAGAGAGGGTAAAGCTCAAGAAATATGTGGGGCCGAGGCTGGGAGTGGTTACAAAGTATGTGTGACAACTCGTATTTCGAACCCGTCTTTGTAATGTATGTAACGTATGTGAACTTGATTGACTTATTGAATGTTATGACATTATATATGTGATTATGTGAACTATTGTGAGTAATGAATGTTATGTGCAATGTGTATTACGTGTATGTATACAAACAAGCCCAATCGCATAAATGCACAACACCAACGCCCGACCGCACAAGCCATTTGGGCTTTACACTTGTACCTGAATCCATAGGGCGGCCCAAGTGAGGGTTCGGCCCACCCACCGTACACGCATAACACATGGGATGTTGTAACCCTCTCACACTTTTTACAAAACATCATAACACACAAAGAAACCCTAGTTCTTCCTTTCTCGTTTTGCTTTGGAACCCGACGGCAAACACCCTTCGAAGCTCGTGACCGGGATTGATCCTCTACTTACATCCGGTTAGTGTTTTGGTCATTAGTGGTTTATGCTATGTGATTTAACATGTCTTAGATGATATATGATTGTTGATGATGTAAACTAATATTGATGTTCTTGTAAGTCGGATTTGCATGAGAATAACCAAGAACCGATTTGATAATGCTTGTTAAACTGTTGTGATGTTATATAATTCGAATTGTTAATGATGATGTTCATAATAGTCGGCTCATATATGTGCATCGGGTATGATCATATTAAACGGGTGTGCATGTTACGGATCTAAAATCCAATGTTTGTTAATCGGCTGATATGTGTTCATATACGGATGATATGTACAATCGTTAAGTTAGTATGTATTCTAGAAATCAAGGTTATGAATCATGATAACATGTTTAAGTGTTTTGAGTATTGTTCACAATTTAGGTTAGGGTTCTTATGAATTCAATGTTGATTTATTTGGTTTGATCGAATATTGTTTGTGCATGAAACTGTTAGTTTGTTGATTGGTCAAATATATGGAAACTGTTGAATTGATTTGTAAATAATGATTGTAACCGATATGCATGAAATCCGGATGATTAAACTACTCGCACAAGATTTCTTAGTCGTACAAGAAGTCTAGTCGCACAAGTCATCCATTCGCACAAGAGGACCTGATCGCACAAGCGGTCCTCAGTCGCACAAGGGTCATTGAGTCGCACAAGATCAGATCTTGTATGTTTGTTTACCTGTTGGGCCGGACATATATATATATATATATATATATATATATATATATATATATATATATATATATATATATATATATATATATATATATATATTGGGCTGGACTAGTTCTAATCGCACAACCCAAGCAGATCGCACAAGTCTGCTTGGATCGCACAAGTCACTTAGATGTTTTCATTTGGGCCGAACAGGCTGTTGGACTGCTTATCTGTTTGGGCCAGGTTTTCTACGGATCGCACAATATGTTGGGCTTATTTTTATTCGCACATTGTTTTGACTGTTATGTATTTACCATGATCTTCACATGTTCGTAATGTGTTAACTTATGAGAAACCAACGTGCATTACTTGAAGTCAAAACCTGACTTGTGTGGTAACCCTGTTAGGACGTGGTTGACCTCCCTTAGTTCAAGAACCTTTTTGTGTATCTGCCGAGCAAATCAAGGTGAGTTCACATAGCCAAGGCATGGGATTCCCGGGTTGGGAATTGGGTTGGATTATTTGAAACGGATAATTACTCGTACTTACGCTATCGCTAGACTATAGACCATCGTCCTCAGGATAGTCAGGACACTTACGTAAAACCTACGTAACCTAGTATCTACCATTGTCTCCCGGGTCGGGAGGACACTTACGTAAAACCTACGTAAACTAATACCTACTACTTTCTTCCGGGTCGGAAGGACACTTACGTAAAACCTACGTAAACTCCACGCGTACCACTGTCCTCGGGGAAGGGCACTCACGTAAATCCTACGTGACCCTGTACGTATTCCTGTTCTCGGTTTAAGAAGAACACATGGTTGCTAATAGTCTAGTAAATACAAACATGGGAAGCCCCCATTAGTAAAGATAAACGCGGGAAATCCCCCACTAGTAATACATATGACCATGGGAAACCCCCACTATTAGTAAATACTTACATGGGAAGCCCCCACTAAATGCATATATGATTTGTTATAACGAACTTACTTTCTGTGAACTCGCTCAACTAGTTGTTGATTCTCTGCTGCATGCCTTGCAGGACCTTAGGTACTTATGGAGCTTGCACAAGGAGGAGCAGGTCGTTGTGGGCATGGATCATGAATGCTTAATAAAACACTTATAACATTTCATACATTATTATTTATGTTGGGTTTTACTTGCATGCTTCCGCTACTTAAACAAAGTTTGGTTTTGAACATCAATCATGTCGTGATGAATTACATTATCTACTTTTATTATTAAATGCTATGTTCGATATGATTGGTGGCTTGATCCTGGTCATGTCACGCCTCCAAGCGGTGGTACTCCGCGGGTGGATTTTGGGGGTGTGACAGATTGGTATCAGAGTCATTGGTTATAGAGAACTAGGTTTTAATATGGGAAAACGTTTTATTAAAACTAGACTATAACTAGAACAGTGCTCTCAACGATCCACAACGACGCTTCGCTCCACGTGCAAGACTCGACATCCTAGGTAATAAGGTTTATGTTTATTACCTGCTTGCTAGAGCTACATAGAACTTTGCTCGTAGTATGCTAGATTACATTGCTTACAATTTGTTATTACTTGAGAATACCTATGTGCTTACACTCTTCTGTCATCGCATTACTCGCGAACCATTCTCACTTATGCTACTTTTACTATGAAGATCATGTCTGGACGTGTGAACATGACTCAAGCCCAGTTGACGGCTCTTATCAATGAACAAGTAGCTGCGGCACTTGCAGCTGCACAAGCAGGTAGTATACCCTGCGGATGTGACTCACACTAGGATCTTTAGATCCTACATTAACTCTTGTGTTTAACTTTGCCCTATTTGTACACAATAGGTCAACACGCCCCACAACCTGTCTGTACGTTCAAGAACTTCATGGACTGTCGTCCAAGCACGTTCAGTGGCACGGAGGGAGCAGTTGGACTCCTCCATTGGTTTGAGAAGCTCGAGTCGGTATTCGAGATGTGTGAATGCCCTGAGGCTCGCAGGGTCAAGTATGCCACTGGTACTTTGGAAGGAATCGCGCTAACCTGGTGGAACGCGCAAGTACAGATTCTCGGGTTGGCAGCTGTTAACGCCACCCCATGGAACGATTTTAAAGAACTCATTAAGAGGGAATACTGCACGCGTGATGACATCCACAAGTTGGAAGTGGAGTTGTATCACCTGAAAATGACGGGGTCAGAGATTGAAGCTTATACGAAACGGTCAAACGAACGGGCCATTCTGTGTCCAACCATGGTAGACCCTCCAATCAAGCGTATCGAGTTATACCTCAAGGGTCTAGCCTCAGAGATTCAGAGCCACGTAACATCGGCTAACCTCGACAACATTCAAGATATCCAGCGTCTTGCTCATCGCCTCACGGATCAGGCGGTGGAACAGAACAAGTTGCCCAAACGTATCAGTGCTACCACTTCAGCCGCTACTCCCACTACACCCAGTGACAACAAAAGAAAGTGGGATGGGGATTCTAGCAAAGGTTCAGCAACAGTTCAATCTCAAGCTCAGCAGCAGAAGACTGACCACTACCAGAGTCCTAGTCAGCAATCCTCTGGTGGTCATAGACAGAGAAGATATCAAGGGTTTCACCCCAAGTGTCACAACTGCAATAGACATCACAGCGGCCAGTGCAACAAGGGTCGTTGTCAAAGGTGTCTCAAGATGGGTCACGAGGCCAAAGACTGTAGGAGCCCACGGCCTGTAAATCAGAACCCGCAACCGCAACAACCAGCTCCACAGAACCCACAGCAGCAGCAGCCACAGCGTGGAAACCGGGGATGTTTCCAGTGTGGAGCAGAAGGTCATTACAAACGTGATTGCCCTCAATTGAACCAGAACCAGAATCGCAACAACAACAATCACCAGGGCAATGGTAACAACGGTGGGAACAACAACAACAATGGCAATGAGGCAAGGGGTCGAGCTTTCGTGCTGGGGCGAGGAGACGCAATGAACGATCCTAATGTGGTTATGGGTAAATTTCTCCTCGACGATATTTATGTTACTGTTTTATTTGATTCGGGTGCGGATACAAGTTATATATCTGTGAAAGTCAGTAAATTGTTAAAACGTGCACCAACACCCCTAAACACCAAGCATGTAGTAGAACTAGCTAATGGTAAGAGTTTAGAAGCCACGCAAGTAGTCAGGAATTGTAGTATTGTCTTAGCCGGTCAAGCTTTCACGATCGATCTCATTCCCATAGTCTTGGGAAGCTTCGATATCGTTATCGGGATGGATTGGTTATCCCAACATCAGGCAGAAATCTTATGCAGCGAGAAGATCATTCGTATTCCCCGTTCTGGTCAAGAACCTCTCGAAGTTCAAGGCGACAAGAGTGGTGCTGTGGTTGGCATCATCTCTTTCTTGAAGGCTCAGAAATGTTTGCGGAAGGGTCACGCCGCTATTTTGGCACTCGTTACTGACGCGTCAACAAAAGAAAAGAAATTGGAAGACATTCCAGTTGTACGCGACTACCCTCAGGTGTTTCCTGAAGATTTGCCTGATTTACCGCCTCATCGTCAGGTCGAATTTCAAATCGAGCTCGCTCCAGGAGCAGCACCTATAGCTCGAGCACCATATCCTTTAGCTCCAACTGAAGTGGAAGAACTGTCAAAACAGCTGCAAGAGCTCTTGGAAAAAGGCTTTATTCGTCAAAGCTTTTCGCCTTGGGGAGCCCCAGTGTTATTTGTGAAAAAGAAGGACGGTACCTTCAGGATGTGCATAGACTACCGGGAACTCAACAAGGTGACAGTGAAGAACCGTTATCCTCTTCCGCGTATAGACGACTTATTCGACCAGTTGCAAGGGTCGTGCTACTACTCCAAGATAGACTTGAGGTCAGGTTACCATCAGCTGAGAGTCCGGGATGAGGACGTCTCCAAAACCGCATTCAGAACTCGCTACGGTCACTACGAGTTTCTTGTCATGCCGTTCGGGTTAACGAACGCGCCTGCCGTATTCATGGATTTAATGAACAGGGTATGCAAGCCATACCTAGACAAGTTTGTCATTGTTTTCATCGACGATATTCTGATTTACTCCAAGAGTCAGGAGGAGCACGAGCAGCATCTACGATTGATCTTGGAACTCCTTCGAAAGGAACAACTGTACGCCAAATTTTCAAAATGCGACTTCTGGCTTCGTGAAGTCCATTTTCTAGGCCACGTGGTAAACAAGGATGGGATCCATGTTGACCCATCCAAGGTTGATTCGATTAGGAACTGGCCTGCACCGCGCACACCAACGGAAATACGCCAATTCTTGGGTTTTGTGGGGTACTACAGACGATTCATCAAAGACTTTTCAAAGATTGCACAGCCGCTTACACTACTGACACAGAAGGGTGTCACCTACCGTTGGGGTAATACTCATGAAACTGCTTTTCAGCACTTAAAGGATAGACTTTGCAGTGCACCTATCCTCTCATTGCCAGAAGGCACGGATGATTTTGTAGTTTATTGTGATGCATCCATCCAGGGTCTTGGATGTGTGTTAATGCAGCGCGACAAGGTCATTGCTTACGCTTCGCGCCAACTTAAGGTTCACGAACGAAACTACACGACGCACGATTTAGAGCTGGGAGCTGTTGTTTTTGCGCTTAAGATATGGCGACACTACCTGTACGGTACCAAGTGCATAATTTACACCGATCACAGGAGTCTCGAGCATATCCTTAAGCAAAAGGATTTGAACATGCGTCAACGTCGATGGGTTGAACTACTGAACGATTACGAATGCGCCATCAAGTACCATCCAGGCAAAGCCAATGTTGTGGCTGATGCCCTCAGTCGAAAAGACACTCTACCTAGACGCGTACGAGCACTACAGCTTACTATTCAGTCCAGTCTTCCTGCACAGATACAAACTGCTCAGATAGAAGCATTGAAACCCGAAAACATCAAGGCTGAAGCCTTACGCGGCTCAAGGCAACGAATGGAACAAAAGGAAGATGGCGCCTACTATGTAACGGGGCGTATTTGGGTCCCACTTTATGGCGGTTTACGAGAGCTTGTGATGGATGAAGCACACAAGTCTCACTACTCGGTACATCCAGGGTCGGATAAAATGTACCACGATCTCAAAACAACATACTGGTGGCCTAGCATGAAAGCCCACATCGCTACTTACGTCGGTAAGTGTTTGACATGTGCAAAAGTCAAAGTGGAATATCAGAAACCAGCGGGCCTACTTCAGCAACCCAAGATACCGCAATGGAAATGGGAAGAAATTTCCATGGACTTTGTTACAGGCCTACCCAGATCCCAGCGTGGGAATGATACTATATGGGTGATCGTGGATCGACTTACCAACTCTGCACACTTCCTGGCTATTAAGGAAACGGATAAGTTCTCCACCCTCGCAGAGGTTTATCTTAAAGAAGTTGTTTCGAGGCACGGGGTGCCCACCTCTATCATTTCGGATCGGGATGCACGATTCACGTCAGAGCTATGGCAAGCAATGCACAAATCTTTTGGCTCACGGTTAGACATGAGCACAGCATATCATCCTCAGACGGATGGGCAGTCTGAGCGAACGATTCAGACTCTTGAAGACATGCTTCGGGCATGTGTTATTGATTTCGGAAACGGCTGGGAAAAGCACCTCCCGTTAGTGGAGTTTTCATACAACAACAGTTATCACACCAGCATACAAGCCGCTCCATTCGAGGCATTGTACGGGCGTAAATACCGGTCACCTCTCTGTTGGGCAGAGGTGGGGGATAGTCAGATCATGGGTCCTGAGATTGTAGTGGACGCCACGGAAAACATTGCGCAGATACGGCAACGTATGGCGGCAGCTCGCGACCGTTAGAAAAGCTACGCGGATAAGCGTAGGAAGCCATTGGAATTTCAGGTCGGGGACCGGGTTTTACTTACAGTCTCACCCTGGAAGGGTGTGGTACGTTTTGGCAAACGGGGCAAACTAAATCCGCGGTACGTCGGACCGTTCGAAATCATTGAGAAAATCGGCAAAGTGGCCTACAAGCTAAACCTACCAGCAGAACTCGGGGCAATTCACAATGTTTTTCACGTGTCGAATCTGAAGAAATGTCTGTCAGATGAAACCCTTATAATTCCCTTTAAAGGCTCACTATCGACGAACAATTGCATTTCGTCGAGGAACCAGTTGAAATCACGGACCGGGATGTGAAGGTCCTCGAACACAAGAGAATCCCTCTTGTTCGAGTTCGTTGGAACTCTCAACGTGGCCCAGAGTACACCTGGGAACGCGAAGACCAGATAACAGAAAAGTATCCCCAGTTATTCGGAACCAATGCAACCACTACTGAGGCTGAAGCTACTACTGCGGAATTTCGGGACGAAATTCCAGATCAACGGGGGGAGGATGTGACACCCCAGGAAAACCAGTGAACGATATAACTTACCTAGCTTCCTCAGTGAGTGCGTACCAAATTTCGGGACAAAATTTCCTTTTAGTTGGGGATAATGTGACAACTCGTATTTCGAACCCGTCTTTGTAATGTATGTAACGTATGTGAACTTGATTGACTTATTGAATGTTATGACATTATGATATGTGATTATGTGAACTATTGTGAGTAATGAATGTTATGTGCAATGTGTATTACGTGTATGTATACAAACAAGCCCAATCGCATAAATGCACAACACCAACGCCCGACCGCACAAGCCATTTGGGCTTTACACTTGTACCTGAATCCATAGGGCGGCCCAAGTGAGGGTTCGGCCCACCCACCGTACACGCATAACACATGGGATGTTGTAACCCTCTCACACTTTTTACAAAACATCATAACACACAAAGAAACCCTAGTTCTTCCTTTCTCGTTTTGCTTTGGAACCCGACGGCAAACACCCTTCGAAGCTCGTGACCGGGATTGATCCTCTACTTACATCCGGTTAGTGTTTTGGTCATTAGTGGTTTATGCTATGTGATTTCACATGTCTTAGATGATATATGATTGTTGATGATGTAAACTAATATTGATGTTCTTGTAAGTCGGATTTGCATGAGAATAACCAAGAACCGATTTGATGATGCTTGTTAAACTGCTGTGATGTTATATAATTCGAATTGTTAATGATGATGTTCATAATAGTCGGCTCATATATGTGCATCGGGTATGATCATATTAAACGGGGGTGCATGTTACGGATCTAAAATCCAATGTTTGTTAATCGGCTGATATGTGTTCATATACGGATGATATGTACAATCGTTAAGTTAGTATGTATTCTAGAAATCAAGGTTATGAATCATGATAACATGTTTGAGTATTGTTCACAATTTAGGTTAGGGTTCTTATGAATTCAATGTTGATTTATTTGGTTTGATCGAATATTGTTTGTGCATGAAACTGTTTGTTTGTTGATTGGTCAAATATATGGAAACTGTTGAATTGATTTGTAAATAATGATTGTAACCGATATGCATGAAATCCGGATGATTAAACTACTCGCACAAGATTTCTTAGTCGTACAAGAAGTCTAGTCGCACAAGTCATCCATTCGCACAAGAGGACCTGATCGCACAAGCGGTCCTCAGTCGCACAAGGGTCATTGAGTCGCACAAGATCAGATCTTGTATGTTTGTTTACCTGTTGGGCCGGACATATATATATATATATATATATTGGGCTGGACTAGTTCTAATCGCACAACCCAAGCAGATCGCACAAGTCTGCTTGGATCGCACAAGTCACTTAGATGTTTTCATTTGGGCCGAACAGGCTGTTGGACTGCTTATCTGTTTGGGCCGGGTTTTCTATGGATCGCACAATATGTTGGGCTTATTTTTATTCGCACATTGTTTTGACTGTTATGTGTTTACCATGATCTTCACATGTTCGTAATGTGTTAACTTATGAGAAACCAACGTGCATTACTTGAAGTCAAAACCTGACTTGTGTGGTAACCCTGTTAGGACGTGGTTGACCTCCCTTAGTTCAAGAACCTTTTTGTGTATCTGCCGAGCAAATCAAGGTGAGTTCACACAGCCAAGGCATGGGATTCCCGGGTTGGGAATTGGGTTGGATTATTTGAAACAGATAATTACTCGTACTTACGCTATCGCTTGACTATAGACCATCGTCCTCAGGATAGTCAGGACACTTACGTAAAACCTACGTAACCTAGTATCTACCATTGTCTCCCGGGTCGGGAGGACACTTACGTAAAACCTACGTAAACTAATACCTACTACTGTCTTCCGGGTCGGAAGGACACTTACAAAAAACCTACGTAAACCCCACGCGTACCACTGTCCTCGGGGAAGGGCACTCACGTAAATCCTACGTGACCCTGTACGTATTCCTGTTCTCGGTTTAAGAAGAACACATGGTTGCAAATAGTCTAGTAAATACAAACATGGGAAGCCCCCATTAGTAAAGATAAACGCGGGAAACCCCCCACTAGTAATACATATGACCATGGGAAACCCCCACTATTAGTAAATACTTACATGGGAAGCCCCCACTAAATGCATATATGATTTGTTATAACAAACTTACTTTCTGTGAACTCGCTCAACTAGTTGTTGATTCTCTGCTGCATGCCTTGCAGGACCTTAGGTACTTATGGAGCTTGCACAAGGAGGAGCAGGTCGTTGTGGGCATGGATCATGAATGCTTAATAAAACACTTATAACATTTCATACATTATTATTTATGTTGGGTTTTACTTGCATGCTTCCGCTACTTAAACAAAGTTTGGTTTTGAACATCAATCATGTCGTGATGAATTACATTATCTACTTTTATTATTAAATGCTATGTTCGATATGATTGGTGGCTTGATCCTGGTCATGTCACGCCTCCAAGCGGTGGTACTCCGCGGGTGGATTTTGGGGGTGTGACAGTATGGGAGCGAGTGATCGGGTGGCAGAGTTGTTGGGGCCGAGGCTGAGAGCGGCAATGGATTGTGATTGGCCGCAGTATACTGAACTTAAACTTGAGTTCCATTGTACATTTCGTCATAAAGAGGGTACTTTTGCTGAAAAAGACGTGGTTTCGTTCTCATTGGGCAGGAATCTGTATGAAATGAATATTGCTCTGTTTGGAGTAGCTTTGGGTTTTTACACGCCAGAGGAGGTGCAGACGGATGAGTTGGTGAATGGGTTAAGGGGTGTGTACAATCATCCTCGGCCGAAATGTTTAGGCCCGGAGGATTTGGAAAGATTTTGGGACATAATTGCGACTCAGCCGTTCGCCCAAACGAACCTTATCACATCGATTCGTGATCCGTTATATAGGTATATTCTGAAGTCATTGGCGACTACGATTGTGGCGAGGAAGTCGGGTGAGAATAAAGCAAATTGGTTGGAGATTTTCACGTTGATGTGTATGGTGGAAAAGAGGAATTGGAACTTGGCAAGTTTCTTTGCATGGTCGTGCAATTGACCTCGTCGGGGAGGAAAACGGGCTGCAATGGATCTTGGGCCTTACATAGCTAGGTTGGCAAGGAATATACGGGCCCTCACAAAATATAAGCTTGAGCAGATGCATGAGGGTATGCCAATGGTTCGTTGGAATGTTGCGGATCTACAGTCAGCGGGTATTCTAACACATTCGGACACGCCAGAGTGGAACTTCGCACATGGCGCTCCTCCGCCACGACAGCCGGCACCTAGACAGAGGCGTGCGGTCACAGCCCCACAGCAGCCAGTTAGACAGCCGAGACCTGACCCGTTCACTCCTGAGGCTGCTTTTGACTACACACAGCAGAGGTTTGCTCAGATTGAAGATAGGATGCGGGTTGACCACCAGTGGACGATGCAGAGCCACCATCGACAGGACGACATGCTCAGGTATATGATGTCGGGTATGTCACTAGATGCTCAGGTACCTCCACCCTTTGCGAGATTGTTACCTTCACCAGTTTATGGAGGCGAGCAGCAGACCCCATATGTCTATGGTCAGTATCCGGGGTATGACCAGTGGGGGGCAAAGTGGTTATGCTTATAGTGGTCAGTTCGGGTGGCAGCAGGCTGGAGGTTCGGGGACCCAGCAGATGGAGGAAGATTCAGAGGACGAGTGATGTAGCAGACTGCAGCAGCATATATATCCTTTCATGTTTTATTTTATGTATGCTGTTTCAGTAGTTCGATGTGGTTGTATCCGTAAGACATATATTTTATTTTTCATTTGAACTCTGGATGATGGTATGTTGAACACGTGGTACTCGTATGTTTGGTATGGTATTTATGTTTTAGGTTGATGATGTGGAGCCGCTTTCCGTTCGTGTGTGAGAGAGTTTGGTATTGTTTGCTGAGCACGTTTGGTATTGGAGGGCGTTTATGTGGAAACGACTGGCACTTTGACAGTCTCCATTATTCAGTTAACTCGTTTTCCTTTTTGTTGTTGTTGTATATTTTTTATTTATTTCGTTTGCAGTTTTTATTTTTAGGTAGTTGTTGAGTCGTATTTTCGTTCTTGCATTAGGGACAATGCAATCTCTAAGTGTGGGGATGGGAATATATGTAAATAATCGAGTCTTAAAATTGAAAAATACAAAAAAAATAAAAAAAGAAAATTTGAAAAAAAAATTGAAAAACCAGAAAATGTCCTTCAAATAAAAAAGAAGTTTGCATTTTTGAACGGAAAATGATAGAAAAGACAAATTTTTGCTCGGGTTCGAATAATAATAATATGAGATTATAATAAATCGAGCTTGCGTCTAGTTAGGGATATGTGAATAGGCACGGGTTTGGTTTTATGTCCCTTTGAGTTAATATACCATAATTGTCGGTCCGCCAGTGGGTTTTCGCCTGGGAGATATGGGAAACTAAAACTGCCGATAATAGTATAAGGGGCACCGTTATAAGTTAAAACCGTTAGAGTTTGTGATCATGCGAAAAAAAATAAAATAGAATAAAAAGTGGGCTAGAAACTGAATGAAAGAAATGCACTCATATGTAATTGGAGCTGGGGATAGCGACTCTACAGCAAAATTACCGTTATGGTGTGTGAAATCGACCGTGCTAAAAAGAAAAAATAAATAAATAAGTACCGAAACCTAAGTAATCTGTGGTTGGGGATAGCGACTCTACAGCCGGATTGCCTCTTGGCTAGGGAAAGCACCGTCTAGACTCACGAAAAAAAAAAAGAAAAAAAAAGAGAAAAAAAAATCTGAATGTAAACTCTCTTGGTTTTGATATAAAACGGTTGGGAATTGGTCAAGTGATCGTTCTTTTAGTCCTATAAGCTTGAGGCGGGAGTAGGTGGACGGTTGATTCTAGTGTGAGACCTTAGGTGGATTGACTGCACTTGAATTAAAATCACATGATAAGGGCTTAGGATTGGGTTCGGGTTTAAAGTGGACAAGTATATTCGCAATCGCAGCTAACGCAAGCCTTGGTTTTAATTAATTATACCTATAATTTTCGACCCGAGTGATTATTTGTCTATGATTCCGTTGCATAATTCTTTTTCGAGGACGAAAAAAGAGTAAGTGTGGGGATGTTTGATGTACTGCAAAGTACATATGTTTATAGTGTATATTTTGGTCAGTTTTCAGTTGTTTTGAGTCTAGTTTAGGTTAGAATTTCAATACTGCTGACGTTAAGCTTTGATTTCAGGTCCCGTAGCTTAAAGTGACGAAAAACGAGTAAAAACGAGCAGTTTAGAAGAAAACCGGGATTCGTACGCGTGTCGGAGAAGCTGGAAATCGAAATTGAAAAAAAATAATAAAATCAGGGTTTGTAGGCGCCGCGTGACGCCACCCCCCCCCCCCCCATCACGTCACGCTAAGCCTTAGATTTCGTGGAATGTGTTTCCCAGCTAGGGTTTTGAAGAGGAATTCCCAAGAAACTTAAGAGAGAACCCTAATTACGAATTGAGACTTTTTTCGGGCGACTTTGGAGCATTCTTGGCAAGCAATCTGAGATTTGAAGGCATAGGAATCATTGGTACGAGTCGAGGGCGAAGAATCGAAGATTATATCGGGTTTTCTAATCCCTTGTTTTGTAGGTTATTTGTCTCGAAACTTTGTTACAATGAATTCTGTTCTAGATTTCTTTGGTTTGATGATACATTTTAGTATGCTTGGCTAATTTCATAAACCGCCTAGACTTGATGAATGGATTAATATAAAGTTTTTACCGGTTTTGTTATTTGCATGATTGTTATGGGTGATTGTGTTTAGTAAGCGGTTTGATTTAATGGTTTGATGTGTGTGCGTACTTTGATTTGGTTTATTGTTATTACTTGCTTCATATGATTCTTAGTGACAGTCTATATCACAACATATAGTCATATTAGGGTTTAGGGTTTCGGTGAGTGTCTATATCACGTTAGAAAACCTTCACTCTTTAGGGAGAATTGCGCAATAACCCCTAGAAGTAATTGGTAATAATTTGCTAAGTCTTAGTGTTCTACTAGTCCTAATATCTGGGAAGTGAGGGGCTATTGGTAGGTCTTACCCGGCGAATTGCTTTAGATAGTCCTTGGGAAAGGTCATGTCTTGGTTTACCTGTCGGTTTTATTAGTCTATCAAGTCAAATCAATTATTCCAAACTACCCTAGATCTATGATTGGGAAAGAGTAGGTCAACATTAGGGTACTTACACAATAATTAGACAACTGGGAAGAAGTCTAATAACCGGTAGGATTAACGGCCTAGGTAGCTCCACAGGTTTCTCCTTGAGAAGGGTCGAGGGGCCTCGATGGTTCTTAATAGGTTTAGTACTTTAAGATCCCGGTTCCATAACTCGTGCACTTAACTTAATCGGTAATCTCTTAAAAACAATCCAGGATTCTTGTCTAGGTGGTCTCGTTCTCGCATAAAGAAAGTCCTCAGTCTTACTTCGTATTAGTTTAATTCTAGTTTAATTTGGTAGTTTAACATAGATTTCCTAGATTTTCCGTAACCCCCCCCCCAAACAATTAAAACAAGTTAAGTCGTGTCTGTCAGCGTCTGTTAGAGTCTAATTTACGTGATACATAGAGTCCTGTGGTTCGATATCCGGACTTCCTAGGTTATACTACATTGATCGGTACACTTGCCGATTGTGTGGTTTAGGTCGAGTCTAGAATTTAAAGCTTTGTCGTGTCTAGCTTAGAGAGTCTAATTTAGTTAGTTTTTTATAGTCTGTTTAGCACACGTCAGATGTTTATCAAGAGAAATTATATCATTCGGGACTTGTTCGGGGCCGAAATATAGTTTGGATTCATGAGAAATGCGAATTATTAAAGTCCAAGGGCCTTGTGGTAATTAAATGAAAGCTTAGTATAGTTGATATGTGAAGGGGATGAAGAATCATGAAGTACAGGGGTTGAAAATGACAATAGTTGAAAGATTGTTTGGCTGAGTAAAGGAGTTGCGGAATCCCGCCTCCACCTACGGTTCATGAACCTCCACCTACGATTGGTCGATGTTTAGTGTAAAAAAGAAACGGAACCTCCAGACCTTCACCTACGACCTGAACCTCCACCTACGGTGGAGGCAGAGTTCTGAATTGAGGTTTTACCGTAACCTACAGTACATAAACCGTAGGCTACGGTGGTTCGTATATAGCAGCGCGTGTTTGAGGTAATTGAAGGGTATGAAATGGTTTTTTAAACCTTAATTCAATAATTATCATCTTGGGGACGAACTTGGAAGTGCACAAAGAAGATTTTGGCTCCCTAATCCACTTTCATCATCATAATTCTCCTATTGCTTGCCGAATCAATCATGAACCAATCGTATTTCCAAGCTTTTGAAGATCAAGATTGCGAGATGAGCAGCTAAAACTCTTATGGTTTCCTCCGGATGGAGGGGTTTTTGTAAGTTAGATGATTTTATGTGTTTGTGACAATCGTATAACTCGGTGATTTAAGCATTCGATGCTTTTCACCTTTAATTTGATTAAGCAATTGTAACCGGTTGCATTTTCCTTAACTTTAATCTTTGATCATTCAATTCCCGAGAGTTCTAGTAATTGGGATATATTTGCTATGAGATTAGGGTTAGTAATTGTAACTGATAATTATTTGATAACCTCCCGTTATGTATTAACCGGAGTACTTAGTCTTTGATTATCACAATTGAGAAATTAAATTAAACACTTATGTCTATGTGAGTGTTTCGATTAAACACATAATTGAATCTAGTTACAAACCTGGAATTCGGAGGAGCCATTGTTTCTCCTACTGATTTAAACTTCAATTTTAGTTGTTAATTTAGATAAGCAATCAAACCATCAATTAAGTTTTACTTTTTAACAATAGTTAATCAATACTTAGCATCGTGACACTTTCCACAATCCTCCTCTGGTTCGGTATCCGACTTATCCTATCTACATAGTTTAGTTGGTTTTTGCATGTTCTTCACGACAGACATCAACTACGAATCTCAGAAGAAGTCTTAGGTGCTTCCCAATTCATAATGGCTTCAACCTTGGTGGGATACACTTGGATACCACACTCACTAATGACATGTCCAAGAAACTAGACCTCTCTAATCCAAAACTCGCACTTAGAGAACTTTGTGTAAAGCTTCTCTTACTTTAGCAATTCAAGAATTCGTCGAAGATGTTTCTCGTGATCATTCTGATTACGAGAGTAGTAAGTATGTCGTCAATGAAGACTATGACAAACTTATCTAAATACGGCTTGCAGACTCTATTCATGAGATCCATGAATGTTGCAGGTGCATTAGTGAGCCCAAAAGGCATCACTAGAAATTCATAACGGTCGTATCTGATCCTGAAGGCAGTCTTTAGAACATCTTCACTCCTAACCTTCAATTGATGATAACCAGGTCTCAAATCTATCTTGGAGAAGTAACTAGCTCCTTGCAGTTGGTCAAACAAATCGTCGATCCCGGGCAGTGGATAACGATTCTTGATCGTTATCTTTTTAAGCTCACGGTAGTCAATGCACATCCGCATTAAACCGTCTTTCTTCTTGACGAAATCTACATCCGCATTGAACCATCTTTCTTCTTGACGAATAAGATAGGAGCTCCCCAACGCGAGGAACTAGGCCGAATGAAGCCTTTCTCTAATAGCTCATCCAGTTGAGTCTTCCGTTTCTTCTTCTATGTGGGTGCTAATTGATATGGAGCTCTAGCTACAGGAGCGGCTCCTTGCAAGATGTCGATCCTAAACTCGACCCCTGTCTCTCCGGGGGTAGACTGAGTAATTCTTCAGGAAACACATCTGGATATTCAAAAATGACTGGAATGTCTTCAATCTTTGGCTTCGGTTCATCTATCGTCACTTGTGCCATGTAGATGACACATATGTTCTTCAACCACTTGGATGCCTTAAGAAGAGATACTTTCTCAGGCAAACCATAGTGTAGATCTCCATGAATGGTTAACGTTTCACCGGATGGGGAATTAATCTCAATAAGTTTCTTATTACAAGCAATACGAGCTTGGTTATGAACTACCCTAATTGTTATTATATAGTAATATAAATACTCAAAAGTCATAAAGATTTCTTACTTGATTGGAAAGTGGATTAAATTAAAATACCAATAAAAACCAAAGAAATTGAATAATTAATATGTGAGAGAACTAAATTTTAATAAATTATATAGGGGAAATGATAGTGTAAAAATGATTTAAATTGGTTTTTGATCATTTTCTCGCGATTATCACAAAATAAGTGTTTTCAAGATAACCACTCCTTATATAAAAATAAAAAAAATTGCAGGGTTATCCAGTTAATCTACTATTTACAAGTTTATATACATGACAATATTAATATTATGGATTATTTAGTTTATATACATGACAATATTGATTTTATGGATTATTTGTTTGAGTGTTTAAGCATCTTTTCAAAATTGGAAGGATTCAGTTAAATCTGGTATTTTTTTACTGACTTAAGAGTACATATCATAACGAATTATGAATGTTTTGTGACTTTTCATGAGAATCTATCTACATGTGGTATTGTTTCAATGAATAGGGGACAAAATAACCTCTTTCTGGACCTATTTTTGAACAATTATTTGATTTATATTATATTTTTCTTTAATAATTAAATTTTTAGACAAACTTTTTTTAATTAAGATGAACGTAAAACAAGTAAAAAATCGAGTTCAAGTTCAATAAAAAAAAACTCAAATTTCGTTGTAAAAGAAAATTCCGAAAATAATTGTAATATAATACATCTATTACATTTTCCCATGGTTTAAACTAAAAGCAAAATCGGAATTTTACGATGTTGCCTCCAGTGTATAACTACAGACACAAGATGGGGGAATAGTGCCAGGCCTGTCTGGAACTCTTCCATTGGCCCAACAAATTTATGATTTTATCCGCGTTTTAAAATTACGATTTTGCCATTTGTTCAAAATTACGATTTTCCCCGTTTAAATTTAGAGTTTCGCCATTAGTTTTGTTTTCTTCCTCCAAGGTAAATTACGATTTTGCACTCAATTTAAATTTACATTTTTGTGATCGGTTTTGTTTGTTTTCTTAGTCAAATTACGATGTTGCCCCCAATGTATAACTACAGACACAAGATGGGGGAATAGTGTCAGGCCTGCCTTGAACTCTCTCATTGGCCCAACAAATTTATGATTTTATCCGCGCTTTAAAATTATGATTTTGCCATTAGTTCAAAATTACGGTTTTACCCCCAGTTCAAAAAAATTATACTTTTGCCCACAACTAAAAATTACAATTTTGCTCTTAGTTCAAAATTACGATTTTGGCTCGTTTAAATTTACAATTTTGCAATTAGTTTTATTTTTCTCCTCCCAGCCAAATTATGATTTTGCTCTCGATTTAAATTTAGATTTTTGCCATCGTTTTTCTTTGCTTTACTATTTTTTTTGTCCTTTTTCGCTTTATATATATATATAGGGGACCGCTAAAATGAAAACTACCTCCAGTTGTAAGAACCATGAGAATTTTTTGATCCGGAGCGTGTTGGACCAAAAATTTTTTTTATAAACGTAGATGCGTGTATTATAAACACATTTCTAAAAAAAATTCAAAAAAATGTCGTGTGCGTAGTTTTGAGCACCACAAGTTTGTGTTTACGGGTCGTAAACACAAACTTGTGGTGCTCAAAACTACGCACACGACATTTTTTTTTTTGAAATTTTTTTTTACAAATGTGTTTATAATACACGCATCTACGTTTATAAAAAAAATTTGGTCCATCTCGCCCCGTACGGTGTAGTTCTCATGGTTCTTACAACTGGAGATGGTTTTCATTTTAGCGGTCCCCTATATATATATATATAAAGTATATCATACATTACGGCTTAACATACTTCACGTACAACAACGTGCGTGATTTGTTCTATAACATGCGTGATTAATGTTTTCAATATGCGTGATTATGGTGTTTCAACATGCGTGATTTTGGATTTTTGAGTTATAACGTGCATGATTTTAAAATGAACGTGCGTAATTACCTGTCGTACGTCATGTAAGTTAAGCCGTAATGTACGTTAACCTTCCCCCCCCTCTCTCTCTCTCTCTCTCTATATATATATATATATATATATATTACAGTTATTATTGCGCGAAACTATTAAGAAAAACTTTCGCAGTTCAGTTGGTTGTATGAACATTCAAATATAGTGAGTGTCTCAGGTTCGAAGCCCTTCATGGGAAAGAAAAAATTTTATTACCTGCTGCCAAATAAAAATTTAAATTGTTTCGTTTATTTTTTTTTTCTTTGTCTATTATTTTTAATAATATTTTTCGTGATTTATTTCTTCTTCTTTTTTCACTTTTATGTTGTTTTCTCTGCTTCTAAATTTGTAATTTTTATAATCAACCAGTACGGTACCAGTATTCATGGGTAAAACACCGGTAAGTAACGATACCGTATCAGTACCGGTGCCGAACCGGTGTATTCGGTACCGGTATTACTTTTCCCTGTTTTCCGGTACCTGCAATTTCGGTCCCAAACGGGTACCGTACTCATCCCGTTACAAAACGAAACAAATCAATAACGTTCGAATTTCCAGCCGTGTAGCACGAGGAATTTCACTAGTTTAACATATAATATAATTTATTTAACATGTTTTTTTTTCAAACTTAAAAAAATGTACACAAATGTGAACCGTAGGTTGCCAGAGGGTGTTAATGTGGTGGCAAATTTGGAAGGCTCATTTTGAGAAAAAAATAGAAACATTAATGAAAATAACCATGTCACAATAGTATATTTAATGAATAAAGTTTACGTTCAAGAGTTGAAAAATAAGCATGTTGTACAATTTTTTTATACAATGTACACCGAGAAAAAAAAAAAAAAAAAAAAAAAAAAAAAAAAAAAAAACCTTGTAAAAAGATACCAGATCTGGCTTTGACGATATTTATGTTTATGGTTTGATAACTTGTAAAAAAATCATAAAAAATGAATGGGTAACCTACAAAAGTAAAATCATGATATGCCAAGATAGAGAACGTGTGTGTGTGTGTATATATATATATATATATATATATATATATATATATATATATATATATATATATATATATATATATATATATATATATATATATATATATAGGGAGCCGCTAGAATGAGAACCACCTCGAGTTGTAAGAACCGCGAGAACTACACCCCACAGAGCGCCGTTCGCCGCGATTTTTTTTTTACAAGTAGATGTGTGCATTATAAACACGGCCGTAAAAAATCACGGCGAACGGCGCTCCGTGGGGTGTACTTTTTTACACCTCAAGTTTGGTGAAAAAAAAAAGAAAAAAGAAAAAAAATTAAAAAACACCAAACTTGAGGTGTAAAAAAGTACACCCCACGGAGCGCCGTTCGCCGTGATTTTTTACGGCCGTGTTTATAATGCACACATCTACTTGTAAAAAAAATCGCGGCGAACGGCGCTCCGTGGGGTGTAGTTCTCGCGGTTCTTACAACTCGGGGTGATTCTCATTCTAGCAGCCCCCTATATATATATATATATATATAGGATTAGGTTCAATTGTGAACCTAACCTCTAATTGTGAACTAAATGAACAAATCTTGGCCCTTGATTATTTTTTATATGAAAGGGGTAAGATTGTCATTAAGAAATATAATTTAGTTTTCCTTTAGTTTTAAAATAATTAAAATTTAAATTCAAAAAATCAGTTACCAAGTTATCATAACCGCTCCCTACAATTAAGTAAATATATTATTCTCTAAATAAAATTCAAAATCTTTAATTATCCAATGTTTAAGCTAAGAAAACTAAACGAAAGAGAATAAGATAATGCCAAAATGGTTGGGCACCAATATGATTTATTTATTTCTAAATGGCAGTAGCATCCATTCATTGCTTATTACGAAGGTCGGTTATTAGAACAACAGTGGATGAATAACCGATTAGAGAAGATAGAAACTTAATCTTTTTTATTCATATTCCTCTACATTATTCCCATATTAGTAATATTATATCAGTGATTTAGAATTTAGAATAACGTTCCTATTTAGTCCATAAGAATTCTTGAGAGATGATCTAGATTCACTTTTTTGTCATATACGATTTCTACCTCCACATTGAAAAAAATTTATGAAGATCATCGATGAAATGAGGTAAGGCCACTACCAGTGCCCACGTGATCTCATTTGATATGCATTGTATTTTTTTTACTTTGCTTCTTTTCATATATGTTGCTAATGTTCATTATGTATTATGAACTGATAATAGTTTGAATCATTTATATTTATTGATAATGCTCATATATGTATTACGAAACAGATAATAGTTTGAATCTTGATTTTGTTAATGTACACATATGTATAATGTTGAACAATCATCTTAGAAACTTATTATACACAAATGTATAATGTCGAACAACCGTCTCATATTTGTTATACACATATGTACAATGCTGAACAATCATATATTAGAGGCATATTATGAATGTACATATGTGCACATTACAAAATAAGACACGTACAGTTAAAGAAAGAAGATGATCGGATTAAACAATATTTGATAATGTACATATGTGTACATACGTTTCTAAATTGTGAATACGAATAATACATAGGTGTACATTCAATTGAACATCATTTTTAAATGTGTTCTATGGAACAATATTTTATAATGTTTGTATTTTTTGATTAACAAATTAATTAATTGGTGAGAGAAAAAAGAGAAGAGAATCTAATTAAATATTTAATTGGAGAGACAATTAGTTAACAATTTACCTTTATACCATTTTCATTTATTTTCTACACATAAATAGTTACAAAACTACCATTATTATAAAGTTTCAAGATCTAAACAATCAATGGTCCAGATTTGTTCGTTTTGTTCACAAAACAACTATGGTTCTGTTAGGACCGGTTTGACTCCGAAACGATTGCGTATGACACATTCAACGTGCGGAAACCGTGAACGTGAATAACCGAAACACACGAGACGTACTATTAACGTGATTCTTTGATAGATCTGAAAAGATACAAGAACCGTGAATCACCTTTTGCCTTTCTCTCTCTACTTTCTCTCTCTAACCTCTAAGCTCCAAAGATCAAAATGGCAAAAGTCTCTAACTAAAAGCCTAAGGCTTCTATTTATAGGCCAAAGGTGATAAGGAATCTTTCCTTGTTTACAATAATGCCACCTTGCCTTTAGTAACAAGATATTACATTGTAAACACTATAGTTCTTCTGTTTCAGCTACGAACTGAGATGACGGAGGCGATAGACATTAATGTACCAACAGACTCCCCCTTGGATATTGCCGTAGTCAATCTCAAATCTTCAGACTTGTAGCTTCTTTTCTTTTCTTTCTCTCACTTTAGCCTGAATATAATCCCGGTGGATCTGTCTTCAGCTTCAGCTCCCCCTTTCGATAAACTCTTCAGGCTCCCCCTTTCGACAAGCTTCCGTGCTTTGGGATCGACACCTGGCTTTCCAGTTACAAGCTCTTCCAGAAACGATACCTGGCTCCTTACACGCTTCCGTTAGTATTTAGCTCGTCTTCAGACTCCCCCTCAGACTCGGCTGTAGGGATCGTAGTCTGGAATAACATCTGCAACACTCATACATTTATAAGTGACATTGTTTTGAAATTGTCCAGAAATCGTAATCTGGCTCTTTAAACTTTCTAAATCAAGATCCTGATTTTAAGATATAATAATATGAATATATCCAGGATTATCTTGACTCTCTCCCCCTATCAAAATGCTTTATAGATTTGACAGCGTTTAAGTATCCAAAATCAAAAAGAACTGACTCTTTTAAGATTTTAACATTGTGAACATCCAAATCCTTCACGGTTGATCATCCAAGTCCAAATTAATGACCTTGGAGATATCACAAACTGTTTTTGAATTTTGATTTTAATTTCAAGTTTCAGATTAATGAACTTGATTTATTTCCAGAAACATGATTAGCATACTTAGATTTTGAAACTTAGCATTCAGACATCGGTTGTCGAAAATAAAGCAGAAATTAAAATCTTTTTGTATTTTTCTGAAAATAAAGCAGTAAAGAAATATGTACAAACATATTTACAGACAATATTTTTTGTTTGAGTTCGTGTCAGAGGATCATATCAGTTTATGACGAATCACTAGTACCGTTGAGCTTTAAACACTTTAAGTTTTAAACGATTCACCTCGATTAACGATATAGTTGTCCTCTTAAATTTTCACACAATTTTCAATCTATTCAGGATACATTTTAGATGTTTTAGGAACTTAGCACAATTTATGTGTCCCACCTCTTGAATATACTCCCGTATCCAGAATCTCAATATTCAGTCTTACAGGCAAGAGTACTACAATGATGTCTGTACATAAATTAGGGGTTAAATGCGAGAATTGAGGGATCTCAGGTCAGAACTTCCGTTCAGCAGAGAGATATCAATTTCGACTTTGCGATGTGTCCCCTTTAGAGGATCTTTTAGCTACAACAGATGATTATCAATTTTATTGTCTAATCACTGAGGGCTAGAATGCTATGTTTCAAGCATTTACTGCAAAGCATTATCCAAGGACTAGGTCAGAACTACCGTTCAGCAGAAGTCCCGGAATAATACCCCAGACATCATAGAGTATAAACACCTAGTATATCAGAATACGAGACCTTTCAAACGAGATTTCAGGGGTTACCTATATATCCAAGTAGTGTTCCCCACAAATTTCGCAAGTTTGAAATTTTAGGTTTATATCCCGAATAAATCTACTAAATGTACGAAAACCTATCGTCACATCATCAGTGAGACCAATTATCACATTTGACATTACATTTCTTTAGCGTGCTGTGATAGTCCACTGATGTACTATCATTTCCTCTTTTATCAACAAAAAAATTTTTTTTTTAATTTTATCATGTTTTTGGCTTTTTCAAATTTTCTAATGTTTTTGGATTTTCTGACAATAATATCTCTTACTCCCCCTAAAATTCAAAACCATTTAAAGAAAATTTGACAACCTGATACTGATAGCTTTGTCTCGCCATCCATTTTCTGCATCTCATGCATAGATTTGCAGATGTACCCCCATGATTTACAACACATTGATCTTTTACAGTTTGAAAACCGTTTTTCAATCTAGTGAAATTAATCATGTTTGTTCAGCCGTGAGGGTTTCGGCGAATTCAATCAGAACTTCCCCTGAAAACAAACTATTTTCCCATTATGATTTCAAAACACTTAAGTTTGTTTTAATAAAAATGGTTTTTCCGGAAAATAAGTTTTGTTTAATTCACACACGGGGTTTATTCATCACCTTGTTCTTTCATCAACTAATTCGAAAGTTAAATCAAGTACAACTTAATGTCCTTGATAAAACATTTCTCAAGAAAGATGCCGATTCCTACTCCTCAATTACCAACCTGGGAGTTCCGGCAAATTCAAGTAATATATTTTTGAATTTTTGCATTTTTGACAAATTTAAAAACATATTTTTGGTTTTTAAATTTTTAAATTTTTAGGGTTTTTGAAAATATTGTTTATTTATGTACAGAAATCAAACAAACTCCCTGTTTAACCGTTGCAGGGATCAGCAGCCTCCGATGCCAGGCTGCTTCGTTTCTCCTTTGGTTGACATTCAGTTTTCTTCAGAAACACCTGCACATTCAAATTTTATCAAATACGACACAATAATTTTCTTTTCAATAAAGATGGATGCCGATTCATGCTTCGCGATAAAGGAAGCTCCGGCAAATCAAATTGTTCAATCAAACATTGTATCCACCCAAGCCTCACCAGCCTTGGGTGTAACCTTGACTTTAGCAATCTGAATCTTAAAGTTTTCAGCCTTAAGTGGTGGAAAATTTGCATCATAATCAATCGAAATTGACTCCTCAACCTTTTTCACCTCATAAGTTGAACTTTCTGTTTCTGTTTTCGATTTCCAGATTTGTTTTTGTTTCTCATTTTTAACCAAATCAACATGTTTCTTAACACTCCATGTTTGACCTTTTGGAGTCCCACGTTTGTAAAAATGTGACTCTTTTTGAACACTTGGACTCTGAACAACATCTTTTGGTTTCCAAAATTGGTTTGGTTTTGTTGCATCAACAGTTGTTTTCCAACTTTGTGTTGTTCTAAGTTCGGGTGTCACTGGTTTCCAAGTTTGTTGTGAGTCAGCCTTTGACAATTTTGGCTTCCAAGTTTGCTTTGATTCAAACTTGGTTGACTTTTGATTCACAACTTCATATTTCTGTTTTTGAACATAAACAGACTTCTTTTTCGTCTCAACACCAACAGGTTTCAGATTTGGACATTTGCAAGCAAGATGTCCTGTTTGATCACATTTAAAGCATGTTCTCTTTGAAACATCTTTGACCTGTTGTTGTTGCTTTTTCTGGGCCTGAAACTCTTCATTTGACTGTTGTCTAAATTTGAGTTCTTTCTCTTCTTCTGAACTTGTTCCGTGAACGAAGTTCATTTTTGCCTGAAAATTCGGAGTTTTATTTTTATTCCAATTTTGTTTCTTCTTATAACCCAACCCAGCCTTCATGTTTTTCTTCTTGTAACCAGGTTTGTTATAAAAAGTTTTGTGACCTTTACCAGCAAATTTTGGAATTTCAGATTTTTCAATCTCAACCATCTTGAAAACTTTGTCAATCTTTTCTGAAATCACATTCTGAATCGGGAATACAACGTCTAAGAATAATTTGTCCGATCCAATCATGGTATAAACCAATCCCTTTGAATCATCATTCAAACTTTTCTCAGATTTTGTGTTCTTCAGATATGCATCATGAAGATTTCCTTCATCTTCATCATGTGATTCAGATTTACCTGTATGAACCGACTCTTCGTTCAAGACACTTTCAACGACTTTACCTACCACCTCTGAATCATGAATATCATCAGATTTGGAATAGGTTATGTCAATGTTGTCTGGCAATTTGTCTACCATGTTAAAAGCTTTTTCGACCTTTTCCTCATCATAAAATGCAAACTTTTCCGGTGGTGGAACTTGATGAAACTCTGAGCCAATGCCTTTCTTGTTCTGCTCAGACTCACCATCACCCGGTTTTATATTGAAAATTCGTTCAAGCACATATGACGACACATGGTAACTTTTTAACTTGTTGTTTTCCTGTTCTAAATCAACAATCTGTTGCTTTAGCTTAGCAATATCCTCAATATATGAATTAACAACATCTTGTTTTATAGCATACATTCGTTTTAGCTCTTTTGTTGTTTCAGACATATAATTCATTCTTGATTGAGCATATTTCATTTCATCTTTCACCTTTTCATATGACTCTTTTATAACCTCATATGATAATTTCATTGAATCATATTCCTTTTTCATTTCTTGACAAGCAATTTCCTTTTGTTCACATTCATTTGTCATTTTCAAAATGTTTTCCTTCAAAACTTCATTTTCTTTTTCCAATTTGTTACATTTTTCTGAAAATTTTTCATCATTTTCTTTAAAAACTTTTTCTTTTTCTAACATTTCTTTGCATTTATTTTTGAAAATGTTTTCGATTTTTGTGAATTCAAGATCTTTTGTTCTGAATTGCTCATCTTTTTCAGTACAAGCTCTGCACGGTTCCATGCATTTCTTGCACTGTTCAGCTGGTTTTAAGACTTCAGAATCAGAATTTACCTTAGTGATAGGCACCTCGGTGTTTTCAGCTGCCTCTGGCTGCTTTATCTCAGCATCATTTAGCTTTTGTTCAACACTGACTTCCTCACCATCATCACTAGCATCTGTCTTGACATCCTTCATTTCTTCTTCTTCAATTTGCTGTTCTTCAACTTCTTTCACAGCTTCAACTTTCACAACTTCTGTTTCAACCTCTTCAGCAACTTTCTTCAGATTAATCACCATCTCTTCAACACTCTTCTTCATTTTCTCCTCATCCCTTTTTCTCAAGCATGACAGCATAGCATATCGGATATCTCTTTCGTATTGTTTAACGTATGCATCATCTTTCGTCACTCTTCTGTAATATTCAGCTCTCAACGGAACAGCAAGAAGAACATCATCAAAGATTATATCTTTCTTTGGAACAACTGGTTCTCCTTCTCTGTTGTAGTAACATTCTCTCTTCTTATCCCATCTTCTATTGCTGACAGCATTCTCATATTCTTCCTGCATCTCATCCATTCTTCTGTAAACCACATCTCTTTCTTTATGTGTTTTCTCACTCAAGATCTCTTCTCGAGTTTTCTCTTTGTTCTCAACCTTTTCTTCATGGTTTTTAGCAGGTTCTTTTTCTTCTTTAATTTCAGCAACATTTGCAAATTTTCTTGGTGCTGTCGAAGCTTTCCCATGAGCTGTTTTACGAACAATTTCATTTCGATCTTCTTCTGGACAAATTTGAGACCAATCATATCCTTCATCAGGATATATGACAGGACAAGCTCTTGAAGTTGTTTTTGGTCTATCTTCAATCAACTTTGGCTCTTCTCTGCTTCGATGGTAGATCGCCTTTTGATAATAATCATCATTGAAAGGACGTTCATTTCTTTCATCAACTTCTGCATTCTTACACTCTCTTTTGAAATGACCTTTTTGCTTGCATTTGAAGCAGGTCACTTTTGACTTGTCGAATCCGAGCTTTGTTGATGGACCACCAAGAGATTGTTTTCCAGTAATTTCCATGTATCTTTGTGCTCTCCGAATGCAGCTTGCCAAACACCAACGAATATCAATAAGCTCCATCTCCTCTGGATCAATCTGGTCGTAATCTTCTTTCGTCAGTTCAGAATTACCGATTTTTCCAGCTACCAGACCTTCATATGATTCCAGGACAGATGCAAGAAAGCTCATTTGCTGCTTCGCTGCATTGATACTCATTGCTGGAGAATTTTTCAGTTTAAGAGCAATGTTGCATAAAATTTCATCTGTGTCTTCTGAATTTGTTTGTGAAGATGAATGATATCCAGAATGATGACTTGTTGACGTTGTTTGAGATTCATTGATCTTTTCACCAATGAATGCTGTCTTTGGTGAACCAACGCCTTTTTCTGAAAGTACACTGCTTTTGTAATATAAGCCGACATTCTGTTGACGTGAAGACTCTGTCATCTTGCTTTGCTTTTGTAGTTCTAGGTCATGACTCTCAATCTTTTCAAACAATGTATCAAGAGAAATTGTATCATACAAATCATCATTTTTCAAAATAAACACAAACGTTTGCCACTGATCAACTCGTGGTAACGCTTCAATCACTTTATCAATGATTTCTTCTCTTGTTTTAGCAATTTCAAATCTTTCGAGTTCGATTTTTAGTTGACAAAATCTTTCTATCATTTGTCTCACCGATTCTCCTTTTAAACTATCAAAAAGATCAAATTCCTTTTTAATTAGCGCGATTTTGTTCTTTTTAATTTGTTTGCCACCCTCAGCTTTAATACGTAGAGCTTCCCAAACCGATTTGGATGTCCCGCTATGATTTAATAATGCAAATATATCGTTTCTAATTGCTGACTGTATCAATGCGATCATCCTTTGTTCGGCGGCAAATTCTGCTCTGTCGTCTCTGGAGAATTTTTTGAACTGTAAATCTTCACCTTTGTCATCTTTTGGCTTTTCGTATCCGTACTCAAGACAAAACCAACTTTCATGTGCATACGCTTTTGCCCAATTAATAAATCTTTCTTTCCACCAAGTGTAATCTTCAATGCTTTCAAGCGTTGGTGGTTTAGAATGCGTTCCGTAAAAGTTATCATGCTTGATGTTCTCATTGATTGCCTTTGTGATGGTTTTTGGTGTAACAGTTGTAACTTCGGATGATTCAGATGTGAATGCGTTGAAAAACGTGTTATAAAATTCCTCAGCCATAGTTTTGAACTTTGAGTAAACACCTGAATGAATTATGTAAACAACCGATTAGTTCAAAGAATTTTAACAAACTTGATTTTGGAAATTAATCGATTTGATATGATTTTACAGATAATATGCTCCAAATCAAAGACAAACAATTATTCAATTTGATTTTGTCAACCGATTGGATGGGGATGGTTACTAGCCGATCGAGTAGTAATGGATGCTAGCCGATCGAGTAGGGAGGGATGCTAGCCGATCGAGTAGGGAGGGATGCTAGCCGATCGAGTAGGGAGGGATGCTAGCCGATCGAGTAGGGGTACTATGCTAAACGATCGAGTAGGAATAGGATGCTAGCCGATCGAGTAGAAAAGGTCTCTGTTCGATCGAGTAGGAAAGGATACTGTTCGAGTGGGACTTTGCTAGCCGATCGGTTAGCACTTGCTAGCCGATCGGTTAGAAGCTTTAACAAAACACAAAGTCTGCTACTCGATCGAGTAGCTGTTCGAACCAAAATCACTCCTGTTCGATCAAATAAAAAATGTGCTGTTCGATCAGAATTTGCTAGCCGATCGGTTAGCACATGCTAGCCGATCGGTTGGGATCTTTTAAAAACACTTTTAACAATACACAACGTCTGCTGTTCGAACGGTTTAACCAGCCGATCGAGTGAGAATTGCTGCTCGATCGGTTTGCCTATACGATCCAACTTCTGTTCGAGTGACAATTTCCTGTTCGAACCACAATACACTATCTGATCCAAGAGTTGCTAGCCGATCGGTTAGCACATGCTAGCCGATCGGTTGGGAAAATATGCTGTTCGATTGAAGGATTGTAGCGGTGGTGCTAGCCGTTCGGCTAGGAATGCTGTGCTGTTCGATCGAACAGAGTCAAAAAGTCAAAGTGTTTAATGAATGTTATGCTGTTCGAGTGAATGACTTTCTAGCCGATCGAACAGCTGTTCGATTGAAGTATTGTAGCGGTGGTGCTAGCCGTTCGGCTAGGAATGCTGTGCTGTTCGATCGAACAGAGTCAAAAAGTCAAAGTGTTTAATGAATGTTATGCTGTTCGAGTGAATGACTTTCTAGCCGATCGAACAGCTGTTCGATTGAAGTGCACTAATATGCTGTTCGATCAAGAGTTTCTAGCCGATCGGTTAGCACTTTGCTAGCCGATCGGTTGGCACAATAAGCTGCTTGATATGCTGTTCGATCCAAGTAAAAGCTAGCCAATCGAGTGATAATTTCCTGTTCGAACGGTTAGCACTTTGCTAGCCGTTCGACTAGCCTAACCGAACGGTTGGCCTACTCGATCGAGTAGAACTTCTGCTGTTCGATCGAACAGAGTTTGACATCAACATGACGAACAGTTTCAGCTCAAACGAACACAAAATCACTGATTTCTCTCAAACGGCTTGGAATTTTGACCTGAGTAAATTCGACTCTGAATCTGAAGGATTTCTGTGCGTATTCGTGCGTTTGATCTGTGCAATCGAGCTCCTGCTCTGATACCACTTGTTAGGACCGGTTTGACTCCGAAACGATTGCGTATGACACATTCAACGTGCGGACACCGTGAACGTGAATAACCGAAACACACGAGACGTACTATTAACGTGATTCTTTGATAGATCTGAAAAGATACAAGAACCGTGAATCACCTTTTGCCTTTCTCTCTCTACTTTCTCTCTCTAGCTTCTCTCTCTAACCTCTAAGCTCCAAAGATCAAAATGGCAAAAGTCTCTAACTAAAAGCCTAAGGCTTCTATTTATAGGCCAAAGGTGATAAGGAATCTTTCCTTATTTACAATAATGCCACCTTGCCTTTAGTAACAAGATATTACATTGTAAACACTATAGTTCTTCTGTTTCAGCTACGAACTGAGATGACGGAGGCGATAGACATTAATGTACCAACAGGTTCACTCAGGAACCTCACCCTATATATATATATATATATATATATATATATATATATATATATATATAAGGTTCATGCGAGAACCACCCTTATTGCGAGAACCGCGAGAACCAATGTGAACACAAAATAAAATCTAAAAAAAAATCAAAAAAGCAATCAAAATTTTTTTTTATTTTTTTTAATATTTTTCTTAAAAAAATCGCTATATTTCGTTACCATTAAAAAAGAACGTTTTTTTTTCGAGTAACAGTTATCCATGCACACGTGCATATGTATCATTACTTCGACAAATTCGGTAATACGTTATCAGGAATAGACAATTGCACTTTAATTTACAATACCATTCGTAATACACTACTTTTTACATTACCAAAATTTCAAAATGCACATGTGCATCATTAGATATAACCATGATATAACGTGTTTTGTCACAAAAAGTTTGTGATTTTGAATGGAGAAGTAGGCCCATATACATGTTTTTTGGTTAGTTATATCTAGTGGTTGATGGTTTGGTTATAGTTGTCAATTTATGATGTAATATGTTGATTGGATGGTATAAATGGGGTTTACATACATGTAATAAAGTGAAAATATTGGTAATGGTATTGTATTATGGATGGTAGGAGGTAATGGTATTGTATTATGGATGGTAGGATGTAATGGTAGTGTATTATGGATGGTATGATAGATGAAAGGGAAAGTGTATTCAAAGTAGTGTACCAAAACACCTTATTTCATGTTGATACATACAGATGCACATGTGCATTTCTAATATTGGTAATGTAAAAAGTATTGTATTACACATGGTAGTGTAAATGAAAGTGCAATTGTCTAATAGTTGTAATGAATTACGGAATTTGTCAAAGAAATGAGAAAAATGCACATGTGCATGTTTGTGTTTATGGATGGAATGATAGATGAAAGAGAAATTAGTGTACCAAAACACCTTATTTCATGTTGATACATATAGATGCACATGTGCATTTCTAATATTGTTAACGTAAAAAGTAGTGTATTACGCGTGGTAGTGTAAATAAAGTGCAATTGTCTAATATTTGTAATGAATTACGGAATTTGTCAAAGAAATGATACAAATGCACATGTGCATGGATAACTGTGACTCGGAAATTTTTTTTTTTTTTTTGAAATTTTTTTTATTTTTTATTGTTGCGAATTTTACAAAAAAAATAGTAAAACAATAAAAAAAATTGGGTGTTTTTTAGATTTTTTTAGGTATTACTGTTTGTGTTCACACTGGTTCTCGCGGTTCTCGCAATAAAGGGTGGTTCCTAACGGATCCTTCTCCTCTCTATATACATATATATATATATATGGGCCTTCAGTTGTAAGAACCATGAGAACTTTTTTATCCGGGGCGAGTTGGACCAAAATTTTTTTCATAAACTAGATGTGTGTATTATAAACACATTTGTAAAAAAAAAATTCAAAAAAAAATGTCGTGTGTGTAGTTTTGAGCACCACAAGTTTGTGTTTACGGGTACCGTAAATTTAAAAATAAATTTACGGTACCCGTAAACACAAACTTGTGGTGCTCAAAACTACACACACGACTTTTTTTTGAATTTTGTTTTACAAATGTGTTTATAATACACGCATCTAAGTTTATGAAAAAAAAATTGGTCCAACTCGCCCCGTACGGTGTAGTTCTCATGGTTCTTACAACTGGAGGTGGTCTTCATTTTAGCGGTCCCCTATATATATATATATATATATATATATATATATATATATATATATATATATATATATATATATATATATATATATAGGGCTAGGTTCATTTGTGAACCTTCCCTATTTGTGAACAAAAACGAACTCATCCTGACCATTGATCTTGTTTAAACATTAGAAGGGTAGGATTGTCATTAAACATTAAACATTATTTTTTATTTAGATTTGATACAGTTTTCATTTTTGAGTAATCTTAATCAGTTACCAGATATATATATAACAACTCCTACAATCGTGCGATCTAAACATCAGATCAAATCAGTTATGCATATCATAATAATTGGTTTCCTACAAATTCGTAATTGAAACAATTTCTATTCTCTAAAATCATTCCTTCTCCAAAATCTGATTTGGAAAAACACGAAGAAATCAATCAGATCATTAGGCTTGTTCAATCTGATAATCTTGGTTTCTGTCTCATCTTCGTATTCCCGATCAGTACATACTGTGATTCCACCGATCCAGTTCATTTACAAGCATAGTTGACAGTTTGATCATTAAACATTGCACTTTTCCATTAAACAGATGCAATACTTTAATTTGTTTGTTCCAAAAAAATGATGCTGGATGGTATTAAACAAATGCTGGAGGTTAAAACATCCTTTACTGGAGTTGAAGATTTCAATTAGATTTAGGTTCGGGTAAGGACCTGATACGTAACAGAAACCGAGTGTAAAATGGGTCAGAACTGACCCTTTTATGTTGGGTATTATTTCAGGTAATAATCTACAAGATGCCCGGTTATCGGGTGGGTTCGATTCGTTACCGGGTCGGGGTTAGATATTGATAAAATGTTCATCACTACAACAAGCTTTTTAAAAAAAACTGAGATCCAATTGAAATTATATGAATACAAATGTGCAATTCGATATTCCATGACAATTGACAAACCATATATATTTTCGTCGATTATTAGTTCAGTAGGTTATTATTTCTACCGTAACTCATGTGTATTTGGTTTTTGTATTACTATCAGTACTTACAATTTTTTGGGTTGCTCATGTGTACGAAATAAGATTCTAATTAATCAGACTTTGAATGAGCTGTACTATCTTGTAATTTCAAGAATGCACATTCGCACGACCGTACAACCAACAACTATATATACAGAAAATGAACATTAGGCTGACGGTAAACGTTATCCCATACATGATCGGTCCACATAACATGATTATTACCAAGCGAAACTAAGCATAGTAACGAGTCTGTTGAGCAAAACGAGCAAAACAAAAGTAAAGTTATTGTTTGAACACCAGCATAATTAAACTACACGTCATACAATCTAGTAGCATTCTTTTGATCTATTTCTTTGTGTTGATGCCAGCAAATTGGTAGGCTTCTTCTAAAATACGTTTGCGATGTTTGTTCGCCATCGATGTTATCAATTTCACCGCATACTTCCTCCTTAGTTGTGCAATTTTCATCTTTTCTTTAGCCATTTCGGTTGGGAAGCCAACGTCCCAGCGATCTTCAATGATCCCCATCCAGATTTCCATGTGACGCATTGCGTATATTCCGTAGTCTTCATAGTGTCCTATTGTCGTCCAACCAATATCCAAATGAATAGGATGCCGAGCTGAAATATCATAACGTGGATGACGAACACGCTTCAGGTACTTGACGGAGACATCTTTCTGCACATAAAAGAACTTGGTGAATTAAACTCGAGGTACACATGTGTATTATATATATATATATATATATATATATATATATATCAACAATCACCTACCACTTTTAACGGAGTCGACTTTAGGAAAAAATCGTCATTGTCAAATACTTTAACTGGACTTTCAGAGGGATCCATATTATCGATTACGGTTATCGCCAGATTCTTCAAGTCAAAGCAAACTAAATAAAAATGTGCACTTTTAACGGAGTTGACTTTAGGAAAAAATCGTCATTGTCAAATACCAATAAATCCACTAACTAGTCCTCATTTTGATCTTTATACGTCACCTAAAACAAACCATTAAAACAATCAACTCAAAAAGTAATAGAAACAAATACGTTTACACATTTACTTCATGAGAATTAAGTAGACAACATTATGACAACTAAAAAGAATGTATCGCATTACCAAGATATATGTACTATTAAGTCTGCTCAATACTTAAACACATGTGTATTTCCATCACATACACATGTGTATTAGCATAACATTTAAGCCACCAGTTTACACGATTTTGAACAACCTTAAGTTAAAAGCCATTTTTTCAGACCATTTAAATCAATAGATTGTATAGTTTGTGTAAACCAAATTCAAAATTTGTGTATTTCGTCACAAACACTTATCCTATGTTCCCAACAATATCCACCATGTGTATACACATGTGTATTCAAAGCACTTACACATGTGTATTAGTATAGTAGTTAAGCAAACAGGTTAAACCATTTCAAAGAACATCAGCTCACAACATTTTTTGGTACAAAACAATGCCATTGAACTAAAAGATTCTACTAAACTGACACAAATACATAACAAAAATAGTTTGTTACAATATGTAATCAGACCAAATACACAAATACTTGTTTCTTTATAGACAACAAAATATACTCAAATTTTAAACAATGCTTGTATTTTGCAATCCCCCAAAATACCCAGATGAATAACGGATATAGACTCAATCAAGATACACATGTCGAAACTAAAATGCAATATATCTTAATGGTATATGATAAAGTTTGAACAAGTACACATCTAATTAGTTTACCAGTCCCAGCAAACTAAGCCCTAGCTTTTGGATCAAAAGGATTCTGAGACATTAGGGAAGAATCATTCATAATCGTTTGTCAAAAAACTTCAATCGGCCAAAACATATGAACAAATATCAACAATATACTACAAAATCGGTAGAACAACACCACTAAGCGACTGATTCATAGACCCAATTAAACCCTAGATTAAGAGACGTGAAGATTTGTGTGTATAAAGATGGGACATTCACAATCGTTTAATGAAAACTACATTGTGTAACGATACCTTGTTTAACTGATTCTTCTTGATGTTAAACCTTTTTGCAGAAATCTCTTTTCAGGGAGAGAGAGGATGGAGATGATTCTTCTTTCTGAGTTGATAGAGGTTATTGATTGACGTTGAGGTGGTTTTGTAAGGATGAAAAAATTTACAAAAAAGCCCTTGTACGGTTATTATATATGAATTTATTCATTTAATTAATCTAAAAATTATTTAAATCCTATAATCAAGATCTCATCATCCAACGGCCAGGAACTGTTCGTTTTTGTTCACTATCTAAACATGGTTCACTCTTGATCCCTACCCTATATATATATATATATATATATATATATATAGGTCTGTTTGTAACGCCCGGCTCTTTTGTACTTTCCATTTATAGAAAGTTTTGTTCGTACTTCTACTTTTGGAAACTTTGTATTATTGTAATCGTTCCCTTCTTTGTAATCATTGTCAAACCGAGACTTGGATCATTAATGAAGCTTGTATTTTGTTACATTTATGTTATACACATTCTATGTATGCTAGCATGTTCGACTTCGTGAATCAATCGATGTTTAATCATTATTCTTGGAAACTATGTGCGAAACTTGTAATTAATCTAAACTTATGCATGGAACGTATTTTGAACGAGAACGACACTTGATTTGATACTTATACGCTTGATTCTACTTGGTTTATACTCCTCATACTTAATCACATCTTAAACTATGCCTTTATGGCAAATATGGCCCTTAAAATACCTTAAATGCATCAAACACACAACTTCAGGGGCCAAATTGTAAAAAATGAAACTTTATCCGGAAACTTGGAGGCTCGCGGCCCGTGTGGACTCACCTTGTCCTCTTACGCGGCCCGCATGGGTCTCAGGTCTGCAGAATAGTTGGACAGTCGCGACCAGCTTCGTTTTTGGGCGGGATTTACATCAAGTGAAGTGGTGAACATTCAAGGGGTCCCTAAATGGAAGCATGTTCTTCCTACCCCATACATGACATTCATGAATGACTCGAGGTGCCTAAACGAAGATCTTAATCTTCTACCTCCTACTTGAATTATTGAACTTAATAATATGTAATACTTAAATATATATATACACACATTCGAACCTTTAATATTAAACTTGTGTTTATATGTTAAGGTAGTAGAATGACATCTAAGACTTAACACTCCAAGTATGATTCTAATGGGCTTACTACCCATGAAATACAATATAACCCTAGTGGTTACGTAGTGTCATATAAAAGTGTAAGTTAAAGATGATTATTTTGATATCATACTTTATGTTATGTTAAACTCCAAATTTATAATCTTCCGTTATACGCCAAACTCACACACCTACGTTTCCTTGTGTAGAAGGACTAGGTGCTCCAACTTAATCCATCCACCAAACTCGCTCGCGGGATTTCAAGTGGGAAAGCTTGCAACCACCGTGAGTATACTCGAACCCATTTTTACTTTTAAACACTTTGGGTGCAACATGTATTCTATATTAAACGCACGAAACCTTGAAACTTATTTGAAACATGCTCTATCCATTTAAACATGAAACATGAAACTTGTGATACTTGAGACTTTTTGTGCTATGTGAATGTTTAATCCCTGTGTGTAGTTCCGCCTTAACGATAGTAGCGCTATAGGGGTAATGCACCTCCCCGTTAGTCTTTGGGGTATTGTTAGGAGGAGACATATAACCTCCCGTTAAACTTTGGGAAAGGCACTTAACGCATTGGAAACTTGGGCTATCACTTGGACTGCGTGAACTAGCATGGCTGAAACTATTTTATTATGTTCATGTTGGATATGAGTTTTTATTCTATTATGCTATGTAGACAAACTTGTATACTCGCTCATTGCCTTTGCATTGAAACTCTATTTTAATACATGTTGCAGGTTGATTAATGAAGTATGGATGATTGATGAAACAAGTTTAGGGTGGACTAGATACACACCTAAATTTATCTATCTTTTGTTTGTTATGGTATTTGTTGAAACAATGTTGTTATTTCCTTTTGAATTTCGTATGACATTTAGTTTTGAAATGAAATTTGAAATTAATTAAATATTGTCACATAGTGTTATGACGACTCTAGCAATCTATACACACTTCGTCTCATCCCGATGTTTCCGCCATCGGTTGGGGTGTGACAGATTGGTATCAGAGCCATAACTATAGGGAATTAGGAAAAATTGCCATGCTTTTGCCCTAATCTATAGTTCTAGGAATTTTGCCTCTTATTTGTTGCTTAAAACTTTTGTACTCTACCATGCATGCTTCCTAGCTATACTTCTTGTTGATTAAATTTATGTGCCTTTCCTAAGGCTAACACGAATACACTTATGCTATTTTTTTATGCTCTTGTAACACCAACGAGAAGAATTTACCAAAATAGGCGTGAAACCCACAATTTGGTAAACGACTCTCATTCTACCTTTAATCTATTTTTGCACGAAATTTCACCATTAAGCTAGGAGTGACATCCACAACTTAATGGTAATTTCCATTTCAACTCT
This sequence comes from Helianthus annuus, assembly GCF_002127325.2. Lineage (NCBI taxonomy): Eukaryota > Viridiplantae > Streptophyta > Magnoliopsida > Asterales > Asteraceae > Helianthus > Helianthus annuus. Next base: position 131,913,927 of record NC_035434.2, on the reverse strand, counting down.
AGTGGACCCTCGTCAAGGTGTCAAAATTTTATTTTGGCCGACGAGTACCAACCACATTTAGGGTACGAAATCGTCAACTTAGGGGTGAAACCCGCATCTCGTTGATTAAGTCCCATTCCTCGATTTTTATTCTCGCCAAAGTCCCGAATGTTTCAATCATCTAGAGATGTGTAGTAACCGGAAGGGTAAGATACCGTTAATCGCTTCTCGACGAGAGTATCTTACTTATAGGCCAAAGCATAATATCTCTAATTCGAAAGAACTTTCGACCCACTTTGGAATAGTCGACGTTTCTCTACCCGAAACAATCCAATGTTTTATTGAGCCTCTCTTTTATGTATCTCAATTTATATGTGATTTCATACTTGAACGTTCATTCATTTCCAAATGTCGTTTTAATCATTTCGCACGTTATCGCAATCACAAACAATAATAATCCCTCGTGAATAAACTAAATTTACAATGCTTTCGTTTATTCATGTTATGCTATGTGGAATTCATGACTATGCTATATGAAACGTTTAAACTTTTATGCTATGTAAATCAAGTTGAACCTTTTATGCTATGTGAACCTTTATGCTATGTGATCAATTTCGTTTTCTTAAACAAACATTATGACCAAGTCTCACCTATTCGTTCATTTGAATCTTAGATGTCTTCTCGTCACTCCAACGCGTCTAAGAAGTCAAAGTCTCGCTCCACAAAGAAGATGATGGCTTTCATGGCCGATCAATTTGCTCGCGTCATCCCAAAGGTCATTTCCGAGATTCGAGCCTTTGAAACTCCTCACTCTTCCGTCGACTCTAAGGTTGAAGCACACAAGCCCGTCTCGTTCAACTTCAAGCACTTTTCATCGTGCAATCCAAAGCCATTCACTGGCAATGATGGGGTGACCGCCATGCTCGAGTGGTTTGACAGCATAGAGGTCACATTCATCAATAGCGAGTGCCCCGATGAGCTCAAGACGCGCAGCGCGACTGGGGTATTCCAAGCCCAAGCTCTCGAGTGGTGGACGAATGAAAGAAACATCCGTTCGAACGAGCTGGCATATGCTTTGACATGGGAAGAGACTAAGGCCCTGATGATGGATGAGTTTTGTCCTCCGCATGAGCAACGAAAGTTGGAGGAAGAATTTTGGGTATTAAAGCAGATTGGTGATGACAACCTAGCCTACACCACCCGTTTCAAACAACTCTGTTTCATTGTCCCTCACCTTGTCTCGACCCCTGATCGCAAGAAAAGCAAGTATATCAATGGTTTACCCCCTAGTATGCGTGATACGATCGAGGCAGCCAAACTCAATAGCATCGAAGACATTTACCGTTTGGCCGCATCCTTGAACAACAACCGTGTTCGCGATAAGCAAGCCGCAAACCTCGTTCCTTCGAAGCCAGCCCATCAAATCACCCAACAATCGAATAACAATAGGGGAAAGAAGCGAAAGCAATCCAACCCCGTTTGTAACGCGATTGTGTCGCCTGTTAACCCGAACCCTGTTGCTCCTGATAACACCCAAAAGTCGTACACTGGGATTCACCCCAAGTGTGCTACTTGCAACTACCATCATCCCGTCAATGCTAGGTGCCGTCGTTGTGACAATTGCAACCGTTATGGTCATACTATTAATTTTTGTCGCCAACAACAACAACAAGCACCACCAGCTCAGCAAGCTCAGCAAGCCCTACCTGCTCCTCAAAACGCAAGACCCGCTAGAGCTTGTTTCAAATGTGGGGATGCTAATCATCTTCGTCCTCAATGCCCACAATGGAATCAAGAGCAGCAACAACCTCCTCGTGGACGCGCCTTCAACCTGAACGCGAATCAAGCGCGCAACGACAATGATGTCGTTAACGGTACGTTTCTTGTTAACCATCTTTATGCTTCGATACTATTTGATACTGGTGCGGACAAAAGCTTTGTGTCCTTAGAATTCGAATCATTGTTAAATTGCACACGCTCTAAGCTACCTAAGACGTTTTTCGTTGAAGTCGCCAATGGCAAGTCTATCTTAGTCGATTCCATTCTCCTCGATTGTCGTCTTACTCTTAACGAGCATGCTTTCTCTATCGATCTTATACCCATGCAATTGGGTAGTTTCGACGTCATCATAGGCATGGATTGGCTTCAAAAGAATCATGCTGAAATCGCTTGTCACGAGAAATTCGTTCGCTTACCTCTTCCATCCGGTGACGTTTTGCACGTTTTTGGAGACCGACCTTCAAAGGGACTAAAGTTGATGTCCTGCACACAAGCGAACAAGTACTTACGCAAACAGTACTTTGCCTTTTTAGCCCACGTTGTGGAAGAAAAGGGCAAGGGAAAAAGTTTAAGTGATGTTCCAGTGGTGCGCGACTTCCCTGACGTCTTTCCTAAAGATCTACCCGGTCCTCCTCCTCCTCGATCTGTTGATTTTCGTATTGACCTCGTACCTGGTGCGACTCCTGTTGCCAAGGCTCCTTATCGTCTTGCACCTTCCGAGATGCAAGAATTGTCTTCCCAGCTTCAAGAACTCCTCGATAAGGGTTTCATTCGTCCAAGTACCTCTCCTTGGGGTGCTCCTGTGCTTTTCGTTAAAAAGAAAGATGGTTCTTTCCGCATGTGTATCGACTATCGTGAGCTCAACAAACTCAACGTTAAGAATCGTTATCCTCTTCCGTGTATCGACGACCTCTTTGACCAACTTCAAGGCGCTACCTGTTTTTCCAAAATCGATCTTCGTTCTGGTTATCACCAACTTCGAGTCCTCGAAGAGGACGTTCCCAAAACTGCTTTTCGCACTCGCTATGGACATTACGAGTTCGTGGTTATGCCTTTTGGCTTGACCAACGCACCCGCTGTGTTCATGGATCTCATGAATCGTATTTGTAAGCCTTACTTGGATCGCTTTGTGATCGTCTTCATTGATGATATTCTCATTTATTCTAAATCTCGAGCCGATCATGAGCGTCATCTCCGCCTTATACTCGAACTTTTGCGTGTTGAACGTTTATATGCTAAGTTTTCTAAATGCGAGTTTTGGATCAAAGAAGTTCAATTCCTTGGGCACGTTGTTAGTGAAAAAGGAATCCATGTCGACCCTTCAAAAATCGAAGCCGTGAAGAATTGGATCGCGCCTAAATCTCCTTCTGAAATCCGTTCCTTCTTAGGATTGGCGGGTTATTACCGTCGATTCATCTCGAACTTTTCAAAGATCGTCGTTCCTCTCACCTCGTTGACTCAAAAAGAGAAACCTTTTGCTTGGGGTCCTGAGCAAGAGGAATCTTTTCAAACCCTCAAGGACTTACTTTGCAACGCTCCTATCCTCGCACTCCCTGATGGGAATAATGGTTTCGTGGTGTATTGTGATGCATCGAATCGTGGTCTTGGTTGTGTGCTCATGCAACGAGACAAAGTCATCGCTTACGCCTCTCGCCAACTCAAGATACATGAGAAGAATTATACTACCCACGACCTCGAGCTTGGCGCAGTTGTTTTTGCATTAAAGATTTGGCGACACTACCTATATGGTACAAAATGTGTGGTTTTCACTGACCATAAGAGCCTACAACACATCTTTGACCAAAAAGAACTCAATATGCGTCAGCGACGTTGGGTGGAATTGCTCAACGACTACGACTGCGAGATTCGCTACCACCCTGGTAAGGTGAATGTCGTGGCCGATGCACTTAGTCGTAAGGCTCATGTAGATGTCATTCGTTGTTTTCATATCTCGAGCGATCTTCACAATCGCATTCGTGAAGCGCAGTACTCCTCTATCAATGAAGGTTCCATGGATGTAGAAATACGTGGAGCATCTGAAAATCAACTCGTTTCAAAACCTGATGGTCTCCTCTATTGTTGCGATCGCGTTTGGATACCAGATCGTGACAATCTTCATGACCTTATCATGAACAAAGCACACAAATCTAAGTACTCAGTTCATCCTGGCGTTGACAAGATGTACCATAATCTACGTACATCCTATTGGTGGCCCGGCATGAAGAGAGACATTGCTGTGTACATTTCCAAGTGTCTTACCTGTTCGAAAGTCAAAGCCGAGCACCAACGACCTTCTGGTCTACTCGAACAACCTGAAATCCCTGTATGGAAATGGGACAGCATTGCGATGGACTTCATAACCAAACTCCCGCGTACACCTTCTGGTTACGACAGCATTTGGGTAGTCATTGATCGTTTGACTAAGTCCGCACAATTCATTCCCATTCGCGAAGATTTCAAGGTTGAACGACTTGCTCGTATCTATACCAATGAAGTCATACGCCATCATGGTGTCCCTATCGACATCATTTCTGATCGTGATGGTCGATTCACTTCGCGTCTCTGGCAAACTTTTCAGTCCGCTATGGGTACTCATTTGAATCTCAGTACGGCTTTTCATCCTCAAACGGATGGACAGACTGAACGTACTATCCAAACCCTAGAGGACATGCTCCGTTCTTGTGTCATCGACTTTGGTGGTAGTTGGGATGTGCATTTACCTTTGATCGAGTTCTCGTACAACAATAGCTATCACTCCAGTATTCAAATGGCTCCTTTCGAGGCATTGTATGGTCGCAAATGCCGATCTCCCTTAAGCTGGCACGAGATTGGTGACACACATTTTACTGGCCCTGAGATCATACAAGAAGCAACGGATAAGATTCTTCAAATCCGTGACAATCTACTCAAGGCTCGAAGTCGTCAAACGAGCTACGCTGACAAGGGACGCAAACCTATGGAATTCAACGTTGGTGACCATGTCCTTCTCAAGGTGTCTCCTTGGAAAGGAGTGGTTCGTTTTGGTAAAAAGGGAAAACTTGCCCCTCGCTATGTTGGTCCTTTCAAGATACTCGAAAGGATTGGTAAAGTGGCTTATCGACTCGATTTACCTCAAGAGCTCAACAACGTTCATCCAACGTTCCACGTCTCTAACCTAAAGAAATGTCTCGCTGATGAAGGACTTCAAGTTCCTCTCGAAGATCTTCAAATAAACGATACTATGCATTTTGTGGAAAAGCCGGTGGAAATCGTAGAGCAAGAAGTCAAGTTATTAAGGCGCAGTAAAATTCCTATCGTCAAGGTTAGATGGGAATGAAAACGTGGCGCCGAATTTACTTGGGAACTCAAAAAGGATATGAAATCAAAGTATCCCCATCTTTTCCCTACGTCTTCCTAAATTTCGGGACGAAATTTCCTAAAGGAGGGGAGACTGTAACGCTCGGCTCTTTTGTACTTTCCATTTATAGAAAGTTTTGTTCGTACTTCTACTTTTGGAAACTTTGTATTCTTGTAATCGTTCCCTTCTATGTAATCATTGTCAAACCGAGACTTGGATCATTAATGAAGCTTGTATTTTGGTACATTTATGTTATACACATTCTATGTATGCTAGCATGTTCGACTTCGTGAATCAATCGATGTTTAATCATTATTCTTGGAAACTATGTGCGAAACTTGTAATTAATCTAAACTTATGCATGGAACGTATTTTGAACGAGAACGACACTTGATTTGATACTTATACGCTTGATTCTACTTGGTTTATACTCCTCATACTTAATCACATCTTAAACTATGTCTTTATGGCAAATATGGCCCTTAAAATACCTTAAATGCATCAAACACACAACTTCAGGGGCCAAATTGTAAAAAATGAAACTTTATCCGGAAACTTGGAGGCTCGCGGCCCGTGTGGACTCACCTTGTCCTCTTACGCGGCTCGCATGGGTCTCAGGTCTGCAGAATAGTTGGACAGTCGCGACCAGCTTCGTTTTTGGGCGGGATTTCTTGGTTTAAACCGAGTTTTAGCACTAGTTAACCCCCCAAATCAACCCTAATCACTCTCCTATAAGTACCCAAGGTCCTCCAAGCACTTGGACACTTTCAACACACTCAAATCTCTCAAAAACACTCTCAAGTTCCAGCAAGAATCTGCATTTTTGGACAGATTCATACTCTTGCACTAAACTTGGTATAACTTGCTCATTTCTTAACGAAATTGCTTGATTCTTCTTCCTACTTGCTTGGTTAATCATGGAGTTTGATTCCTTGACTTCTCCTTGGAGAAATCAGACCTGGAATTGCTCTGAAATTGACCAAAAACTTTCTGTTTTGTTACATACTTGTTTAAACTTCATTCAACTTGTGTCTAACACATCTCACACCAATGTCCTAATGCTTACAACCCCTTTTATGGTTGGTTAAGCTTAAAAACATGGTTGAGACACTTGAATCAGAGGATTAAACCTCATAAACTTTCTGTTTTGTTAGGGTATTTAACCCACAAGTCATGTCAAGCTTAGACTTTGATGAATGAGTGATTGTGGAACAACTTGGGTTGTTCCAACATAAAATCCTCACATGATTTGATGATTTCTTTTAGTTTAGATTATTTACATACTTGTATTAACCCTAGTTCGTGACCCTCCTTGGTTGTCTTTACATCAAGTGAAGTGGTGAACATTCAAGGGGTCCCTAAATGGAAGCATGTTCTTCCTACCCCATACATGACATTCATGAATGAGTCGAGGTGCCTAAACAAAGATCTTAATCTTCTACCTCCTACTTGAATTATTGAACTTAATAATATGTAATACTTAAATATATATATATACACACATTCGAACCTTTAATATTAAACTTGTGTTTATATGTTAAGGTAGTAGAATGACATCTAAGACTTAACACTCCAAGTATGATTCTAATGGGCTTACTACCCATGAAATACAATATAACCCTAGTGGTTACGTAGTGTCATATAAAAGTGTAAGTTAAAGATGATTATTTTGATATCATACTTTATGTTATGTTAAACTCCAAATTTATAATCTTCCGTTATACGCCAAACTCACACACCTACGTTTCCTTGTGTAGAAGGACTAGGTGCTCCAACTTAATCCATCCACCAAACTCGCTCGCGGGATTTCAAGTGGGAAAGCTTGCAACCACCGTGAGTATACTCGAACCCATTTTTACTTTTAAACACTTTGGGTGCAACATGTATTCTATATTAAACGCACGAAACCTTGAAACTTATTTGAAACATGCTCTATCCATTTAAACATGAAACATGAAACTTGTGATACTTGAGACTTTTTGTGCTATGTGAACGTTTAATCCCTGTGTGTAGTTCCGCCTTAACAATTGTAGCGCTATAGGGGTAATGCACCTCCCCGTTAGTCTTTGGGGTATTGTTAGGAGGAGACATATAACCTCCCGTTAAACTTTGGGAAAGGCACTTAACGCATTGGAAACTTGGGCTATCACTTGGACTGCGTGAACTAGCATGGCTGAAACTATTTTATTATGTTCATGTTGGATATGAGTTTTTATTCTATTATGCTATGTAGACAAACTTGTATACTCGCTCATTGCCTTTGCATTGAAACTCTATTTTAATACATGTTGCAGGTTGATTAATGAAGTATGGATGATTGATGAAACAAGTTTAGGGTGGACTAGATACACACCTAAATTTATCTATCTTTTGTTTGTTATGGTATTTGTTGAAACAATGTTGTTATTTCCTTTTGAATTTCGTATGACATTTAGTTTTGAAATGGAATTTGAAATTAATTAAATATTGTCACATAGTGTTATGACGACTCTAGCAATCTATACACACTTCGTCTCATCCCGATGTTTCCGCCATCGGTTGGGGTGTGACACTGTTAACGTACAATAGGGCTTATCGTACATTACGTACGCGATAACCCCTGCCGTCAGATCTTCATCTCCCATGCGATTTCATACCTCCATGCGAACTGTACAAGTTGTGCGAATTCAATCTTCCACATGCGATTTTCTCCATCTACACACCCCATGCCATTTTTCACATTACCCCATGCTAACCATTTTTTCACATGCGATATTCAATTTTCCACATGCGATTCTACACACCCCATGCCATTTTTCACATTACCCCATGCTAGCTATTTTTTCACATGCGATATTCAATCTTCCACATGCGATCCTACACACCCCATGCCATTTTTCACATTACCCCATGCCATTTTTTCACATGCGATATTCAATTTTCCACATGCGATTCTACACACCCCATGCCATTTTTCACATTACCCCATGCTAGCCATTTTTTCACATGCGATATTCAATCTTCCACATGCGATTCTACACACCCCATGCCATTTTTCACATTACCCCATGCCATTTTTTCACATGCGATATTCAAATCTTCCACATGCGATTTTGTCCATCTACACACCCCATGCTAACCATTTTTTCACATGCGATATGTATTGAATTCGCACCAGATCCGCACCTGATCGAACGGTTAGGATGATCGCGTACGTATCGTACGATAGGTGCACTTGTATTTTACTCTTTACCTATATATATATATGTATATATATATATATAACTAGGTTAGAATCTCGTGTATTAAAAGGGTAGAATAAATGTGATGTTATAAAAAAAAAGTTAAAGGCCGGTATATTACATAAGATTGAATAAACATGTGTATTACACGAGTTAAATAAAATATAACATAAGAATAATACTTTATTATATACTATACACTGGATACAAATAATAAGTACAATAATTAAATTCATTTAAATATTTAAAAATAAAAGGTTTTAATATTATTATTTAATAAGAGAGAGAAGTGGGATAACAAAAAGATAAATGGCCTAGAATTGTGACATGTTTTCCCTTAGAATTCTTATTTATTATATAGTATAGATATGGGAACATATGATATATAAAGCAATTAGAGGGAGATATCTCATATGCCTTAAAAAACTCATTGGTAGATATCAATATGCTACATGATACGTGAAACGCTTCGCATTTTTGTACTTTCCTTATTTAGAAAGTGTAATTGTATTTCTATTTTTGGAAATTTTTACTTGTATCGTATTCGTATTTCTTTTCCCAAATTTGTAATCCAAGGCTTTAATCATAATGAAACTCGATTATTTTATATACACTTATGTTGTACATTGCAAACTTGAATACATGTTCATACGTGAAAACTTATACTTGAAATACTTGAAACATCCATTATACATGCTTTATACTTATACACTATACTTGTATGCTTGAAATACGTAAAACCGGTTGAAATACGCGAAACTGGCCTGACATAACTCCTTCATTCGAATGAGAACCCTTCACAAGAACGAGCCTTCGTGCGAACCAAGCTGGTTTCCTTCGTACGAATCACCCACTCGTGCGAACTGACCTCAGTCGTACGAGCCACCCATCCGAACCAAACCTCACTCCACACCTATAAATACGAGACCACCCATTCGAACTTATACTTACGGGCAGAATATTGCAGCAGCATTCTAAGTGAGTTTAGCACACTTCTTTACTTACTTTTCTACTATTTTCTTTCATTTTCATCTATTTCTTTAAATCTTCTTATGGAAAAACCTCTAGGATGGTTTTCATCAGTTTGCAAAGGCAAGCTAAGGTGAAACCTCACCCCATTGAGGTCCAAAGTAAGATTGAAAGTTCTATTTTTATAAAAGTTTTCATACATTATATTCTGGTCTGAAACTTGGTGAAATATGGTACCCACCGAGCTCACAATGAAGTCCATAGTTGTGGGTTCGTGTTAAGGTTGATTCCCACCAAGAAACAAGACCGTTCATATAATTTAGGACCCATCCGCACGAACCAATCCATTCGCACAGACTGACTTCACTCGTGCGACTGAGTCCATCCGCACGAATAGGCAAACTGTTACTTTTAGTTCATACGTAATCTCAAGTGTTTAAACCATACCAGATTCACCATCCTCAATATGGATGAAACTGTGTTCTGGTAGAAGTGTGAACCGTGGGAGCCTTAGCTTTCCAAACTAGTTCCACTACCTCACTTGTGTACTCGTAAATGAACACCCAAGCAGTTTTCTAGAGTCAAAGTAAGTTAACCCCGCCTTGCCTCCAACACTTGCCATGTTGGGAATGCCATGTCCAGGTTGTCCTTATTTGGCTGCTTTGATTACTTTATTAGTTAGTTCTATTATTCTTATTCTTGACCAACTGGGTTTATCAACTATGCTGATAAACTTTGAACTTTGATGAATCATATAATGAGGTGTTATACCTCCATGACTTTCATAAAATCTATGACAATACTAGACTGATAATCTATACTGTATAAGATATATATAAAATATACTTAACTAGATTCACAACGATAACCAGTTAATGGTTAAATGTTCGAAAGGACCTTCGGTTCGCACGAACTTGCCCATTCGCACGAAGAGAACCTTATGTTCGCACGAATAGGTTCCCTTCGCACAAAAGGACCTCCTGTTCGCACGAACTGGTCCCCTTCGCACGAAGGAACCTTCTGTTCGCATGAAGCAACCTTCTGTCCGTATGAACAGCGTTATGAACTAAGGTTATTTCATCTCCATTCTAAATTCCTCATTTTGATTATAATGGGCAAGTTAGGACCCATGAAATCACATGAACTCAGTGTCAAAACGAGTACTTAGACATGATGTATTTTCATGTATACGTACTTTCTATACTTTAGTTCCAAACTGAATCCTCCAACAAATCCAATCAACTCACACACCTTCGTTTACCCATTGTAGGGCAACCTCGGTGTTCCAACCCTCAACTCGTCAACTCGCGAATTAAAAAGAAAAGCTTTGCAAAACCGTGAGTATACTCGACCCCTTTACTTTTTACACTTTTGGGTGCAACACGTTCATGCTATCAAACTCAATCAAACACACATACTTTATGCTCAAAATCACAAACAAACAATCCTTCATACATGCTTAATATGTTATGCTTGAGTTCGTATATGCTAGGTTATTCTTATGCTTTATACTTGTCATTAATTTGTTTCAAGCCTACCTTAATATGTATAGCGATATAGGAGTAACGCACCACCCGTATTCTTGAGGTCATGTTAAGTTAAACACAGAACGGTCTTATCGTTGCTACGATAAGATTACGCTAGCGGGAATCTTTGAGTTAACATTTATAGTTGCATCCTAGTTATACGTTAATTCTAGATAACAATTATGCCATGTGAATTTGTTTAAACTCTTTATATTGTGCTAGTAGATAAACTTGTATACTCGCCAGTACTTTTTGTATTGAACTATACTTTGAAACGTGTTGTAGGAATTTGAGGACGATGATGATGATGATGATGATGATGATGATGATGATGATGATGATGATGATGATGATGATGATGATGATGATGATGATGATGATGATGATGATGATGATGATGATGAAATCTAGTAGGATTGACTAGAAACTCACTTTAGAATTCTAGTATTGCTGTTGTATTTGTTTCATGTACCTTGTAGTATTTGTTTCATGTACTTTGTTGTGCTTTATTTTAAATGTTGTACTCGAATGTTTATCAATGAAATGAAGTTTGATCTTATTAAATATTGTCGTAAAACAGTGTTATGAAGTCTCTAGCAATCTCGTTTTCGTCTCACTCCGATGTTTCCGCCATCGGTTGGGGTGTGACAATATATTACAAAGTCTGTTGAGGGTAGTTTCGTAACTTAATATGGTTTGTTAACTGTTAAAACTTTTGTGTGACAGAAATATTACACTTTTGTGTCAGATCAGAGAGAAGAGAGCACGTATTACAATTTCACCTGTTATATTTTTTTAACTTCACCTCTTAAATTTTTTATGGGTTTTGATTTTAGTTTTTTAGAAATTATGAAGTGTATTGATTTTAGAATTTACTAAGTTTTTAATTACAATACACGTAAAAAATATGTTACATTTTTAGCAGGAATATGATTTGTGCAACAATTAAAGAATCTTACACTTTATGTTAGAGGGGATAGAAGTGTTAAAAGTTGTTACACTTATGTGTGACGTGTTATAGTTTTCAAAAATACCCTTTTTGTATCTGGTAACTATTTAAAAAAATGTAAATGTGGTTCAATCTTCACCATAGATTAGATTGGTTGGATGACGAAGATGAAGTTTTCTTTGTTTTTTAACTCTATAAGGTTTTCTTATTATTTTCTCCGTGGACATATAGATATAAATATAGATGTAAACTCAAGACTTCTTCTAATTTTACTCATAATAAACATCCTCTTTTCTTTTTTAATTAAAAAAATACATAATAAAAACGAGCATTTTATTCTCTTTAATTTGAGTATATTATTGATACAGTTTTTTAACTTAACAACAATAACAATTGATATGTTAATTACTTCATTAAAAGTGTCTGTGGGTGACCAAGAACCGAACCATTAACCGAAATGGAACCGAAAACCGAAGCAACAAAAAGCTTACTAACCAAAATTCGGTCATCTGCTTTTTTGTACCCTCTATTAATCGAAATCAACCGAACCAAAACATTCATATTTCATATATTTCATGTTTTATACTTCTATCCATGTATTCATACATTCATTTCATGTATTTCTAAGCAATAATATTAGCCCAAGTTTGGTTATTAACCGAAATAAACACAACCGAACCGAAAATCGACAACTTAACCGAATAAGCCGAATTGTTTAACATAACCGATTGGTTAATAAGATAGATTAACCGATGACTTCGATTTCTGTTGAGGCTAATAACCAAACCTAACTAAATTACCGTGCACACCCCTGGCAGTGTTTGTATATATTCTCCGTCGCAACGCGTAGGCACCCTTTAGTATATTTATGTGTGTGTTGTATGTATATGTGTGTGTGTGAGAAGAAGAGGCCCGGCAAGGACGGTGAGGAGACGCGATGAAGACGTGGACGGGTCTAGGGGGTATGCTGGGGCGGCGCTGGCCCTCACTGGCCCTAGGCCGCTCCCCATACCGATTAGCCTAAGAGATGGCTATTGATGTGCATGTATTTAATAAACTTGGTTAAATATTGAAAGCTACTAATTATAAGATATTATTTGCTGGTTATCTCACTTGACTCATATTTAATCAGACTTATTAAGCTAGTGGGTATGGAGAGCCTCATCCTTAAGGGGATGGGCTATCACGTCAGCGCCACGTAGGCTCGGCTTGGAGGGGATGGACCTAGGGGTGGGGGATGAACCCCTTTATATATATATATATATATATATATATATATATATATATATATATATATATATATATATATATATATATATATAGGACAAAGATCCGTTAGGAACCACCCTTTATTGCGAGAACCAGTGTGAACACAAACAGTAATACCTAAAAAAATCTAAAAAACACCCAAAAATTTTTTTTTAATTTTTTTACTATTTTTTATATAAAAATCGCTACTTTTAGTATCAAAAAAAAAATTTTTTTTTGGCTACTAAAAGTAGCGATTTGAACATAAAAAATAGTAAAAAATTTATATATTTTTTTTATTTTTATTTTTTTTGATTTTTTTGGATTTTTTAGGTTTTTTGGGGGTTTAGTTTTTAGCATTTTAGCTTGGGGGGGGTGGGAGGGTTTAGGTTTCTGGGGGTGGGGGAGGGGGGTTTAGGTTTTTTTTTTTGGGGGGGGGGGGTGGTGGGGGGGTTAGGTTTTTTTTAAGTTTTTTTGAGGGTTTTAGTTTTTAGCATTTAGCTTGGGGGGGGGGGTTAGGTTTTGGGGGGGGTTAGGTTTTTTTTGGGGGGGGGGGGGATTGGGGGTTTAGGTTTTTGGGGGGTGAGGGTGGGGGTTAGGTTTTTTTAGGTTTTTTTAGCTATTTTAGGTTGTGTTCACATTGGTTCTCGCGGTTCTCGCAATAAGGTGGTTCTCGCATGAACCTTACATAGTGGAGGGTTCAAATGAGAAAAAATTTTTTGTAAGAATAAAAAAGAACAAACTTCAACCAATAAGAATGCTTTATTTTACTTCATTTAATTTTTGTATTTAATATGGGTGTAAGGGTATATTGGTAAAATTTAATAGATCATTAATTGTTAGTCTTCCTTTTGCATAGCTAACTAAATTAAATATGTAACTTATTTAAAAAAAAAATCTTTTCAAAGAAGAAAAAAATTAATTTAAGGTGTAGGATAAATTATGAGGTGTGTAGGATGAATTACGAGTTGTGTAAGATAAATTAAAAAAACGTGTAGGATAAATTTTGATGTGTCTAGGCAAAAATTTTAATGTGGAGGATGATAATCTTTATGACTAATTAATTGGTCAAAAAGAATAATAAATGAGATGAGAGAAAACTATTTAATGTTTTACAATTGTACCATTTGTTCTTTTTCTTCTCAATTTAATTTTCTTCTCAAATGAACCTCCCCCTATATATATATATATATATATATATATATATATATATATATATATATATATATATATATATATATAGAATTGCGCTAAAATGAGAACCACCCCGAGTTGTAAGAACCGCGAGAACCACACCATCCGGGTCGCCGTTTACCACGATTTTTTTTTACAACTAGATGTGTGTATTATAAACACATCTGTAAAAAAAAATTTAAACGTCGCGCCCGAGGGGGTAGGTTTTTACACCACAAGTTTGGTGTAAAAAAAAATAAAAAAGAAAAAAAAATAAAAACACCAAACTTGTGGTGTAAAAAAAATAAATACATACATATATATATATATATATATATATATATATATATATATATATATATATATATATATATGTATGTATGTATAGATGTGAGTGTGTTAGGAGAGAGGAGAGAGGCACGACTCATTCGACTGTGGGGAATCGATCTTGCCGAGCCGAGCCCAGGGGGCGGTGTGGGGGACCGGCGCCGGTCCTAGCCGGACCTCAGCCGGCCCCCATACCCTTTAGTCTTATTTACCGCTGAAATTTCTTTAATCCGTCATTCACGAATTTTGGTGACAGCTTTTCTATTTGACTGAAGAAATTATTTTGTATGTTAGGACATGAAGTTGATAGTTTTGGGTAGCATGAAACACGGGTAAAGAGTGATTGGGACCGAGCATCTCAGAAAACCTGATATGTTCAAGTAACGTGAAACACATCACCTGTTTTTGATATATGAGTGGGACTTGTGCATGCAAAAATTCAATTACTATATTTTTCACATCAAGCGACACCAGTTTGACCCAAAAAACACACTTGTTACAACAGCTTCATATTGTTAAAGAATGTGACCGAAAAACACACTTGTTATAACGGTTTCATATAAATACATACCATTCATCTATCGTGGGTTATACCTAGTGTTTGATGAGTGGTGAGTGATTCTTTTTAAGTTTTTTAGTACAATTTAATAATTAGTTTTGAACAATGAATATTCCTTAATTTTAAGCAATTGATTATATATATTAATTCATAACATCCCAAATGAATAGTGTCTATTTTGTTTTTTATTACTTTTTTTCTTTTTTTGTATTTTTTTGTTTGTTTTTTTTTTGGGTGGGGGGTGGGGGGGGGGGGGGGGTTTATTACTTTTACCTGAACTTTTAACATGGACACTTTTAGCCCCTTAAGATTTAAAAAACTTTGTAAAATGTCATTTTTACTGCCTGGAGTTTTACATGTTTTCTTTTATGTACATGTCCGTATCACAAATTGGTTTACGTTTCGATGTAGATTTTTTCAAGAGTTTTGTCGGGTCAAATATAATATGTTTTTGTTCTTAGTTTTATGTATGTTTTCAGTTGATCACTTAGTGTCATAAATTCATGTATTTGTTTTATGTTTTTTCAGATTTTAATTGTTGTTCGGTTAGTATGGTTTTACGCCCCTACCTGCAACGGGGGAGCTTAAGACTAGTTACTTATTAACTTGTATAATAATTAAAAGTAACATTGCGATGAATCGATTTGGAAAGGGTTATTTGGTTTATAGACGACAATGATTTTTGTTTAAAAAAATTAAGGTTAATGTGATATTGATAGGTGAGTTTTTTTTTAAATAATAATTTTTTTTCACAACTAGCCATTTGTAATGGTAAAAAATTAGAAATTTATCTAATCGCTTTCGGCTGTTAAAATCTTAACCTCTTATTATCATGACAACACTGACGACTTCACCGCTCATTGAGCACTAATGTGGGGCGGTATGGTATTCACTTGAGCCGACGTGGCCTCTCACCCTTTCACGATCACAAAGTATAAGGCTATTCGGTGTGGTTGTGACAGTGGAGGAGGCGTGGAGGGCCATCTGTCTTCTACATAGGCAGAGGGAGCTTTGCCCTCAAAAACCACAAAGCCCTGGTATGGTGGGGCGAGGTGGAGGGGTTGTTTTTGTTTTTTTTTTATTGTAATTTAAAAAACAATCAATTAAATAAAAAAACATTTATATTAATTAAACCAATAAAGACAATAACAATCCTACTAAAAAATACTTAAAAAACAGAATTACATATTTTAATTATTATCATTGTATCGTAGAAGATTCCAAATGGATTTAATCAAATCTGCTCGAAGGCTATGATGACTTTGTTTGTTGGCCTCTCACCCTCTTACAGCCACAAAGTATAAGGCTATTCGGCGTGGTGGTGATGGTGAAGGAGGCGTGGAGCACCATGTGTCTTCCGCATAGACAAAGGGGGCTTTGCCTTCGAAAACCACAAATCCATGGGATTGTGGGGTGTGGTGGAGGAGGTGTTTTTGTTTTTTTTTTTTAATCGTAATTTAAAAAAAACAAATCAATTAAACAAAAAAACATTTATTTTCATTAAACCAATAAAGACAATAATGTCACACCCAACCGATGGCGGAATCATCGGGGCGCGGCACTAGGCGAATCAGATTGCTCAAGAGAATCCATAACAACTATATTGCGATAATATTTATTACATTCGTTATCCCATACTAACAAATAATACAATCACATAAGTCATCACAGATTTCTTGTCCTCTCGAACAATTCAAATCCGACAACCTAGATTTTAGGTGAGTTTCTAGACTTCCTAGCTTGATTTGATGAAGACTTCAACTAAACCTGCAACATACGTTAAAATATTGTCAATACAAAAGTATTGGCGAGTATACAGGTTTGATATGTAATAGTATAATAGATTAAAAGTGCTGCGAATTTCCACATGCATAAACGTAATACACGACCTATATACTCACAAAACTGATACTACCAGCTAAGTCCTCGATGCTCGATTCTTCGATGGCATAACTAGACCCCGTCGGGCGCAATAGTACTATACTAATCGTGGTGGGACGTCACGAGTATAAGTCCTAGCACATATGTAACTAGCATCACGTATATCTATGCAAACAGTTATTTGCAATTGATAAATTGACTGATTTAAATGATTTGTTGATGAGTTCGATTTATAAGGAACGTATGTTACACCCGAAATTCGATAAAAAAGGGGTCAAGTATACTCACAGTGCGTATTTGGTTTGGATTGGCGGGATTATGCCGGGGAATGCCCTGATTTCAGACTGATTATATGAGTATTGGATAGCACGCTAAATGACAACGGAATATACGAAAGCGAATGATAATTGGATCAAAGGCTGGCCCGTTCGGATGGGCTGCCCGATCGGATGTGCTGTCCGATCGGATGGGCTGTCCGATCGGCTAGCCTGTCCGATCGGCTGGGCTGTCCGATCGGTTGGGCTATCTGATCGGTTGGGCTGTCCGATCGGATGGGTTGTCCCATCGGCTAACCTGTCCGATCGGCTAACCTGGCCAACTGTATTCGACTATTTTTGCAAGTTTTTCGGTAGTTTTGGTCGAGGTGTTGCTGTGACGTGTTAAACAACTGAAATCCCGTCAAATCTGACTCGTTTTAGCAGCCGGGAATCACCCCGTGCCATCAGAACTGGCCGTTCTTGGCGGGTTTTCCTTGTTTAACCCGGAATTGGTCGTTTCATCGTTAGGAATCAGATCTTAGACCAACACGACACTAGGAACGAGTAGAAGGTCGGTATAAGTTCTGTTTCCACCGTTTTTTAGTGTTTCGAAGGTAAAAGAGTTGAAAGAAAGTTGGAGAACCATCCTTCAATCCTTTTATTCATGATTGTGTGTAGATCTGTTGTGAAAATGCCATTTATTCTTATGGAAGTCCTTTGGATCTGAGTTGTTCTTGGTGGAATGAGGCTAACACTTGAAGTTCATAAGAACTTCATGGTGACATCACTCTAGAACACCCCAAATCCGTTGATTTCACGGTTAAAAGTTGAAATTTGAAAGATAGAAAGGTGGAGGAGTGCATATAGATCAAGGAAGTACAAGATTTGAGTTGAAAACTTACAAGAATCGCGAGAAATCGAGAGATAGAGGGGTTGGAACTTCTAGTCGAGCAGCAACAGTCACAGCAAGTGTGCTTGAGGTGACTGAGGGGTATTTATAGGCCAAGAGGAAGGAAAAGAGGGCAGGTTGGCCTGGATCGGATGGCCCGTTCGATCGGCCGGCCCGCCTGGATCGGACGGCCTGTCCGATCGTTTGGCCCAGCCGAATCGGATGGCCTGTCCGATCGGCCGGCCCGTCCGATCGGTTGGCCCAGCCGTTCTGCCGGCCCAGCCGTCCGGACGGCCTGTCCGTTCGGAGGCGTCTCGATCCTTGTTTTGTGCGTTGCGATAGTTTTGGGCACACATTTTTATATATTTATTTTATTATTTATTTATTGATTATAATTAATCACAAAAGGGTCGTATATACGTATCTATATATTCAATATTCGGTGTGATGCTCGAATTACGCGTGCCTTCGAGTGCGTTCTTCGGCGTGATGTGCCACAATGATCATCGAGGTACTACTTGCTCGTATCGCCATCATCGTCATGATGGCTGGAGGCATGGTACTCACCCGATAGTCCTTGTTAGCGTTGATTTCTTACGTTTCGACACCTCACGGCTATCGAGGAGGGTAGAATAGGTCCTCACTCAACATGATCGTGAGTGTTATTAATTACGAAAATAGCTTTGTAATAGTGATAGAATATGCGTAATTATTCGATTATACTTCGATATAGCGATGTATTTGATATTGCTACATTATGATCCGAATCTCTGGTGCTAGGCGTAACGAGTGTAACGAGTAGTAACAACGCACGAAGGTGCGGGTTGTTACAGTCTCCCCTGCTTTAGGAAATTTCGTCCCGAAATTAATCCATTAGTAGGGTTGTAGGATCTGATGCGAATGAGGGTAGCGATTAAAAGCATCTAGATATGCGAGCGATCGATTAAGATTCAACGAGCAAGAGCGGTGAGAAGATACGATTCGAACAACCCAAGCGATAACACACACAAAAGCGATCCCATAGCGTTTTAAACTTACAGATAGTCGATTAACCTTCGAAGATGATTTAGAAAATCTCCCCATGGCACGGCGTTCACTGCATCGATGTCCACACCAGCGCTATGGGAAGGGTTTTTGTTAGTTTAATAAAAGATTTATACATTTTGAAAGTAGTTTTAAGAAAAACTCTCCTATAACGAGGGTTCGAGCTGAGACTCGATTGTCGAACCATCGTTTTCGGGAAGATTCCTTTTCGTCATTGCAAAAGTTTTAAGGAAAACTGGACTTATGAAACTTCCATTGGGCATGCGGCTAAACTGATTCGATGTTTTCTCCATGTTGTAAGTAAATTTCACTTGTCCAACGGTTTTAATAAAATTTTATAAAAATTGGTTTTTCTTTAACAGTACGGAAAAATAATTTACATCGAGCCCCACGTGGCACTTTCCCACGAAAGTTTGTTAATATGATTAAAACACTTATATGTAGGAAGTACCAGCGGCGTATCCACCATGTTTTGTCCATACTACCTCTGTTTCGTGAGGCGGTGTCACGCATGCTGATAAGACACAGATATAATTTCGTTCCCTCGGTCCAAGCGGTAGGATGCTAGACCGAGTCGTAAATAGAAGCGAGTCGAGTGCGGGTAGTTCGATGACACGAAACATTGATACGGCGATCGATAAACGATGGCGGATGATGCGATTTCGATTTGCTCCCACATAACCCAACATGGCATGTTTCCACGGGAGTTGCTAATATGGCAAACGCCATGTTTCCCCATATTAGTTTTGTCTCGTGAAGCGATGTCATGTACTCGAATACTACACAAACTGTGATGACTCCCAAGCGATGATTTAAATAGCGATAAGCAATTTGACACCTAATGAGTGATAAATGACAATTGCTGCGTTGCAAGCGATATGCGATTCGATTAAGTTGAATACACCACAAACATTAACTAATATTAGCCCGCATGGCCTTTCTCCACGAAGGTCCGCTAATATGGTTAAAACACCACCATGCCTCCGCCCTATTAGTTTGCCTCGTGAAGTGGGGTCGTGCGTGCTAATCATAACACAGATAACACGAACATCGATAAGAGATAGCGACACGCGATAAGAGTATCGAGGTGATGGGATAGGCGCAAAATGCGTTAAAGCGAAAAGCGGCGAGTGATTTTCGATACTCGTCTAGCGATCCACACTAAGCGATCCACACCAAGCGATAGAGGTTCACACAATAGTCAATAACCAGTGATAGAGATTGCAAGATAACCACAAGATGCGATTTCGATTTCGAGCCATATAACGAATGATTTAGATTGCGAGATAGATCTAGCAAAACTGCGATTGAGTTGCGTTATAGAGTTACGACCAGTCTTGCGTTGCTCCAATTGCTCTTTGGGGTGAACTTACCTAAGTCCATCGATGTGGCAATTGCGTTGCGTTCGCAGACCTACGAGAAGTCTCACAGTGATGCGATTTAGTTTTGTTACGCCTTGTAATCGATTTGTAGTGTGTCGAAAATAACCATAATAATATAATAGGTCTAATAACGTCCAACTCCACATGGCACTTTCTTCACGAAACTTTGGTAGTATGGTAAAGCACACCTTGCGTTACCCCTACTACTTATGCCCCGTGATTTGGTGTCACGCTTTGTTGACATGGCCAAGACGCTTATATATAGGAAGTGCCAGCGGCGTATCCACCACGCTTGACCATGCTTTTAACGTTATGGCACCATTAGAATTTCACTACGATCTCCGTGCACTGACCAAAGTAATCCCGTGTGCACCCGCGATTAGTTGTTCCTTGCACGTCTATCGTACCTCATTCTAAGAGTGTTGTAAGGGTAAAATACATTGTATAGTACATAGTGCTAGCGTTTAGATGGTGCGCGAGTATAAGAGAAATAGAATCCTCATGCGACGATAGATGAAACAAGTTCCACACATAAAAGAAATTGACGGCGATAAGTCGTATTATTACAACAACATTAGAAATAAAGTAGCGTTGTTGTAGGGGACTTCTGCGGAGGCTGCGGTTGTTGCTGAATTTCCTCAAAGTTGCGGTCCTGCGCGGCAGTGCTGCGTTTGATGACCATATCAGTGGCAATTTGTGCAATAGCGACAACTTGCTTCTGGCGGGTGATGATACGTACACGTGAAGCACAGGGGATGGGGCCCATTGTAAGCACGTTTCAGTTGAACTGGGACTGCTCGGAGAGGTTTTGGTTGTGACAGTCCAGTTGTTGCAGACTCTGGGCTCACTGTTTTTCGCTTACGGCTAGGTTGTGCTTCCTGAGATGATGAAGTGTCGTCGGCGGATTCGTCTAGTGATTCGGCGGAGACATTGTCGGAGCGATCCTCAGAAGAACCTTCAGAGGAGTCGTCAGATGAACCATCGGCCGATTTGCCAGAGGAATCGTCGGATGAGTTGATAATGATTGCCTGATGAGCTTGTTTGACAGGCTTCTTGGAGAAGGATCCGTCCAAGACTCGTTTGTCGTTGATTTCTGCAGCCAAGCGATAAGCTTCTTCGATGGTAGCAGGTCTTGCAGCTTCGACAAAATCACCCACACACTCAGGCAAGCCGCGGATGTACTTTGGAATGGCTTTTTCTGAAGTGTTGACTTGACTTGGGCAGATTGTACTAAGCTGCTTGAACCTTGCGATATAGCCAGCATTGTCACCTTCGGTTTGCTTGATTTCCCAAAATTTGTCTTCTAGCTTCTGGACTTCGTGAGGAGGACAATATTCTTCCTTCATGAGCTCCTTCAGCTCATCCCAAGATAGGGCGTAAGCTGCGGAGATCCCACGTTTGTTGCGTTCGGCGGTCCACCAGTCGAGTGCTCGCGATTGAAATACTCCGGTAGCACAAGTAGTATGGAAACTATCGGGACACCCACTTTGACGAAGGGTAACTTTGATAGAATCGAACCACTGGAGTAGTTGGGTCACACCTCCTTCACCTGTGAATTCCATCGGGTCACAGGCTTTGAAGTGTTTGTAGAGAAAAGTAGATTGCGGCGCTTTCGTCTTAGAGTCCTTCGAGGCTCGAGAGTTGCTGAGAGAGTGCACTTGAGCGACAAATTTGGGGAATGAGCTTGACCACTTCCTTGGTCACAAGCGAGGCAATCCTCTTATCGGCGCTTCGTTTGGCTCTTCTCCTAGCTGTTCGTCTCGAGGCAGAGTTGTTGGAAGGCATCTAGACAGATAGATTTGGAATGAGATTCGATCATAATGATTTTGAGTTTACGATGTGATTGAGCGCGACCGTAACTTGTTACGTGCAATATAATTTGACTTCACATAGGAACCACATAGGAGTCACGAAACTTCCTAGATTCTCACACAATGTTTTGATTGTACTTAGATATGGATAATTGTAGTTTATACTTACACATATACCTTATGATTTAGAATGCGCGAAGACACGTTGAGAGAGAGAGAATGCGAGAGAAATCAGACAGTTAGACTTTAGTTTTGTTGCGAACATTCGGTCTTTATTTTGGATTGCGATGGCTGTGCGAGTTGTGCGTTTTGTAAAACAGGGAGCGAAAATTGATAATCGTAGTTAAACACATAAAACGTAACTAAGTTCATCAAACGTAAAATCCGGCGAGTCGTAGGCTTGATAAAGTACTCGGAGTGCCTCGGGTGTTTTAGGTGTCGACTACCCAATCACACCCAACAAGTTCGCGCACGCGCGTTGACTTTGGAGACTTATGCTTCCACTGGGATGCAGCTCATGGCATTCGTCCTCCTAGTCATTGCGTGGCTCGAGTCATTGTGGTGGTCGAGTCCTTGGTGAGAGCTTTTTGAAAACTATTTTAGAGAGTGGAACGGTTCATTAAGGTACAGGTTTCACTCCTAACTTAACAGTTTCGTTCCCGATTGTGGTTGTGCTCATCGAATAAATCCGAGAGTTCCACTAGAAATTCGAAATGGAGACTTCCATCGAGATGTGGATATCACTCCTAGCTCGATGAAAGGTTCTCGTGCTAGAAAATGCACTGAGTGAGCAATCCCATCGAGAGTTATTGGTTTTCACACCTGGTCTCGACTAGATCGCTCGGTTGTGAGATGCGAGTATTTTCGAAAACATGTGTATTGTGTCAGCCTTAGGAAAGGCTAGGTAGTATTCCAGCCTTAGGAAACGCTTCTTCGTGTGAAGTTGTAGTGTGCGGGGTTCACACAAAGTCGTAGTTTTTGCAATTTCGATCGAAAGCATCAGGTAGGCACAATACAAACCCTACTGGGTTCATACGAGTTAGCCTGTGGGTGCTTAGACTATAGACTAGGTCTATTTCTAAGACGTCGACCCGGACTAGGTCGAGTCTTGCCTAATTCCCTATAGTTATGGCTCTGATACCAATCTGTCACACCCCAACCGATGGCGGAATCATCGGGGCGCGACACTAGGCGAATCAGATTGCTCAAGAGAATCCATAACAACTATATTGCGATAATATTTATTACATTCGTTATCCCATAATAACAAATAATACAATCACATAAGTCATCACAGATTTCTTGTCCTCTCGAACAATTCAAATCCGACAACCTAGATTTTAGGTGAGTTTCTAGACTTCCTAGCTTGATTTGATGAAGACTTCAACTAAACCTGCAACATACGTTAAAATATTGTCAATACAAAAGTATTGGCGAGTATACAGGTTTGATATGTAATAGTATAATAGATAAAAGTGCTGCGAATTTCCACATGCATAAACGTAATACACGACCTATATACTCACAAAACTGATACTACCAGCTAAGTCCTCGATGCTCGATTCTTCGATGGCATAACTAGACCCCGTTGGGCGCAATAGTACTATACTAGTCGTGGTGGGACGTCACGAGTATAAGTCCTAGCACAAATGTAACTAGCATCACGTATATCGATGCAAACAGTTATTCGCAAGTGATAAATTGACTGATTTAAATGATTCGTTGATGAGTTCGATTTATAAGGAACGTATGTTACATCCAAAATTCGATAAAAAGGGGTCAAGTATACTCACAGTGCGTATTTGGTTTGGATTGGCGGGATTATGCCTGGGAATGCCCTGATTTCAGACTGATTATATGAGTATTGGATAGCGCGCTAAATGATAACGGAATATACGAAAGCGAAAGATAATTGGATCAAAGGCTGGCCCGTTCGGATGGGCTGACCGATCGGATGTGTTGTCCGATCGGATGGGCTGTCCGATCGTCTAGCCTGTCCGATCGGCTGGCCTGTCCGATCGGTTGGGCTGTCCGATCGGTTGGGCTGTCCGATCGGCTAACCTGGCCAGCTGTATTCGACTATTTTTGCAAGTTTTTAGGTAGTTTTGGTCGAGGTGTTGCTATGACGTGTTAAACAACTGAAATCCCGTCAAATCTGACTCGTTTTAGCAGCCGGGAATCACATCAGAACTGGCCGTTCTTGGCGGGTTTTCCTTGTTTAACCCGGAATTAGTCGTTTCATAGTTAGGAATCAGATCTTAGACCAACACGACACTAGGAATGAGTAGAAGGTCGGTATAAGTTCTGTTTCCACCGTTTTTTAGTGTTTCAAAGGTAAAAGAGTTGAAAGAAAGTTGGAGAACCATCCTTCAATCCTTTTATTCGTGATTGTGTGTAGATCTGTTGTGAAAATGCCATTTATTCTTGTGGAAGTCCTTTGGATCTGAGTTGTTCTTGGTGGAATGAGGCTAACACTTGAAGTTCATAAGAACTTCATGGTGACATCACTCTAGAACACCCCAAATCCGTTGATTTTACGGTTAAAAGTTGAAATTTGAAAGATAGAAAGGTGGAGGAGTGCATATAGATCAAGGAAGTACAAGAATTGAGTTGAAAACTTACAAGAATCGCGAGAAATCGAGAGATAGAGGGGTTGGAACTTCTGGTCGAGCAGCAACAGTCACAGCAAGTGTGCTTGAGGTGACTGAGGGGTATTTATAGGCCAAGATGAAGGAAAAGGAGGGCAGGTTGGCCTGGATCGGACGGCCCGTTCGATCAGCCGGCCCGTCCGGATCGGACGGCCTGTCCGATCGGTTGGCCCAACCGAATCGGATGGCCTGTCCGATCGGCCGGCCCGTCCGATCGGCTGGCCCATCCGATCGGTTAGCCCAGCCGTTCGGCCGGCGCAGCCGTTCGGATGGCCCATCCGTCCTGACGGCCTGTCTGTTCGGAGGCGTCTCGATCCTCGTTTTGTGTGTTGCGATAGTTTTGGGCACACATTCTTGTATATTTATTTTATTATTTATTTATTTATTATAATTAATCACAAAAGGGTCATATATACGTATCTATATATTCAATATTCGGTACGATGCTCGAATTACGCGTGCCTTCGAGTGCGTTCTTTGGCGTGATGTGCCACAATGATCATCGAGGTACTGCTTGCTCGTATCGCCATCATCGTCACGGTGGCTGGAGGCATGGTACTCACCCGATAGTCCTTGTTAGCATTGATTGCTTACGTTTCGACACCTCACGGCTATCGAGGAGGGTAGAATAGGTCCTCACTCAACATCATCGTGAGTGTTATTAATTACGAAAATAGCTCTGTAATAGTGATAGAATATGCGTAATTATTCGATTATACTTTGATATAGCGATGTATTTGATATTGTTACATTATGATCCGAATCTCTGGTGCTAGGCGTAACGAGTGTAACGAGTAGTAACAACGCACGAAGGTGCGGGTTGTTACAAATAACAATTCTACTAAAAAGATTCACAAAAATAGAATTACATATTTTAATTATCATCATCGTCGTTGTATCGTGGAGGAAAATGTATTCAATCAAATCCGCTCGAAGGCTATGATGACTCTATTTGTTAAAAATTTCACGTTCGTTTAATTATCTCACTTTATCACAAATGTCTACAATATTTGATTGTGTATCCTCCTCATAATGTTCGTAAGTAAGTTACGTGTCCTTCATCCTTCAAAATTATATTGTGTAAAATATTCACGCGTGCATCACATTTCTAATTCTATATTTTTCCATAATCTTACACGACATGCTCAAAACACGTCATGTTTTTCTACAAAACACCAAAAGCTTGTTCGACGTCTTTTTTACTGCCATTTGAGCTACGTTAAACTTTGTTCTCTTTTCAACTAACGTTGTATCCCGTGTAAATGCTTTTACAATCACAACATATTCGGGTAAATTCCATTCGCTAGATAATATTCGTATTTGTACTCCACATTGTTTACAAAAAAGAAGGCCTTCAGTCCAACATCATTTATATAGTCATTAAAAATTAAAAATTGGTGATTGATTAACAATATGTATATTTGTATTTGAAGCAACCACACCAAAAACTACATGCCAAAACCAAAGATCTTGTGATGCAACCACTTCAAGCATCATAACTGGTTTTTTATGATGCCCACTTGTGTGTTGGTCACGCTCGCGCCACACAGTTGGGCAAAGTTCCCACTCCCATTTCATACAAATTATCGATCATTTCGGGAAAACCATGTCTATCTTCATGAAACTCCAAATTTTTTGTATGTCATTAAACGTAGGTTTTCTCAAATATTTTTTTATGTATAGTTCAAACATACTCACAAAAATATTGAAGACTTTCCTTAGCCACTCATTCCGACAATTTTAAGTAGTCATCCATTATGTCAGAACTAGTGTCATAGACCATGTCTAATTGCAGCCATGACTTTTTGTAACGTGCTAAATCTTATATTACCACGCGCATCGGGCTTTTGATGGAAAATTTCATATTTATTTTGTAAATCGTTTGCAATTCTTAGAAATAAACCTCGGCTCATAAGAAAATGCCGATTAAAACTCCTATCATCATATGTTGAGTTTGTTGAGTTTGGTGAAAAATAATCACTTGCCAATAAGTCATGTGCGGCGAGCCAACCGCATGTTATATATTTCTTCTTTTTGAGTTATGGGGTGCCTTTATATTCAAATATAGTTTGAACGACTTTTTGAACTGATGATATTATTAGTTTCGTCCCTCATCAGATGAAGATAAGATGAAGATGAAGATGAAGATGATAAAACAAATTTGTCAAGCGAAGATGATGAACTTAATGATTGCACTTTTTATGTAATGAGGAATTAGAGAGTTAAAGAAAGTGTTTATGTGGAGATATAAGTTGAATAGGTTGTGATTTAATGGGTTTATATAATATAATTTTAGGAAAACAAAAATTTAAACATTATAGCCGTTCAACGGCTAGATACCATCAACCTCACAAGCCCCTCCATCCCCACGCCCGGCCAAATCTCCAAGTCTCCCCCCTCCCACAACGACTTCTCCACGTCATATCATACGGGCCGGTGTTGGCGGCGTGAAATGGCTCCCCCCTCTCACGCCCCACATCGGTTAGAGGTGTACAAATCGTTTTTTTCTGTTAATCGGTTTCGGTTATTAACCAGGCCGGTTAATATGCAAAAGGAAAAAAACCGGTTATTCAATAACCGGTTACGGTTTTTAACCGGTTTCAATGAACAAAATTTGTAACCGGTTGTAACCGGTTTTTTGGTCTTGCTAAATTAACCGATTAAAAAAACTGAATTACAAAAACCGATAAAAAAACCGGTGCTGCAGAAATCACACAGAAGGTTCACATAATTTTTTTTTTGATGTTTTTGCTATTTTTGCTGTTTTTAACTATTTTTTCTGTTTGTTTTTTTTTTGTAAAATTAAGTTTTTTATATAAAAACTTAACAATGAAAGTATAAAAAGTTAAAACATTCATTAAGTCTCGCAACAAACGGTTTACATAACAATGAAAATACAAACGATAAACGGTTTTACATAAACTTAAAATATTAATCCACAAGAAGGTCAACTAATATATATATATATATATATATATATATATATATATATATATATATATATATATTTAGTGGAACTATAATACTAAAATATATCTTGAGAAACCTCGTTTAATCTTCTTCGCCCGAACCCGAACCCGAACTCGAACTATTGCGTAGGAATTCATTTAATTCGGTTCTTCGTCGGTCATTGGGGTTGTCAATTCGGCTTGGACCTCGTCCTCGTAAACTTCGCCTTCATAATCTAATTCTCCCTCGAGTGAGCGTGTGTCTTGACATCTCTCCGCCGCATCCAAGTAATCTTTCAAGCAAATCGACATCTCAACCGCCTTTGGTTTTAGTCGAGTCCTCCTTATCGAAATCACCCTACAACTAATAGAAAAAGCACTTTCCGAAGCTACCGTGGAAGCTTGGACCGTTAGTAAATCTCGGGCCATTGTGACTAAGATCAGAAATTGATCTTCCTTACTTTTCCACCAAGCCAACAAATCAAAATTTTTAAAGTCTTGTGAACTCATCATTTGTAGAAAGTTCGACCCACCATACCGACCGAGTTCACTACTACTAGTGTTACCACGATGCATTTGACTCGACTCATCATACAATTGGTTATAAACATACAAATCGGTATCTTCCATAATTGAACTTGAACCTTCACTGAAAGCGGCGTTTCTCATTGACTCGTGAATGTGTGACGAGGTTGTACCATATTTTGTTACATAAACATCAAACAATTTTGAAAGTTGATCGTTGAAACGACATTTTGCGACTTCACCATAGTTTGGTTCTTGAGGGGTGTTTAAATTCAACTCGTGTGCAATTTTTTCAATCAAAGACCCGGTTCCAAAAATATTAAAACAAGGGTTTAGAGCGGCGGCACAAGTGAAAACCACTGGTAGTTCTTTAGAATATTTTCTTAGTTTTTCCTTCATCGTATCCGCCATGTCACAATATGATCTACCTCTAACCGACAACTCGTTTAATTTCAAACACATTTTAAACAAATTGTGAAGTACCAATGAACTTGTTGGATAATAAACCCCCGATAAAGTCTTTGTTGATGTTTTGAAAACTTGAAGCAATTGTGTAACCGTTTCAATAGTAGCCCAACCCGATGGGTGGTAAGGCAAACACTTTCTACGACTAGCCAAAAGGTTATGAAATTCTATTAAACTTTCCTTTTGCAAAATAGCCTTTTCAAACATGGTGCAAGTCGAGTTCCACCTATGAGCAACGTCCCAATTGGGTCCTAAGCATATTCGACCCGCTTCCTTACAAGTTTTAATATATTTTACATGTCTTTGCGTGTTACTAAATATACTTCGTAACATTCTTTTGAAAGCTTCTTTCTGTGGTTCAATAACCCTTAAACCGTCTTGAACGGCCAAATTTATGATGTGTGCAACGCATCGACTATGGAAAAAAATACCCTCACAAATTGGATTGTATTTTAATTTTAAACGCATTACCACGCTCGTAATGTTTGAGGCGTTGTCAAAAGATATTGAAAGAACCTTTTTTTTCCAATTTGTACGTAATACATTTGTCGATTACTTTATATATAGCTTCACGGTGTGAGGGTAATCCAATAATTTAAACAAAATCATGCGTTTCATCATTTGCCACGTCGCCGGTTCAATCCAATGGGCGGTGACACAAATATACGAATTGGGTGAACCGTGCGGTGCGGACCAAACGTCGCTAGTCAAGTTAACACTGGTTTCTAACTTTTCAAAATAAGAAATTAATTCTAGTTTAGCATTTTTCCACAATCTTAAACAATCCCTCCTAAGAGTAGCATGACTTACATGGGTGTATCGTGGTTGGAGAGTTCGTTGAACCATCTTTGTATAGCGTTGGTTGTCGAAGTGGTTGAACGGCAAACTTTCTTGGATTACAAACTTCGCCATTTCCTCCCTAGCCATATTGAAATTGTAGTTGAAAATATTAGCGCCATCACTTGCCTTGGAAGCTTGACCACTAACGTGTTGTTGTTTTAACGCCTTGCAAAACGGTTTTTCGATGTGTTGTTTCAAGGTAGAGTTTGCGGTTTCGGCGTAAAAGCCTTGACAATGATGACAACGCGCTTTTCTTTTACCGTTGGCCATCTCGCACAAATCAAAATGTGACCAAACCTCGGGGTTGCGCTTCGTTGGAATAACACGAATCACCGAGTCGGTTGTAGACTCGCCAACATTGACCGAATCATGGGCATTAGAGGTTGCCATAGCGTTTTGAGAGTTATCGAACAAAAATGTGAGACTTTTTTAGAGTTTTTGAATATTCTCAAGTGTTGTGATTGAACCTAAACACCCACAACCCTTTTATGCTAGTTGGAGATGAATTTTAGGCAAAAAAAAAAAAAACAAAAAAACGGCTATTTTTTCACCCAAACAGTCATATGACCGTTAATATGAGCTGGGCGATTTTAACCGGTTAAAACCAGTTTTTTTAATCGGTTTTCTATTAACGTTACCGGTTAACCGGTTTTTTGGTGTTTCGATTAATAACTGGTTTAAAAAAAAACAGTTTTATAACCGGTCTGAACAAGAAAATATATAACCTGCCGGCCAAACGGGTTAGTAACTGAACCGGTTAAAAAAACCGGTTTTTAAAAAAACCGATTTTGGTTTTTTTTTTCCGGTTTCGATTGCGTAATCAGTTTTTCGATTGCGTAATCAGTTTTTTTGTACATCTCTAACACCGGTGTTCTAATAATTGAGAAGTGAATTTACATAACTACTAAGACCACCCGTAGTGGGGCGGTATTTTTGAAAAAAATTGAAAAAAAACGCCCCCTCCCCCCATTACACTAGGCGTTTTGGGGCATTATTTTTGAAAAAAAAAATTGCTGTAGCGTTATATATAAAACGCCTACAATGGTTTGTGGAATGGTTAACTGGGTTGACCCACCAATGAGAAACTAGTATTTTTTTTTTTTAATGATTGGAAGGGGCATTATTTGGGCATTATTCCCACTACGCCACTTTTGCAATAACGTCCCATGCTGACTGGACTGTCACGTGTCGAATAATGCCCCATGATGGGGGTATTATTTGGCTAAACCACTACACATGGTCTAACAGAATATAAATGATAAGATTGAATTTAATAGATATGTTTATCTTTTAAAATTACTAGAAGAACACTCTCTCCTCATAAATCACAATGTCTTCTTCTATCTTTTGAACTCTTTCGATTCTTCTAGGGTTTTCTGTTGTTTCTGTCTTCATATCTATCTTTTGAACTCTTTCGATTCTTCTAGGGTTTTCTATTGTTTCTGTGATGAAGTTCACAGACAGATTGCAAAGCTTAGTGCCAAGAAGTGTTAAAAGAGTACATGTGTTTTCTCAGACAAAATATTATAAATCCCATTAATAATACCTGGTCTGATCAATAATATCTTTTGTGCAAATATATTTGAAGTTGGTGGATAATTTTGTTTATCATGTGGCTCATGATTATTATGTGGTGTGAGACTGTGAGTTACAACTGGTCGAGATGTTTGCAACTGATTTCGTGATTAAGAATACAATAATAAGACCCGTGCACATTGCCGCGCGGGTACTTCACAAATATCAAACGGATTAATACAAGCTTTATGTGATGTGTTAACCATATGAAAATGCACGTTTTGACGTATCCGATTGAACTCAATGTATCATATAGTTGCATTGCAATTGGATCAAAACGTAATGTAAATCAAATTTATATCGTACAATCATAATGTGTTATACGCGACCCGACTAACTCGAATTTATATCGTCAAGCCAAAAACTTTCGAGGACGTCAAAGTGTCATTTACAAAGTTCATAAAAAGTTAAGTAGTTAAAAATTGCATTTCCTAAACTTAAGGGCTAAGAAAGGGTAAAGATAAAGTTTGATAAAGTTTTGGGGTAAAAAGGAAACTATAACAAAGTTGGGGCTGAAAAAGAAACTAACACAAAGTTTGGGTGTCAAAAGCAAACTATTTGTAAAATGTGGTAATTTAGGGACTAAATTTGCCATTTTATAAAACTTTGAAACTACCAAAATTAAGAGGATAAAATTACAACATGGTAAAAGTATGATGGGAGGGGAGGCAAAACCGATGAGGTTTCCACTGACTTTATCTTTTAAGAGTATTAGTAATGTTGCTTATAAAAATTGTATAAGAAAAGATTGCATACCAGTGGGCATTGGCCTATTGACTATTTATAAAAACCGTGAGGGTTTAAATTCTTATAAGTGAAATGTTAGATGGTATTTATGTGTAAAAAACTGATACTTGTGCTTTCAAATCCGAACATTTTTCAGTCTTATCATCGTTGTAGATTTTGACAAAATACGATTTTACCCCAGACAAATTTACGATTTTGTCCCCAGTTCAAAATTACAATGTCATCAGCGGTATCGTTTTTGACATATTACAAATTTACCCCAATCAAACTTATGATTTTCCCCAATTCAAAATTACAATCTTGCCCTCGTTTTCGTTTGTTTTTTTTTTTTTTTGCAAACCTATGGTAGTGTTTTCTTTTAATTGGTTGACTTTATGTAATTTTTATTTGCTAGCGCTCGCCCATTGGTCAGGACAAATTACAGTTTTGCCCCCAGTTTAAAATTACAGTCTTTTTATCGTTTTCGGTTTTTTTAGGAAAACTATGATAGTATTTTGTTTTAATTGGTAGAAAATATTTGGCATAGCGCCCCGAAACGCAGGTAGGGCATAAACTAGTTCAAATATATAGTGTAGTTCCTTAAAATGAACAATGTTTATGTAAGCTGGTTATGAGTTCGAATATCAACTAACTAGACGCACGATAGTTTTACAATATACAAATCATTATTACAGATATTAAATCAAAGGATGATAGTTTGTTTGCTTCTATCAAACATAACTGAAGCGAAAAACCTGTACGAGAAACCTTTCTCGTTGAATAAGGTATACTTAATTAGATAGTTGATTAATACTCGTATGCGGAAGGTGCGTATATTACTATTGACGTGTGTCGGTGTGAGTGTATTTTTAGGAATATTTTTTAGCTCTTTTTACTCGCTGATATCAAGTTTTAAGTTTACAAAACACGATATTCTACTATCACTCTACACACACGCTAGGGCAAGCGCACCTATCGCGGACGTATTATAGTGATGGCAAGATACCGACGTCGTCCAAGGATACAAGAACCTTTAGTACCGGCTTATCGTCAACGTCTAATTGAACCAAACTTTGAGAAAAGATTTTTAAACTAATAAAAAGATAAAAACAGAAAATAAAATAAAATAAAAACAGATATACAAGAAAGACTCACTTGGTTCCGACTTATCTTTCATGTACCTTTTTGATGATTTCCGCACTTTAGGCATTTTAAGAGATTATCTTAGTTATAGTAGTAGGCCCCTCTTGTGAAGGCGACGTTACCCTCAACCTAGTGGTTTGAGTCAGCAAGGATACAATCCCACTAGGTCGGAATATTGAAAGATAATTAATTAAGTTATTAATGCAAAATGTGGTGGGCCCCCTTCGAGGCAGCGGTCACCCTCAACCCGTTGGTCTGAGTCAGCAGGGATACAGTCCTCGCGGGGTTGGTATAAAGTTTTAATAGTAGTTTATAGATAAGGAATTCAAACGGTTTCTTACTCTCAGTCGGGCCAGTCATTCCCGGCCAATCCATGGAGTAGTATTAAGCTTGAACCAGGTTTTCGCAGGAATACACTGAACGAGACATAGAATTACCCAACCACCCTTCTAACCCCCTTCCAAGCAGTTAACGCGATTTATATAGACCGTAAAGACACGAATATGTGAATCAACGGCATATGAAGAATGGTTAAATAAATTCGCCTTCAATATAAAAAACTAGTTATTAAAATCATTAATACTTACTCAATTAAAAAGTTGCCAAAGATTAGAAATCATAAAAGATATACATAAAAAATTTGTCTTCACCAAGTGATGTAAGAATTTAGCCAAGCATGGCCTTTGTTTGACAAAGACTCTTACTATCAATCTTAGATCCCGAGACTACACACACACTCTAAAAGATGGAAAATGGATGATGGTGGTGGATGATGGTATTGTAGTGGTGGTGGAGTGGTGGCAAGTGAGAGAGAAGTGGTTTGCCAAGGGATGGTTTGGAGTGGAACCAAACACATCGATTTATAGCTGAAATCAGAAGCTCCACCACGGCACGTGCCCGCCTGGCACGGCCCCATGGTCATGTCTCTCTCTCTCTCTTCCTCATTAACTGCTTGTCAGTTCTTATACTAACACAGCCCCGTGTGTCAATGGCATGGCCCGTTGGCCAAAGTACTTGCTGTACTATCGCAGATTCTGAAAATCTTTAAGTTAACCACGCCCCGTGTTGGCTTAGCAAGGCCCCATGTTGGCTACCAGTTTTGTCCTGTGCTGTTGTCTTTTCTTCTGCACAGCATCCACCCTCGGACACGACCCCGTATCAAGTCTTCTGTTCTTGCTATTTTGTGGTTTAGATGTGGTTTGGGGCTTGGCGAGTTGCGTCAATTCTTTCTTCTTTGCATTTATGTTGGTTTTTGCTGACTTTTTGTTCCTTTTGCAAATTTAAGCTCTTTTGACCCTGAAAATTAAAAAGGAACAGAAAACCAAGCTTTTTCCAACATTAGTACTGAAAAAGGGTTGATTTTACGCAGTATTTGATATAATTTATATGTTGTATTTTAAACACAATAAATACCCCCACACTTGAATCTTTGCTTGTCCTCAAGCAAAACTCTATTACGTGGCTTACACACCTAAACGGAATAGGCAGAAAAGAAGGTTTTTGTCTCATCTTTAGAGTGTCGGGAATCCAAGTTCTAATTTTATTTTGTTTTTATTTTATTTACAATCTTATCGTCATGATTTATTTAAAACACAACTTAAGAAAAAATATTTATTTTGGGCATAACATGCCTTTATAAAATTCTATTTAGTTATATACAATTTACACACCTCACAAGTGGTCACTCAACACTCGGCCGATGATGTATTAAGTGAAACGCTTGCGCCTATTTTGGAACTTACTCCTACCATAGGCTTGACAATCGATCAAACCCCCTCCTTTTGACGTTAAATCCTTATAAATATCAAGAGGGCTTTTGAAGGGTAGGTGGTGGTTCGGGTTTGGTATGTTTTATTGAAAAGGGTGAAAAGCGTAAAATATCAGTTTTTCTATTGCTTTGTGGCTTAGCAAAAAATACTTTGGCTTATTTTTCTGATTTTTTTGCCAAAGTTGAAACTGAGTCGTAATCGTAATTTCATAACCGATAGGTTTACAAAAATGAAAGATGAAAAATGAAAAGGTTTGTTTTTGTGGGTTTGGAAATGAAAGGGTTTTAAACGTTCAAAGGGTTTAACTAGGGGGATGATCTTGGATAAAGCAAAGAAAAATAAAGGTTTTTAGAAAAATGGGTTGGTCCTAATGCCTCTATCATTTACTTACTTGGATTTTTGTCTGTAAGAAGTTGGAACGTATGTAACACCTCATAAAATCATACCCAATAAAATAAAGACACGTGTCATGTAAGATAAACGTGTCATAAACCCGGATGGAGTTAAAAGATGTATGGTAGGATTTAAAAGCATCGACATGTTAATAAATACTCAAATTCGGATAACTTCAAATAATAATAAAATCCAAGTTGCAAAGGATGGGATTCTAGGTGCATTTACAACAAGATTCTTTTAAAAAGCCATCTTAGATATGTCCAAAAATCTCATGTGCATGGCAACACATGCAAGGACATGCAAATCCTGTCTATATGGTCCCCCTACTGCAAAGGAGACATGAGATTCGGAGATAGAATGATTGCATGGTCAAAACTTGAATGTTTTCAAGTTTTTATCTTCTGATGAAAGCTTACGGACCGCAAAGGTAAGCCCTTATGGTCCGTAAACGGGGCGGAGCTGGGCGTTGGTTTCTAAGAAGCGGATACGGACCGCAAAGCCAAGAGCTTACGGTCCGCAAGGTTGTAACTGGGCATCTCAGATCAAGGTCGGTTGCGGACCGCAAGGCCTAGGGCTTACGGTCCGTAAGAGGTGCCTACGGACCGCAAGGCTTACTGCTTACGATCCGTAAGGTTGTCGCTGACAGCAGAAAATGGCAGTTGCCTGTTATAACCGGTCGCACCACCTTAAAGAGCTGGTTTTCGAAATACTGGAGCATGGCCAATATTTTTGCATGCATAGGGACACTTGGGTTGATCAGGGAACTCTCATAGACTTGGGTATGATGATCTTGTGCATTTTGGGTCACTATATAAGAAGTTCAAGTTACAACATTTTCATTTGCTCATTTGCAACTCACTTCAAACTGGTTTCTGGAGCTCTCTGCTCAGCAACCAAAATCTCTTAGGCTTTCTAATCGTGCACAGGACCTTTGTAAGTGTCCTTAACCTTCTTTAATTCAGTTTAGCTTAGTTAATTAGCTTAAAGTCAAACCATCGTAATTAAGGTTTGACTTCGTAATTAATCAAGATTTGTCCAGTCAAATCTCGAATTAAAAATACCTATGAGTTGGTAATTATGTGAGTAATAAACCCTTAAAAGGGTACTCTCTGATTCCCACTCTAAGTAGGTCAAATGTCGGGTCAAAGTTAATCTTAAATAGTCAACAGAAAACTTATTTTCAAATTAATACATAATTAGCAATGTAGAAGACATGCAACCTGCTTTATCATTAATATAACTTGGTAATTAATGTAAGAACATGTCTAAACATGTTCAACCCGACAATTTTCAGTTTAGGCTCGGTTCGGAACCGAAAGTCGCATAATTTGACTTCTACTTTGACTTTCAGTTCCGACCCGTCTGAACATGGTTTAGAAATGCCTTAGAGCCTTATTAGGACCAGGTTTCATGATAGTATAACCCTCTGTGATTATACAACTTGGTACGTTAGTTATCCGATTCATATGCATGTTTCCGTTAAATGCTTAAATATTGACTATTATGCCCTTTTCACCTTAAAAATTGATTTTTGAAAAAGTAAAAGAATAGAAACCTTCATTACTGATTTATAAACATGTCCCTAAAGTTTCACATCAGTTTGGGGTCTAGATTAGGAGTTATGCTCAATAGCGTAATTAGAAAGTTTTTACTTAAATAAACGGCATAATTAGCATATAGCCTATCTAAACCCAATTTTTAATATCAAACTTTTTACCCACTGATATAAAATAATATTTTGGGATTTTTGAAGATTTTTATTTATTTTTAGGCTGAGCATAACTTAGAGTTCTAAGCTTGATTCGGTAATTGCTGGTTTTGCCCTTTTGGGCTATAAAATGAGTTTTATAAAACATTTTGACCCCAAACCTTTTGCTACTGATTTTATATGATAAATAAAGTATTTTAAGCTTTCTGGAATAATAAAAATATCAGCTTTTCTTATAAAACCCGGAAATAGCTTAAAACCGCCTTTTTAAGCATTTTTAACGCATAGTATAAGTTAAAACTATTTTTAACATATAAGGTTTGATACTTACTGATATTTTTATTAAATTTTCATAATTAAACAGTAAGCAAAAGTTTTAAACTCAGGTTTCCAGTTTTGAACTTTTAAGCTTAGTGAAATTACCAAAATGCCCCTACGATCCATAGTTTAGTTATAAATGATAAACTTCACATATATGTAATACCCTACTGTTATAACTTATTAAATTAAGTATTTTTACTAATTATATCAGACCTATAACTCAGATTAATATTAAACTCTTTTATAACCTTTTAAATGACCAAAACGCCCTTACGGGGCATAGTTTGAGTTAAAATCATTTTGGGCATAATAGAAGATATCTTACTGATGTCACAACATATTTAAGGCATATTAACTTAGGAAACCTGCATATGACTCATTTGGTTACCCGTTACGCATTTTCGCGTTCGGATCGGCTTTTGTGACTAGTTTGCATAAATTAGCCGAAACAGGTCAAACCTTATCATCTTTGTCTCAAAATCCAGAATGTATTTAGTTTACCCACATTAAACAAGTATACAAGCTTGTTGGGTCAAAACCACATTCTAAACCGGTCTTCGCTTAATCATGCGTTTGAACCATGTCTTCCTTTTGAAAACTAACCGGTCTAAGTCTAGGCTTAATTAAGACCCGTTAGGATTCTAATAGGTTAATATAAACCTTCGTTCCAGATTAGGAGCCTAGTAAAAGATACGTGCACTTGCTGATTTTGAATATTACTTGCTCAGGTAAATACTCTTAACTTATTATCCCTATACGGGCTTGGGATACGGTATTATAATAATACCGCTTGGTCGGGTGTGTAGTCATTTAAATCGTATTGTGATTAATGCATTACATAACCTGTTTTAATCTGTATTATTTGGTGTATGGCCTTTGGGGGTTAAATGACCATGTCCCGGATATCATTGGCATCATTCAAAGAAATGGCCACGACCTAAGCACGGGGTGCAGGCATGCACCTGACAGTTGCATATGTAAAAACTGGTAATCCACTTAAAGGAATCAAACGTGTGGGCATTATACCTGTGGCGTGTCAATTAATCTAAGCCGGCTCTTCTAACCGGCTCTAATGAACGACAAATAAGTAAAACTGTATACAAGATTATTTTTGAATAATTGTCCCAAGTCATAAAAGATATTTTTGCCTAAGTGCATTTAAACTAATTTTCAAAACTCTTTTCAAAATGAGTCAGTTAAGTTGTATTTACCAGTGTAAACTGACGTATTTTCCAAAAAGGCTAAGTGCAGGTACTTTACGAAATAGGCTGGCTACTCCAGGCATCAATAATCAAGTCTTGCAAGCTCTAGATGTCAAAGTCTGTTGAACAATTTCCTTTTTCTTTCGATCCGCATGTGGATCATTTTCAACTATCTTGTGATACTTAATATTACATTTTATTCGGTTGAAATGAATCTATCTTTTGCTTCTGCTGTGCATTTAAATTTGTGTTGTTTGACTATGATGATATCAACTACGTCACGATACTCCCCACCAGACCCACCGGTAATACGTGGAAATATCGGGGTGTGACAACG
Source organism: Helianthus annuus (assembly GCF_002127325.2). Lineage (NCBI taxonomy): Eukaryota > Viridiplantae > Streptophyta > Magnoliopsida > Asterales > Asteraceae > Helianthus > Helianthus annuus. The sequence continues at coordinate 131,874,993 of NC_035434.2, read as the reverse complement.
GATCGCATTGTCAAGTTCTAGATTCGTGAGAACCAAACGGGCTATTCACACAAGTAACGAAAATTGAACAATTAGTATAGATGTATATTTGTATGCTCGGTAATGGCTCAAAACTCACTTTTGTCGGAAAATGGTTATAGTGTAAAAATGTATATATAATCAAATTTTACAAAGATTTGTCATGCCCATTTTCGTAATTTTCTAAATTGGTCCTTTTTATCACGATGCTATCAGTTGTAAATTCGTAAAAACATAATTTTTAGAACTTATTTTACCCAACTAAACCAAGATAAGTAAAGAAAAAAATAAAAAAATATTTGAAAAAGTTTGGGGTGATTAGCGGTTCCAAGGCGCGTTTTGTGTAAGGTTTGATTTAGGACAAACGATTCAAGGTTTTTATTATCCCCCCCACACTTAAATTACACATTGCCCTCAATGTATCCCAAATAGGATTTATTTTGGAAAAATGTGTAAAAAGTGTGAAAATAGCAAAAATTTTTGGTTACTCGCACTTGCAGCACGGGGGCGTGCTATGGGGACACAGCCACGTGTCCAAAGTGCCAGTAACAAATTGAAATCAGAAGACTTACAGTGGGGTGGCCACGGGGGCGTGCTGGGTGAGAACGACCCGTGCCCCCTTCTCGACAGAATTTTTTTTACAACAGTAAGTTTGCCAAGGGGGTGTGCTGGGTGAGCACAGCCCCGTGCTACAGCCACTGTTTTGCAGTTTATGAGTCGGGAGGCCTCTGATTTACGTGCATGGGTTCCATTTTTCATCATCCATCTGGTATTTCCTCTTTCTTTAACAAATTTAAATAAATACTACCATCCAATCATCCATTTCATTAAAAAATATATTACGAGAAATTGAGAATTACAAACCTACATAAAACTAAGATAGACTGATAGGATCTTGAGAATGCCTCTCCGAGATCATTTTTAACAACCCTAAAGCTACGTCCCTAAATCTACGAAAGTTAGATGTTGGATGACTAGAAATTTTGTGGGAAATACTCAATCTAGAGGTCATTGAGCATCTATTCGATCTCCCTTGGAAGGAAGATAAAGGGTTCCTCTTCTACCTCCTCTTGAGGGGGAGCGGGATTTATCGGGACCTTAAAGGCAACATTAATAGGGGGAGGTTCCGGAATCTCGACTTCCCATCCCGTAGGTTGTATGACCTCATTAGCGAGGTTCCTGGAGCTTGTTGATGACGTTCAACTCTACTGGCTTGACATCTTGAGAGAAAATGACCAACCGTTAAAAAGATATGGAATATCAGATTGTTCAGCACGGTCCCATGCCAGAGTGGCACGGCCCCCTGCTACTCCAACTGATCCAGATTCTTAGCTCTAAAAATTTTATTTTAAGTTAGATTTGATTGATTTTTAACTTCATGAACGTAAATAACTTATAATAATGTTTTACTAAAGTGAATTTTCAAAACTTTGAGCTAAGAATCAAGAGTATGACCCTCCTATTGAAGCTTTTTAAGCTTGAAGCTTCAAGCTTCAATGGAGTTCATGGAAGAATGAAGAAGGGGAAAGGACCAAAAGAGGAAAGGACAAGAAGGTCAAATGAGACCTTTTTAATAACATACCTTTTGGGGTGAATCTCCAGGATCTTGCCCTTTTGGAATGGTTCCAAACATTCTCCCCAAAGGCTGACTTTATAGACAGTGACAACACGCGAGCACGGCCCCGTGCCGGATGCATGTATCAGAGAATGTTGTCCGTTAGTAGAACACGGGCTACGTCATTGCTGACACGGCCCCGTGCCGAAAAAATAAGAGGGGCACGGCCCCGTGTTAGTTTGGCACGCCCCATGTTTTTAGAAGAATGTTGGGCACGGCCCCGTGTTCAAGGAACACGGCCCCGTGTTCAGAGTTTTTATGAAGATTTTCTAGATTTTTTAAGGAATTATCTGACATCGGATGGTTCTTTACTGGTTGGAACAACACCGTATGGCCGGATATACCGCAGACTTAGGCGAGAGGTACGAAAACGCAAGAGGTTATCAGAAAGGTAGAAGACTTCTTTAAAAATGGGAAAACGGGACCATCCCTTATTTACCTTTTCTAGGCTCTCGTTAAAGAAGGTATGAGTCGATTCGCTCCTGTCCATGTTGTTGGTGTGAAATTCACACTTGGTAAGGGGGGCCGTCATTGCAGAATCGAAACAGGGACGACTATCGCTTTCGTTTTCGCGGTCGTCTATGGTGGAGGGTTGGTTGACCTTGGTGTTGTCGTATGTACCTGATTTTTCCTCCATCGATTCTCCTTCGGATGGAATCCTTGATGAATATCATGCCTTCATGAAGGATTCTAGTTCTTTGATTTTTAGGAGAATCCTCTCTTCTATTTGACCTATGTCTTCTAGGTCATCTAGGAAAGAGGGTTGATGGGGTTCAGGCGGAGGGATTTCATCTTTATTTTTACTACCACTCGTCTCAAGGTTTTCGTTACAGGAAAACGATGGGGCTAAATAGTGGGGAGTGAAGTTTAAAACGCCACATTCTGATTCTTCATGCTCCTCCCCACAATAATCGCACCATAGACCATAAGAGTGGCGGGGATAAAAATAATAAAAGAAATCCATGTTTTTCCAGAAAAATTTTAACCGTCGAGATCAGGCGGTCACTATTTTCTTACAAATTGTTGGTTTGACACGGCCCCGTGTTAGGATAACACGGCCCCGTGCTGCAGTCTGTATCTAGCAAAAAATAGATTTTAAGATACTGGAGCGTGTCAATTCTGCAGAAAGTGAGAAATCAAAAGAAAAAGAAGAAAAACCTAAAAAGAAAAGATAAAAAAAGATTAGGCCGTCAATTTTAAGCTTTCTTAAAATTCTTGTGTCCCGGCAATGGCGCCAAAAACTTGACGTGTGTCGGTGTGAGTGTATTTTTAGGTATATTTTTAACTCTTTTTGCTGCCGATTTCAAGTTTTAAATTTATAAAACACGATATTCTACTATCACTCTACATACACGCTAGGGCAAGTGTAACCATCGCGGACATAGTATAGTGATGGCAAGATACCGAGGTCGTCCAAGGACACAAGAGCTTTTAGAACCGGCTTATCGTCAACGTCTAATCGAACCAAACTTTGAGAAAAGATTTTTAAACTAATAAAAAGATAAAAACAGAAAATAAAATAAAAACAGATATACAAGAAAAAATCACTTGGTTCCGACTTATCTTTCATGTACCCTTTTGATGATTTCCGCACTTTAGGCATTTTAAGAGATTATCTTAGTTATAGTAGTATTGAAAGATAATTAAGTAAGTTACCCTCAATCTAGTGGTTTGAGTCAACAAGGATACAATCGCAATAGGTCGGAATATTGAAAGATAATTAAGTAAGTTATTAATGCAAAATGTGGTGGGCCCCTTTCTAGGCAGCGGTCACCCTCAACCCGTTGGGCTGAGTCAGCAGGGAAACAGTCTTCGTGGGGTTGGTTTAAAGTTTTAATAGTAGTTTATAGATAAGGTATTCAAGCGGTTTCTTACTCTCAGTCAGGCCAGTCATTCCCGGCCAATCCATGGAGTAGTACTAAGCTTGAACCAGGTTCTCACAGGATCTATACACTGAACAAGACATAGAATTACCCAACCACCCTTCTAACCCCCTTTCAAGTAGTTTACACGCTTTATATAAACCGTAAAGACACGAATATGTGAATCAGCGACATATGAAGAATGGTTAAATAAATTCTCCTTTAATATAAAAAACTAGTTATTAAAGTCATTAATACTTGCCCAATTAAAAAGTTGCCAAAGATTAGAAATCATAAAAGAAATACATAAAAGATTTGTCTTCACCAACTGATGTAAGAATTTAGCCAAGCATGACCTTTGTTTAACAAAGATTCTTACTATCAATCTTGGATCTCGAGACTACACACACTCTAAAAGATGGAAAATGGATGATGGTGGTGGATGATGGTGTTGTAGTGGTGGTGGAGTGGTGGCAAGTGAGAGAGAAGTGGTTTGCCAAGGGATGGTTTGGAGTGGAACCAAACACATCTATTTATAGCTAAAATCAGAAACTCCACCACGGCCCGTGCCTACCTGGCATGGCCCCATGGTCATTTCTCTCTCTCTCTCTTCCTCATTAACTGCTTGTCAGTTCTTGTACTAACAGGTCCCGTGTGTCAACGGCACGGCCCACAGCCAAAGTACTTGATGTACTATCGCAGATTCTGAAAATCTTTGAGTTGACCATGCCCCGTGTTGGCTGCCAGTTTTGTTATTTGTTGTTGTCTTTTCTTCTGCATAGCATCCACCCTCGGACACGGCCTGTGTCAAGTCTTTTGTTCTTGCTATTTTGTGGTTTGGATGTGGATTGGGGCTTGGCGAGTTGCGTGAATTCCTTCTTCTTTGCATTTATGTTGGTTTTTGTTGACCGTTTGCTCCTTTTGGACATTTAAGCTCTTTTGAACCTGGAAATTAAAAAGGAATAAAAAACCAAGCTTTTTCCAACATTTGTACTGAAAAAGGGTTGATTTTACGCCGTATTTGATATAATTTATATTTTGTATTTTAAACACATCACACATTAATGATTTTAATACCTTTATATCCTGTTTATTATCATTTTATGATGAGATACAAGTTTTGCTTCATTTATCTTTAATACCGGATAGTTGGTCAGGATCGGTCACAACTATTAGTAGTTCAGCTGAGAATGCTAAACTTAAGTTCGCGGGAATCTGTGACTTTATCCTAGGAGAAGACATTAGGGAGAAGAGTGCAGATGAATTATCTAGTGCTCTGCTTAGCACTGAAGGAAGACGTAGGAAGAAAGAAAGGAGAAACATTAATAGAGGAAGATCTAAGTCAAGTGGCAAGTGGGGGAGTTCAAAGACAAGGAATGACATTACTTGCTGGAATTGCCCATAGCTAGAGACAAGAAAGAAGTGAATGCTGCTACAGCCTCAGATTCAGATGATGCTTTGATCTGTTGTGTAGAGGACACAGTCGAGTCCTGGATTATGGACTCAGGTGCGTCGTTTCATGTTATCTCATGCTCGAGAAAGATGAAGAATCTCAGACAGGGTAACTTCAGTACTGTAAATCTTGCTAATAACCAAACTTTGGAGATTACTGGGGTTGGGGACATTGACTTGAAAACTAGTTTGGGAACCATTTAGACATTAAAAGATGTTAGGGTAATTCCTAAATTGAAAAGGATGTTGATTTCCATTGGGCAAATAGATGACCAGGGTTATGATGTTATGTTCGGGAAAACAATGGAAGGCCGTCAAGGGTAGTATGATAATTTCCAGGGGGAAAGAAAAAGGGTACTTTGGTTGAGGTACTTGCAAGAGGTGCTAATCGGTAACCAGTGGACCGAGTCTATCTAAGTTGTGGCATCAATAACTCGGCCACATAAGTGAAAAGGGCATGAAGATGCTTGTTGCCAAATGTAAAATTTCAGATTTAAAGAAGGTTGAATCTGAATTTTGTGAACCTTGTGTTTATGGAAAGAAGAAAAAAGTATCTATTGTGAAGAGAGGAAAAACACCAAAAGCTTAGAAGTTAGAGCTTATCCATTCAAATGTTTTCGGACTAACACGTGTTGAATCCTTGGGAAGCTTGAGGTATTATTTGACTTTCATAGACGACACCACACATAAGGTATGGGTCATTTTTCTTAAACTTAGACTCGAAGTATTTGATGTCTTTAAGAAATGGAAAATTGTTGTTGAACTTGAAACTAATTGCAAGGTAAAATGCTTGAAATCGGACAACGGATGACAGTACATTAGCGTAGAATTCACTAGATACTATGCTCAGTGTGGCATTTGGATGATAAAGAGAGTCCGAGACACTCCTCAACAAATTAGAGTCGTAGAAAGGATGAGCATAACATTAAACGAGAGAGCCAAAAGTATGAGAATCAATGTAGGGCATCCAAAGATGTTATGGGCAGGTCCAATTAACACCGTTGCCTATCTTATCAATCGGGACTTTCAGTTATGTTAGGTTTCAAAGTACCACAAAGTTATGAGCACTTGAAGATTTTCAGGTGTAGTGCATATGATTTGGTTCAAGATGGTGATAAGATAGATGCAAAAGCCAAGAAGTACATCTTCATTGGTTATGGGTTAGATAAAATGGGCTACAAGCTTTGGGACTCAAATAGTAGAAAAATAGTCAGAAGCAAGCATGATATATTCAACAAGGTTGAATTGAACAAAGATAGAAAGGATTCAAGCTCAAGGGTTCAGAAAGAGTATGCTGAGGTTGACATTGGCAACCAGAAACCAGCTCCGGAGCCGGTTACTGAACCCTGAAACTGATACTAGTGTCGACATAGTTTCTGAGTTTAAAGATGGTGGAAATGAAGAGTCGGTGCGAGTTTTTGAGAGTGTGAGTTTAAAGTTTGACGATGAACAATCTTCACAGCTGGCTGACTAGACTGTAAGGCGGTCCACTAGAGCAAAGAAAAAGCTTGACATGTATAGTCCAGGTCTTTCAGTTAATTATATTCTTTTGACAGAAAATGGTGAACCCGAAAGCTACTCTGAAGCAGTCACGGTGAAAGATTCACGCCAGTGGGAGAATGCTATGAAGGGTGAGATGAGCTCTCTAGAGTAGGGCTGTAAACGAGCCGAGTCGAGCCGAGCTAGACCCAGCTCGAGCTCGGCTTGAACTCGATTCGAGCTGGCTCGGCTCGAGCTCGAATTTCAAATCGAGCTGAGATTTGAGGCTCGAGCTCTACTCGATAAGAATTCGAGCTAGCTCGGCTCGGCTCGATCTAGCTTGAACTAACAAGAAACCGCACAATTTTCTACTTAAAAAGCCCTTAAAAATGAATTTTTTCATAGACTAAGGGCCATAATTGCCATTTAATTTAACCATATGGCTAAATATGCAAGTATAAATAGTTAATTCATTTTGTACATTGTCTTTACCTTCTTTTATAGGGGAAATACTCCCTTAGTTTTTATTTTCTAAGCGATGTGGGACAAAAAAATGAAGGATGTAAACCTTATCGAGCCAGCTCGCGAGCTCATGAGCCGAGCCAGACCAAGCTTGAGCTCGGCTCGTTTACAAACCGAGCCGAGCCGAGCTGGCTCGTTAAAAACCGAGCCGAGCCGAGCTGGCTCGTTAAAAACCGAGCCAATTTCGAGCCGAGCTTTCTTCGAGCTTTTTTCGAGTGAGTTTCGAGCGAGCTGCGAGCCACGAGTTTTTTGAACACCCCTACTCTAGAAAAGAACAAGATACGGGCCTTGTTTAAATTTCCGCCAGACAAGAGAGCATTACAAAATAAATGGGTCTTTAGGGTCAAGGAAGAATAGGTTGGGCCCAAATGGTACAAAGCCCGTTTAGTGCTCAAGGGATTTCAACAGAAAATGGGAGTTGATTATGATGAGATCTTTTCTCCAGTGGTGAAGATGACTATCCTCATATTGGTTCTAAGTCTTGCAACTGTAGAAAGTTTGCATCTAGAACAACAAGATGTGAAAAAAACATTACTATATGGTGATCTAGATGAGGAAAATAATATGGCACAACCTGAGGGGTTTTAGGTTATCGGGAAAAAAAATTGGGTCTGTAAACTGAAGAAGAGCTTATATGGTCTAAAACGGGCACCTAGACAGTGGTACATGAACTTTGATAACTTCATGGAGAGGTCAGGATTCAAGAGATGTCATATGGATCATTGCTGTTATCTAAAGAAATTCAAGAGCTCTTATCATATTATTACTGAATGTTGGTAATATGTTGATTGCAGGTGAATATGAATGAAATTAGTAAGTTGAAGAAGCAAATGTCCAAAGAACTCGAGATGAAGGATTTTGGTCCAGCCAAACAGATACTTAAGATAATCATCGTTAGAAACTAGAAGGATGGTTCTTTAACACTATCTAGGAGAAATACATAGGGAAAGTGTTAGAGATATTCAAAATGAATGATAAAAAGACCAAGCCAAGAAATACTCCATTAGGAAGTCATTTGAAGCTTACCTAAGATTAGTTTTATAAACCTGAAGAAGAAAGATCAGAAATGTCTAAAGTTCCATATGCATCAGTAGTTAGTAGTCTCATGTATGCCATGGTATGCACTCAACCAGATATTGCTCATGTCGTTGGGGATGTTAGTCGGTTTATGTCAGATACGAGAAGAGAACTTTAGGAAGTTGTTAAATGCGTGCTCAGATACTTGAAGGGTACACAGAAGATAGGGTTATGTTTCAGAGGAAAAGATGCCATTCTAAGGGGTTACACAGATGCTGATTTAGGTGGATGTAAAGGGACATTTAAGAGCACTACAAGGTATGTTTTTACAATGGGAGGGACAACAGTGGGCTGGATGTCCAGACTTCAAAAAAGTGTAGCTCAATCAACAACAAAAGCCGAGTACATGGCTATTGCTGAAGCAAGCAAACAACTAGTTTGGTTGAAGACGTTTCTTGAAGAATTGGATAAAGAACAACTTGATTACTCTTTGTACTGTGACAATGAGAATGCGGTGAAACTTGCCAAGAATTCTGTGTATCATAGGAAGCCGAAGCACATTGGGATGAGATATCACTTCGTGAGATGATTGATCAATGATGAAACAATCAACTTAAAGAGCATCTCACGTGCGAAGAATCCAAGAAACATGTTTACCAAGTATGTAGTGTTGGATAAGCTGAAGCTATGCAACTTCAGCTGGCCTTCAGGAATAATGATGAGAATGTGGGGTAACTAAGGAGATTTGAAGATTATAGGGATTTTCATTTACAAAAGTACGTAAGAGATGCTACAGTTGGTCCGAACACAAGTGGTAGATTGATGCGATATGTAGGCTTTGGCTCAAGTGGCCCAACTGAGAATTAGAGAGAAAGAAGGGAAAGTGTTCGGCCGACTATAACCCTAATGGGCCTAGTTTGTTAGTTTCTTGTTTAGCAAGATAAGCAAAGGGATTAACTCTAATTATAGCGTATAAATATACCTCTTCTACTTGCAACTCATTAATCACTCAATAATACGAAACCCTAGTTACCCCCGTGGACTAAGGTTGCACACCGCGACTGAACCATGCAAACCTCTAATGTCTGATTTCTTGCTTTTCTGTTTATTTGTGTTTGTGTGTTACTCGTTTGATCTTAACACTTTTCTCAATTTACCATTGAGGAAATCACTCTTAACATCAATTTAATAGACTTCAAAATCTACAGATGCTGCAAATGGTTAAAAGCTTATAATGGTTTCTAACCTCTCAAAAAGTGCAATTGTCACATAATAGTCTATTCCTAATATTGCCTTATTTCTTACAACATTTCTAACACCAGTTATACTCTCATCTTTTATTTCTTACAACATTTCTCATGGCAATAGCCTTATGCAAATAATATATACATAATCTTAATGTTGAGGTCTCTTACTCTCTTGAGTTGATATTGAGCCTTCTGTGAGTCATGCATGTTAGGGGATAGTTATAACGAGTTGTAGGTCTCACGTTGGTGATAATAACTACCACCATCGGGGCCTCACTCTATTGTAGCCTTTCAAACAACCCACCAGTCTAATAAAGGCATGTTATTGGTTGAAGAGAAATTATACTTTCATCATGATATAATGAGTCACGTATTTAGCATAATTTGATTTCAATCTCAAGCCTAAGCATTTTGGGAACACATGCAATGCCAAACTTTAAGAAATTTATCGCTTGTATGTACCTGAACATGGTGGATTAGACCTTTATATTTTATGTTGTAAATAGTTTAAATTGGTGACTTTGAAGTCTGCTAAGTTTCAGTTTTGGCCTGGGGTTGAACACTTCCATAGGCAGCAATTACACAACGCCATTCTAATTCGGGGAATTGTCACAAGTAAATGAGACATAATGGAATGGTCGTACTTATCCTTGTCGTAAACATAAATCAAACATATCCATGCTGCACATAATGGCTAACATATGGAATTACTGCACATAATACTAACTATGAAATAGTCGTACATAATAACTAACCACTTTGATTTATCGTTTTTCAAAATCGTAGTTAGCACCTCGATTCAAAATTTTCACTAAAACCAGTTGTTCGAACCATGAGCATCATATTTTGTATCTTTTAAAAGAAAATTCCCCCATATGCATGCTTAGCATTAGTGGTTTAGACTTCAAGATTTTTCAAAAGCGATTCTCACTTTGAACCAATTCCAATTCTATTGAACGGGGTCAATAACTGGGTATTGATGGAACCATGTTTAGGTATGGAATCATATTTTAGAGAGGGAAGCAATCGATTCAGTCTAATCGAATATAACCAGGTTGTGACCGGTTTCAACTCATATCATTACAACCCCATGCATACCCCCGAGTATGAAACCGATTCCTCAATACCCCGTTTCGAGAACCGGTTTCTTTTGCACCTCTTTTTTAGCATCAACTCATTAAGGATGAAAAGAATCGGGCTTTGTTTCATCTAAGCCCAATCAAATCAACCCAACCCAACCCAACCCAACATACTTCACATCAAGACGAATCAGCCCACTAAACAACCGACCAACTTTTCCCCCTTTCCTTTTCATTGGGGAAGAACACAACACAGCACACGAAATCATCAACCAGATACTATGATGTCAGAATCCATAAATTAGCTTACCTCACTCGTAACCCAAATCAAGATTATTCAAATATCAATTCAAGGGTGTAACAAAGCGACCCACAAGGTTATCGATTCGCAAATCCACATGGTAACTAACCCCTAAAAATCTCTTCTTTACACTTGATAATAATTATTCAGAGAATACGAAATCAATTTTGGTGTTTCTCAAATTGTTTTGTATATTCAGGATTTGTTCAGGAAGGTGATAACACAACCTGGAAACCCAAAAGATTTTGCTCTACAAACAGTTCAAGAAGCAATTAAACCCCAGGTTTTTTTTTTACCTTTTTTTTTAATTATTTGTGTGATTTTGAAGAATGACAGCAGACCCATATCTTTAATTTTTGTTTTTAACAGTTGTATACATGTTTATTGATTGTTTAGTAATAGAGTACTAGTTTTGATTTTGAAGTCACTTTCAGAATGTGTTTGATGATTACAATGAGAATGTGTGTGTGTGTCGGGGGGGGGGGGTTGAAACTATAATATTTGAGGGATTTCTTTCATTAGTAGGTTTTAGTAAGCGGTGATGCATTGTTGGACGTAGAACCGAATCTTAAGTAGAGAACTGTTAGAACCGGAATACCCAATAAACAATTGTACATTTTGCGGTCTCATTATCTTTCTAACTCCCATTATACTATAATATGTGAAGCGCCATAGTTGTTAAACGGCGAATAGCGACAAATAGTGATAAGGTACCTATATGCCACATAGCGAATAACAATAGTTGGCGGCTATTTTATAAATAGCGATACACTAGAAAAAAAAATTATATGTATATTATATCAAAATACCCTGGTAGGTAGAGGATCCTGTACATTAATCCAAAAGTGTGAGAAGTGTATTATAACACTATATAACACCATATAAACACCGTATAACAATATGCAACATCATATAACACCATATAACACTATGTAACACTTTATAACACTATATAACAAATATGACATTATAGTTTGTCTGATAGCATGTCTATGATAGATGTATAGTGTTATATAGTGTTACATAGTGTTATATGGTGTTACATAGTGTTATACGGTGTTTATATGGTGTTATATAGTGTTATATATAGTGTTATAATACACTTCTCACACTTCTGAATTAATGTACACTATCCCTACCCTACCCTGGTATATATGCTAAGTTACATGTATATTTACAAAAACCAAAAATCCAGCTGTTTTAGAGCTATACTTAATTGCTATTTATATTAATAAACAAAAAAATAATCAAATTGTCGTTATCTATCGCTACAACCCCTAATAGCGACCCTAGACCTATACGCTACGTAGCGCGCTATAGCGATCGCTTCGCTCGCTACTGACAACTATGTGAGCGCTGCATACAAGTACTTAAAAATTAGTTTTGTATTGAACGCGCACACACCGATATAAGTATTGGGTATTGTAGTTTTGTTCTTATATAGTTTTCACCATTTTGTGATATTAGTAGTCTTCAAAGTTTTAGCACCCTTTGTTTTGTTGCTGTTTTGATTCACTGTGCGACACTCTGTACTATCTGTTTATCGGGATACTATACTTTAAGTCTTTAACAACTGTTATAGTTTCCACACATCAATGATAAACTATGTATTATGCAGAGGCAAACGAAGTTAGTCCAGGATGAGAACCAATTGTTGGAAAACATTCTAAGAACGCTACTTCAAGAGCTGGTGGTACGTTCCCATTGTTACATACTTTCTTTATAATCATGCTTTACATGGTTTAGTTACAAGTCAACATGCCTCAACTTTCTGGCTGCAAATGAAGCGAATGAACACGTACAAGACCTTGTTCGTGTGCGTTTGTTAAGGAGATATATGTGTTCACGAACTATTTATGAACACTTACTGAACGAGATTTATTGTTCGTGTTCGTTCGTTAAGGAAATGAACGTGTTTGTGTCCGTTTGTTAATTTAGGTAACGAAGGCAAACGAACGTCATGAACGAATACGAACACAAACTAATGTTCATGAACACTAATGAAAACAAACAAACACAAACGAGCGTTCATGAACATAACACATAATGCATTGATACTTATTAAATATATTATTTGTCATAAAAATTAAAAACACTAATGAACTATCGAACATAAACAAACACGTTACTGGACATTCACGGATAAATGAACGAAAGCGACCTCTGTTCATGTTCGTTAATTTAACTAAACGAATGAAATTTCTTGTTCGTGTTCGTTCATTTATTAAACGAATGAACACAAACTGAACTTCCCGCCGCACGGTTGACGAACTGTTCACTGAACGTTCAGTTCATTTGCAGCCACTCAACTTCAAGTTATGAATATTCTTTAGTATGGCACCATGGTATTCATTATACTTTGTAATTCTTTTATCTAACTAAACGTTTAAGCAGGCTTGTGAGATTTCCCTTTTTCTACTTTGATAAAATCTGACACCGTTTTACCCGTTACGCTTTAGTTTACTGATCGTTTATTATTGCCTTTTTCCCTTTTTGTTTGGTGTAGTCGGCTGCAGTTCAATCAGGGGAAAATACTATGCGATACGGTGGGTCAATTGATGACAGTGAAACCGCACAAGGGCAAGTACCCCGTCTTCTTGGTAAGTGCACCGTGCACGTTTCACGGGTTCGTTAAAAAACACAAGACTGAATCTTATTAAATTGGTTAAAACATTTTTATGTATAGCTTATTTTGGACAACTTTCTTGAACTTATTTGTGCATTTTCTTGTCAGACATTGTGCTATATCTTTGTGAAAACGAACACATTGAGGGGGGCATGATATTCCAACTTTTGGAAGATTTAACCGAAATGTCCACGATGCGAAACTGCGAAGACGTCTTTGGCTATATAGAAAGTAAGCAAGACATCTTGGGTAAGGTATGTAAATTCTCTCTACCTTAATGACTTCATTTTGTTTAACATTTGTTAATAAAATTTATTTGATGGCTTATTTAATTTCTGTTACGTGTTTGATTTCGTGCAGCCGGAACTGTTTGCACGGGGTAAGCTAGTGATGTTAAGGACTTGCAATCAACTTCTTCGTCGTTTGTCAAAGGTATTTCATTCAACTATCTTTAAATCCCATATATATATATATATATATATATATAGGACAAAGATCCGTTAGGAACCACCCTTTATTGCGAGAACCGCGAGAACCAGTGTGAACACAAACAGTAATACCTAAAAAAAATCTAAAAAACACCCAATTTTTTTTTTATTTTTCTACTATTTTTTATATAAAAAGCGCTACTTTTAGTATCCAAAAAAAAAAAAATTAAAATTTTTTTTTTGGCTACTAAAAGTAGCGATTTGAACATAAAAAATAGTAAAAAAATAAAAAAAAAATTTTAGATTTTTTTAGATTTTTTAGGTTTTTTGGGGGTTTAGTTTTTAGCATTTTAGCTTGGGGTGGGGGGGGGGTTTAGGTTTTTGGGGGGTGGGGGAGGGGGGTTTAGGTTTTTTTTTTTGGAGAGGGGGGGGGGGGTTAGGTTTTTTGAGGGTTTTAGTTTTTAGCATTTAGCTTGGGGGGGGGGGGGGGGTGGGGGGGTTTAGGTTTTTGGGGGGTGGGGGTTAGGTTTTTTTAGGGTTTTTTAGGTTTTTTTAGCTATTTTAGGTTGTGTTCACATTGGTTCTCGCGGTTCTCGCAATAAGGTGGTTCTCGCATGAACCTTACCCTATATATATATATATATACTGAAGACCTTATTCTTTGTTGTTTACACCAGTTTCTTTTATTGATGCATTTTGCAGGCAAATGATGTGGTGTTTTGTGGACGCATCATAATGTTTCTTGCTCATTTTTTCCCATTATCTGAACGTTCGGGTAATTATTCTTACTTATTGTATTTTTCAGCACTATATTTTTAATTTTTTTTCCTTTCAGTTTTTTATTCAAGTGTCATGTTATTCCCTGTGCATCTACAGCTGTCAATATTAAGGGTGTTTTCAACGTTTCAAACGAGACAAAATACGATAAGCAAGCACCAGACGGAATTTCTATCGACTTCAACTTTTACAAAACCTTTTGGAGTTTGCAGGTCAATTTATTAATTTCCCCTAGAAAAAAAAATATTTTTTACTAAAATTTAATATTTTTATCTCAGGAGTATTTTAGCAACCCTGCTTCCGTTAGTGTTGCTACCAAGTGGCATAAGTTCTCGTCTTCTTTGGCGGTATTCTTTCCGTGGCACCTTAATTACTATAGTTTAAATGTTTAATACCAACCGCTAGGGCTGCCAAAAAAAAAAAAACAAACGAGCATGAACAAGGCGTTGTTCATGTTCGTTCGTTAAGGAAGTTATGTGTTCACGAACTGTTCATGAACGCTTACCGAACGAGATTTTCTGTTCGTGTTCATTCATTAAGGAAATGAACGTGTTCATGGTCGTTTGTGGAACATAAATGAGCACAAATGAACGTTCATAAATAAAAATGAACACAACACAAAGGAACATGTATTAAATTTTGAATAAAATCGGTATCTTTCATCACAAATGTTACGTAGATCCACCCATAGTATACTAACCTAATATTTTATTAAATAATCTAAATAAAATACAATACACTGTTATTTATTAAATATTTTATTTGTGGGAATTTTGAAGTATTTAAATACAAAATATAAAAAATTAAAACCCCAAGGAACTATCGAACCCAAACGAACATGTTGTTGAACGTTCACGAACATAAATGAACGAACGCGACCTCTATTCATGTTCGTTCATTTAACTAAACGAATGGAATTTCTTGTTCATATCTGTTCATTTATTAATCGAACGAGCATAAACGAACTTCCCGTCAAACGTTTCATGAACGGTTCGCTGAACGTTTAGTTTGGTTCATTTGCAGCCCTACCAACCACCCATGTTTACTTTTTTTTTAAATCGTTTGTTTTTTCACAATGGTATGTGCAGGTTGTTTTGAATACATTTGAAGCGCAGCCTTTGAGCGATGAAGAGAGTAGTGCTAACAATCTTGAGGATGAAGCCGCAACGTTCAGTATAAAATATCTTACGAGTAGTAATTTAATGGGCCTAGAGGTTTGAACTCTTTTCAAGTTATCAACTTTCGTATCGGCATTTGCATTTAAAAACAATCCCATATTGGTTACACTCATCGTTTACGTTTTCTGGTCTAATACAGTTGAAGGATCCAAGTTTTCGACGCCATATTCTTGTTCAGTGTCTAATTTTGTTCGACTATCTCAAGGTAACATGTGTGTTTAATGTATCCGTGTTGAATATTTTATTTTATCTTGATATATAGTAAATTCTCATGCTTTACTTTTTTAGGCCCCTGGGAAAAACGACAAAGATTTGCCTTCTGAAACGATGGTTAGTGATAGCTCTATATTTTCTTTGTTATTTTAGATAATTTATGCACCTTCATGGATGATCCAAAGCCTGACTCGTTTCCGAACTAAATTTACGAAGAAACATAGAGTAACTCAACTCAAGTTTATACCGTTGAATGAAGACATGTTATAATGGACGCAACACGTTTCCAAACAAAATTATGTTGAAACGTAGACAACCTTGAAATGTACATAAAAATAAACACGAAAACGTATTATATTTGACCTGGCTCTTTCTCGAATAAAGTTCATGTCAGAACGTAGACGAACTCGAATTTATACCGACAAGTGCATAAAAATAAGAACGTAAGAAATTAATTTTTTGAAGTAAAAAAGCGATATTTTACAAACCTTTTAGAAATTGAAAGGGTTAAAGGTGTAAAACCCAGAGAGTTGTTGGGGGGGGGGGGTGCATGGCCGGCAAGAAACACCCCCCCCCCCCCCCCCCCCGACCATACCTTTGAAGAGTACATACAATATGGTAAGTAATATGTGTGTTTCTTGTTTCAAGAACATAACTTAATCGTTAACTTTAATTGTAGAAAGATGAGATAAAATCATGCGAAGAACGAGTAAAGCAACTTCTGGTTCTGACCCCACCAAAAGGAGAAAAGTTTCTTCAAAGCATCGAGCATATATTAGAACGCGAACGAAATTGGGTATGCGTCCTTCATTGTTTTCCTCAAGTCCATATCAATATTAAAAGATCTAATGTTATTTATCGTTCCTTTGTGAAACGTGTTTTAGGTCTGGTGGAAACGTGATGGTTGTGGTCCGTTTGAAAAACAACCTACGGAAAAGAAAACTGTTCGAGACGGAGGGAAAAAACGGTACACATTTGTAATAAATTTGACGGTGTTATTTGCAAATGAACAAATGATGGCTTTAGTATTCGATGTAATAATTAATAGGCAAATTGGATTTAAATAATCCCAACTCACTGTTATTGGCCAATAATAATCCCAACTCATTTAATCACCAATAATAATCCGAACTATTCACTTTTGTTTGTAAAATACTCCCAGTTAAAAAAACTCTAACTAGGTTAAAAATTTGCTGATGTGGCTTGCCACGTCACCTGCCACATCAGTTGCCACGTCATCAAAAATGCCACATCAACTGCCACATCAGCTGCCACGTCATAAAAAAATACCACGTAGACTGCCACATCAGCTGCCACGTCATCAAAAAATGCCACATCAACTGCCACGTCATATGACACATCAGCTAAAAGGGCCACATCAGCAAATTTTTAACCTAGTTAGTGTTTTTTTAACTGGGAGTATTTTACAAACAAAAGTGAATAGTTCGGATTATTATTGGTGATTAAATGAGTTGGGATTATTATTGGCTAATAACAGTGAGTTGGGATTATTTAAATCCAATTTGCCTAATTAATAGAGTAAAATGCCATTTTCGTCCCTGAGGTTTGGCCATTTTTGCAACTTTCGTCCAAAGGTTTGTTTTTCCACATCTGGATCCAAAAGGTTTGAAATCTTGCCATTTTCATCCGGCTCGTTAACTCTATCCATTTTCTCCGTTAAGTCAAGGGTATTTCCATCTCTTTTGTTAACTTAAAGGGCAACTCTTTTTTTTTTCAGGGGTATTTAGTCTTTTTAAATAAAATGAAAAAGATCGAATTGCCCTTTAAGTTAACAAAAAGACGGAAATACCCCTGATTTCACGAAGAAAAATGGATGGATTTAACGAGCCGGATGAAAATGGCAAGATTTCACACCTTTTGGATCCAGATGCGGAAAAAACAAACCATTGGACGAGAGTCGCAAAACTGGCCAAACCTCAGGGACGAAAATGGCATTTTACTCTGATTTAATTAATAATTAATCTCCTTGTAATTTTAACCTTCAGTCGTCCACGATGGAGATTGGGGAATAAAGAACTCGCTCAATTATGGAAATGGGCAGAACAAAATCCGGTGCGTTAACTACAAGTTTGTTTACTTCATGTAATGGGTTCTTTCGTAGTTATTTGCCAATATTAAACGAGCTCAAACTTTTTTTGTTACTTGTGCAGGATGCTCTAACTGATCCTAAACGTGTACGGACACCTGCTGTCAGGGAACACTGGAAAAAGTTAGCGGACGATGTAAGATCCTCAGTTATTAAAGTTTACTTTACAAAAAATAAATTTTATTTTTCAATATTTGTTAGGATTTTCTTTCTAAATTGCAGATGGATCCAGAGGCTGGAATTGAAGCAGAATATTCTCACAAGAACAATCGGGTTGGTCTCGGTTTTGATATATGTATCCATCGGGTTGATCTCTTTTTTGGTAATTTAATTGGTCAGTAATTTCTGTAGGTTTACTGCTGGAAAGGTCTTCGGTTTTCAGCAAGGCAGGATTTGGAGGGATTTTCTCGAGTGAGATTTTCTTTAAATCCTCGAATACATCGACAATAATAATAATAATAATAACAATAATAATAATAATAATAATAATAATAATAATAATAATAATAGGTAGAGGATCCTGTAAAAAGTGCTTAAAGTGTAAGAAGTGTGAGAAGTGTATTATAACACTATATATAATACTATATAACACCATATAAACACCGTATAACAATATGTAACACCATATAATACCATATAACACTATGTAACACTATATATCATTATATAACAAATATAACACTATAGGTTGTCTGATAGAGTGTCTATGATAGATGTATAGTGTTATATTTGTTATATAATGATATATAGTGTTACATAGTGTTATATGGTATTATATGGTGTTACATATTGTTATACGGTGTTTATATGGTGTTATATAGTATTATATATAGTGTTATAATACACTTCTTACACTTCTCACACTTTAGGCCCTTTTTACACTATCCTTACCCAATAATAATAATAATAATAATAATAATAATTATTATTATTATTATCATTATTTGTTATTATGATAGTTATTATTTGTATTAGAGTAAAGTGCCATTTTCGTCCTTGAGGTTTGGCTAGTTTTGCGACTTTTGTCGGGAGGTTCGTTTTTCCGCATCTGGATCCAATAGGTTTGAAATCTTGCAATTTTCATCCGGCTCGTTAACTCCATCCATTTTTCTTTGTAAATTCAGAGGTATTTCTGTCTTTTTGTTACCTTAAAGGGCAATTCGGTCTTTTTCACTTTATTTAAAAAGACCAAATACCCCTGAAAAAAAAAACTGAATCGCCCTTTAACTCTACAAAAAAGATGAATACCCCTGACTTAACGGAGAAAAATGGATGGAGTTACCGAGCTGGATAAAAATGACAACATTTCAGACCTTTTGGATCCAGATGCTGAAAAACAAACCTTTGGACAAAAGTAGCAAAACTATTCAAAGCTCAGGGACGAAAATGGCATTTTACTCGTTATTTTATTATTATTATTATTGTTATTGTTATTGTTATTGTTATTGTTATTGTTATTGTTATTGTTATTGTTATTGTTATTGTTATTGTTATTGTTATTGTTATTGTTATTGTTATTTTTTTTTTTTTTTTTTTTTTTTTTTTTTTTTTCTATCGAGTTTTGAGCCAAATTTCTTGCAGTTCACTGACCATGGTGTTGAAGGGGTTGTGCCCTTGGAACTCCTGCCGCCCGATGTCCGAGCTAAATATCAAAGTAAACCAAACGACAAGTCAAAACGTGCTAAAAAGGAAGAAACAAAAACAGTTTCGAATCAAGCAGAAGAGAACCAGGTAAACAACCATAGCCCCTCCATTATAATACATTTTGACTTTTAAGGTCAAATCTATACTTTATTGATTTAATATACTTCTATATTGTTCAACAAATGTAAGTTGAAGGTTTTGCTTCTTGTAATGTTTATTATATAGCATGATGATTATGAACTTTTTTCCAAAAACTTGCAACATTTTATCAGATTTTTGAATCTTAACTTAAAAGTCAAACTGAATTTCTACTTTCTTGGAAAATTATATATATTCTAATCAGTTTTTTGTCCATTTGGGAATTTAAATATTTTAATTAGCTTTTTGTCCATCTTTTTCCAAGTAGTTAATGGTAGGGATGGCATCAGTACAATACCCACCAGTACCAAAAATACCGGTACCGAATTTGAACAAAACTAGGTACCAAATATACCGGTATGGTTCAGGTACGGGTATTCTGGTGTGGTACCCGCTTTGGTACCACTGTTTTTTTTATTTTTTATTTTTTGAGCACTCGTACGGGTACCAAGTAGGTAAAATCAGTACGAGTACCAGTACAATACAAGTACCAAATAGGTAAAATCAGTATGAGTACCAGTACAGTACAGGTACCAAATAGGTAAATCAGTAAGAGTACCATAAATACCATAATACGAAATAAAACATAATATAAAAGAACTCTTGAAGTTCTATATAAAATTTGGTACCACTACCATTTTTTACCTATACTCGTACCAATACCGAAATCGATAATACTGAGTACCCCGATACATGTACGTACCGAATACCTAAAATCGGTACGGATACGGGTATGGGTATTTGGAAAATAAGCTCATCCCTAGTCAATGGATTAAAATTTGATTACAGAATTTTTATACGATATTAATAATCTAAACTTTTACTGATTAATATGATTAGGAGGATGCAAATATTATATTATAATTTGGGCTTTTTTTTTCTATTTTGCTCATTGACCTGCAAGGGGATAAACCATAAACCAAATCAACTCATCCGTAACTAAACGAACTAGTGAGCTGATTTTTTCATTTTTCAAGATTGCAACGCGTGAGGCTGATGGTGAAGGCAACAGACATGATATTGATCTGTCAGCAACGCCGATGGACACCGCTGATGCTGCAAGCATTTCACCGGAAGAACAGCAAAAACAAACCCCTGATACGGATGGTGGTCAAGAGCCCGGTCAAATCGATGAACCAGACCCAGAACCGGGAATGATTGATGCTGAAACCGATACAGAAGCTGACTCAGTTGCAGCGCGTTGAGAGAACAGATTTGAACTTGTATGAAAGATTGAAGTTCTGTAACACCATATGATGTACCATGATTTTGTAGCGATTTTGTTATCTAATTGTTCTTGTGGGATTACCATTGACGTTGATTTTGGTTTATAGTCGGTCAAATTCGTTGTCATGTTTAAAACCCGAACCTGGTGTGGAAACCAAAATTAGAAACATCCGGCGAGGGTATTTGGGTAAGTAACTGCTGTAGATTAATTAATGATGAACTTATTGTAGAATTTAAGGTACTTTATTCATTACAGGAATATGTATATAACAGTCTTCAATTCAGGTTTGTCAAGAAGACAACAATTTGTTGAGTTAATATCAGTTATTGTGGTCATGCATTATATTTTTGTCTCGGAATATGATCCTATATAGTCAAAGGTGAGCTCTTGGCGCATAGGCATAGTTTAGGCGCCTTGAACAAGCGCACGGCGATGTTTTTCATTAGTCGCATGAGGGGAGCGACTTTGTTCAGTCAGGCACCAAAACCAGCTGGAACCGGTCTAAAGCGGCCTGAACCAGACAAAACCGGCTGAACCAGTCTTAACCGGCTTAAACAAGCCTTATGGCTCCTTGATTTGACTTGCCTTCCCATTGTAGCCTTCTTCCTTGCTAACATGAAGCAATGTTGTGGATGAAAAGCACATTGAAAAACGACAACTATTCTCCGTTAACATACTATATAATATTACTGGTAGCCCGTTATTTGTCCTTAGCTAATTTGTGGATGGCTTTCTGAGGAGGTGCAACGGGTGATGAGCGCTGGTTTTGAACTGAAGAAGAAGGCATACTGATTGATTGTGGTGAAATCTTATGCCGATGGTTGCACCTTTAAGTACACAAAATTCGTAGCTTTGGAGGGAAGCATTGTATCCGCATTTGAAATTTGATCAATGTTAGCGGGCATTCTTGAATTTGCCAAAAGAATGATTTGATGTTGTTGCAGAGAATTGATTCTTTTGTAGCCACATGTATATTTTATCGTAGAACGAATTATGGAATGTAACATACCTTTTGTAATGAAGATTTGTAGTTGATATATGATGGTGATGATGATGATGATGATGATGATGATGATGATGTGTGATGTTAACTGTCTCTTAAACACGATTAACACTAATGACGCTTCGCTAATTACATACTTAACCCTTAACGACGTCGTTAATTACAGATTAACTAAATGATTAACCCTAAATACTCTACTTAACGACATACTTAAGAACCCTAATGACGCTTCGCTAATGACACTAATTACCCTAATGGCGTAATTAAGCTAACATAATTACATACTTGACACACTTAACTACATACTTAACCCTTAACGAGGTCGTTAATCATAGATTAAATAAATGATTAACAATAAACTACTTACTTAACTACTAATTATTACCTTAATGACACAGTTAATAATACATTAACTTAAAGATACCTCAAGTCACAAGATATCAAAGATATCTTACTTAGACTAATTACTACAACATTTTTAGTTCAGTACTGTTAAAGCCCAGTACTACTAAAGCCCAATTACAACTGGGCCCAATCAAAGACTAGGCCCAACTAATTACAGGCCCAATACTAACTAAGCCTAACACTGTACAATTCCAGATACGAGAATACAACTAAGTTACTTAACACAATTATACTACGTATACTACAAAACCGTATACTACATACAAATACGTATTAGTAGACTACGTCCACTAAATCCAAATACGTATAACTATACTAAACTTTGACACAATCCAAATACATATATACTCTACGTATTATACGCCAAGTACTTAATAAATTAATTAATAAAATCGGTCAACTACAAACTGTTCTTGGTGGAGGTGGTGATGACGACGACGACGGCGGCGGCGACGACGACGACGACGATCATCATCATCACAAAGTCTCAATAAATAAATTAATTAATATCGTATCTACTTTTCAGGGGAAAGTTACTGTACAAATAAAGTTAACATACGAAACGTACGAATAGCATGAAAAAGCAAAAAGTACACGGTGACATTTTTGTAATTGTCTGCTTGTAGGGTAATTATCAAAATTACTCTACAAATGATACTGTAGAGTAATTTTGATCTTGTAGAGTAATTTTGTAAAATGTTCTTGTAGAGTAATTTTGATCTTGTAGGGTAATTATCAAAATTACGCTAACTCCCCCCCCCCCAACCCCCCAAAAACCTAACCCCCCCCCCCCCACCCAAACTAAAAGCTAAAAACCAAACCATAAAGCTAAACCCTATAACTAAATGCTAACAAAATTACTCTACAAGATCAAAATTACTATACAAGATCAAAATTACTCCACAGGATCATTTGTAGAGTAATTTTGAATTGTATGTTGTTTGATAAACTTGCAGTATAATTTTGATTCACTTGTAAAGTAATTTTGATGCAGAGTAATTTTGATACATTTGTAGAGCAATTTTGATAATTACCCTACAAGAACAAAATTACTATACAAGAAGATTTTACAAAATTACGCTACAAAAGATCAAAATTATTCTACAGGATCATTTGTAGAGTAATTTTGATAGTTACTGATAATTACGACAATTTTACCACGTTTTTTTGTCTTTTCCTTCAGTTCGTACATTTTGTACGTTAACTTTATTTGTATTTAATCTTTTACCATACTTTTCATCATCATAACAATATTATGTTTTTTTATTGAGTAAACTGCTAAAATCATCCCTGAGGTTTGACTCAAATTGCTAGATCAGTCCAAAATCAACTTTTTTTGCTAAAACAGTCCCTGAGCCTAGTTTCTGTTGCTATTTCAGTCTAATAAATTAACACCGTTAGAACCTCCGTTAATGAATGGGTAAAACTGCTAAATTCGTCCCTGAGGTTTGATTCAAGTTGCTAGATCAGTCCAAAATCAAGTTTTTTGAATTTGTTAATTATAAACTTATTTAGGTATATAATTTTTCTAGACTTGCATTAATTTTTGAATTTGTTAATTATAAACTTATGTAGATTATAAACTTATTTAGGTATATAATTTTTCTAGACTTGCATTAATTTTTTGAATTTGTTAATTATAAACTTATGTAGATTATAAACTTATTTAGGTATATAAATCATTAATATCACAAGATTATAAACTTATTTAAGGCGGGTCCAGTTATATTTATGTTCGTTGAATAAATCATTAATATCACAAGAGAAAAAAAATGGTAAATGACAGGTTCTTAATGCATCAATACTTGTACCAAGTGCATTATATATTTTCTTAAATGTCTTAAAATTTAAGATAAATTACAAGTCTACCCTAAATATATAATTTAAATTTGTGTTTAGTTATAAAAATATAAACAGAATGTAGCTCTTTTGGAGAGCGCAATTTTATTTGACCTGTCTTAAACACTGGTTTGACCCGAACCCGTTTTGACTCAAACCAAAATAATCCTTTTTATGAGACTTGTTCTGGCACGACATGTTGTCCGACCTCACCTGAATGATAAGTATTATTAAATAAGAAACCACTTAATTAAGTAGAAAAAATGAATAAAAGAACTTTATAATACAAATATTAAATTAAAATAAAAACAAATAAAAATTATGTTAATTTCTTAAAATTTAAATTTACATATAATGTTTGTATTTTCATAACTAAATATTGTTTAAATTAACTATTGTCTTATTTAAATCCTTAAATAAATACTAAATATTTACATGGTAACAACAACAACAACAACATCAAAATAAAATCAGTATTTAAGGCTGGGCCGGTTAATTTACGCTCTTCAAAAAAGCTACATTTATATTTTTAAAACTAATCTATACATATAATAAAGTAAACCGATTTATGACACGTGTCATTTATTGAAGGCGTTTATTTTTTGTTTTCCCGCCTTTATTTCATATTTATCTTCTAATAATGTATCTTCTAATTTGAAGATAATATAAAATAGAAAAATGTTTAAATAATTGTAGATAACGAGTTTCTTTAAAAACGTCAAACAGTTCAAAATTGACATTATAACTCTGGTGAATATGTGAATTGTTAAAATTTCAAATAGCAGAAACACAACCAAACACTATTTTTATAGGCAGGGTATTTTTGTTTTCTTTCTAAATTCACATCTAAACACTCCTAGATATTTTATTCTTTTTGTGGTTGCATACATTTATGTTACCTAATATGTTCTTCAATCATTCATTCATTTGGTACTTGAATTTGTTCATATTATATATATATATTTTTTTTTGAAAAAATTATTATGTGATATTTATTATTATTATGGCAGGCTATGGGACGTGAGAAGTGGGAAAATGGCTCATACTCTTGAAACAAATCACCTGTAACCACTGCAGATGGATTGTCTATTAAATTCTGAGATGGAAATCAGTATGTTTTCAACCCTTATTAATCACATCATTTATTTATCCTATACATATACTTAATCTCTTTTATTTTTATTTTTATTTATTTTATTTTATTTTTTTTGAACGGCCAATAAACTCAATTCCGAGCACTCTCGGGGCACCATTGGAATCAACATTGCTGGAGGGGAAGACATGTGGATTCGCCTGTTTGATTTCAACACTGGTGAAGAAATTGGTACGAGTGTTGCAAATTGTACTAAAACATAATATTAAATAGAAAAATATTTATCTGATAATTATAACCCTCTTATTGAAATTTGAAAAGGGTTTCACACTTTTTTTGCAGCTGGTCTTTTAAGTTTTAAATTCTAGGATCAGGCTAAAACACACTTTGCCATTAATCACATAATTTTTTGGATTTTATTAAAATTCATTACTACATTATATTATTATAAATCAATGTGTGACATGTATCATTCATTGAAGACACATATTTTTGAGTTTTCCCGCTTTCCTTTCATATATATCTTCTATTAATTGTAGATAATACTAAATAGAAAAATGTTAATCGAATACAAAAAAATATAGGATAACATCAAATGTATATCGATTACTTAAATGAGTATACACATGTATGAGATTTTTTACTATTAATATTAGTTTCATTATTTATCAAATATATATAAATGTGTTCGTCTTTGATTTGCATTTACAAGAAATATTTAATATATAGTTTAAATTGTAGTGGCGGATCTAGGGGGTTTTTGGGGGTTCCCAGGAACCCCCTTGATTTAGAAAAAAAATGAAAAAATTAGTGGAAACCTTATACAATTTGGAAAAAAAAAATAGTAAGAATTAGTGAAAATCTAACAAAAGAAACCCGGTAAAAAAATCCTGAATTCACCACTGTTAAATTGTTCAACCCGTGTAACACACGGGGAACTAACCTAGTTTTATTTAAATTAAATTAAGTATTATCTTATTTAAATACTTAAGTATATAATTAGTAAACATTTAATGATAATAATAATAATAATAATAATAATAATAATCAAAATAACTAACAAATAATTTTTCAAAATAACTAACAAAAGGATTTTTTTTTCTCTTGTGATATTAATGGTTTATATACCTAAATAAGTTTATAATCTAAATAAGTTTATAATTAACAAATTCAAAAAATTAATGCAAGTCTAGAAAAATTATATACCTAAATAAGTTTATAATCTAAATAAGTTTATAAGTAACAAATTCAAAAAATTAATGCAAGTCTAGAAAAATTATATACCTAAATAAGTTTATAATTAACAAGTTCAAAAAACTTGATTTTGGACTGATCTAGCAACTTTGTAACACCTCGAAAATTCCTGTTCAATAGAATAAAGACACGTGTCATGGAGGACACGTGTCAGGAACCCGGATCAAATAAAGAGATGTATGGTAGGATTTTAAAGAGGGTGTCATGTTATTTAAAATACCTCTGAACGACCCAAGGGCGACATGTTAATAAAACACCTCTGAGCGACCCGAATTGTTATAAATCCCAAGATCCTTAAATCATTAGATAATCATCCTATATGATAACCGGTTGCTCTCAAATAAATAAAGTTGCATCTTTATTAAGGACTTTGGAATTATAGGTTGTTACTACTGAAATGGTTAAATAAAATCCTTGTAAATAGGAATCAATATAGTTATTTTCTTTGGCCAACTATTATGAGAATCCAAGACTCATTCTTGGTAATCTCCGTCACTTTACAAGACCCTTGTAAGTTGAAATTGAATGGGAAACATGTAAGAGCATGCTAGGCATGCAATGGCTGATCAAGATGGTCCCACATCTGAAAAAGAGGGACTGATTTCGGAGTTGGTTTGAGTGCATGGTCAAGACTTAAAAGTTCACAAGTTTTTGTCCTCTGGCCATCGGTTACGGACCGCAAAGCCTTAGGCTTACGGTCCGTAAGCAGGGTACCTGGGCATGTTCCGCAAGGGTCGGTTACGGACCGTAAAGATTTAAGCTTACGGTCCGTAAGAGGAGCATACGGACCGCAAGACCTTGTGCTTACGGTCCGTAAGGAGGTCGCTGGCAGCAGAAAATGGACAGCTGCCTGTTCAGCCTGTTAACCGACTTAAAACGTAAAATTTTGAAACCATGGGCTTGCTAGGCAGTAAATAGCTCTCTAGGGACACCTGGGATCATCTCCTAACTATCCTAGACTATCTTGGCATGATCTAAAGCCTCTTAGTTCACTATATAAGGGACTTGAGTGGTGACCATTTAGGACTTGCTCATTCACACTTCACTCAAGGGCACTCTTGGAGCTTCTCTGGATATCACCAAGTTTTCTTAGGCTCCATAATCCTTCTTAGGACTCTTGTAAGTGTCCTTAACCTCCCTTAATCCATTCTAGCTTAGTTAATTAAGCAAAAGTCAAACTGTCGTAATTAAGGTTTGACTTCGGGATTAATCATAATGTGCTCTGTCAAATCACGAATTAAGAATACCTCTAGGAAGGTAATTAAGTGGGTAACAAACCCTTAAAAGGGTATTTCCAGATTCCCACTCTAAGCATGTCAATTGTCGAGTCAATGCTAACTATAAAAAGTCAACAGGATGCTTAATTTCAAATTAATACATAATTAGCAATGTAGGTTGCATGTAACCTGTTTGAACATTAATATAACTTGGTAATAAGTATAAGAACATGTTCCAACATGTTCAACTCGACAATTTTCTGTTTAGACCCGGTTCGGAACCGAAAGTCGCATTGTTTGACTTTCGCTTTGACTTTCAGTTCTGACCCGTTTTAGTCAAGATTAAGATTGCCTTAGAGCTTCTTTTGGACCTAATAACATGTTAGTATATCCTCCAGTGATTTTACAACTCGGTTCATTTGATATCTTGTTCATATGCATGATTCCGTTAAATGCACATATGTTGACCATTATGCCCAAAGGTCTAAAAATCATGATTTTTGAAAAATAAAAGGGGTAGACATGTTAGATACTGAAATATAAACTTGTTCCCAAAATTTGACATCAGTTGGAAGTCTAAATTAAGAGTTATGCCCATTAGCGTAATTAGAAGCCTTCTTAGTGAATAATTAGCGTAATTAACGCATAGCCTATTTAAACTTAGATTTTATACAAAAACTTTATACCCACTGTTATATAATAATATTTTGGGAATTTTAAAGATTTTTATTTATTTTTAGAATGAGCATAACTAGAGGTTTTAAGCTTAATTCGGCTTATGCCGGTTTTGCCCTTTTCGGCCATAGAATGAGTTTTATAAAACCTTTTGACCCCAAACTTTTTCCTACTGATTTATTATGTTAAATATAATATTTTGAACCTTCTGGAATTATAAAAATATCAGCTTTTCTTTTAAAACCCGGAAATGGCTCCAAATCGCCTTTTTAGGCATTTTTACGACATAGTATATGTCAAAACTAGTTTTTATATAAAAGGTCTAATACCTACTGATATATTTTATAAAAATTTATATTATAACAGTAAACCAGATTTAGAAACTCAGATTCCCAGTTTTAACCCTTTAAGCTTATGTGAAATTTCCAAAATGCCCTTTTGGTACATAAGATGGTTGTAATCAATAAAATTCACATATATATGATACCCTACTGTTATAACATGATAAACTAAGTATAATTACTGATTTATTCAGATATAAGACTCAGAATCTTAGTTTAACTCTTTTATACCCTTTAAAATGACCAAAATGCCCTTATAAGGCGTAAATTGAATTTAAAACCATTTGGGGCATAATTGGACATACCTTACTGATATTACAACATATTTGGTGCATATAATCTCAGGAAACATGTATATGATTTATATGATTACTCGTTACGCACTTTCGCGTTCGGATCGGCTTATGTGACTGGTTCACGCATATTAGCCGAAACGGGTCAAATCGTATCATCTTAGTCTCTAAATCCAGAATATGTTTAGTTTACCCATGTAATACAAGTATCCAAGCTTGTAGGGTCTAAGTCACATTCCTTTTTGGTTTCTCGCCTTCCTCGCGATTAAACCATATTTATTCTCCGAAACTAACCGGTCTAAGCTTAGGCTATGTTAAAAGACCCGTTAGGATTCTAATAGGTTATATTAAACCTTCGTTCCAGAATAGGAGCCCAGTAAAAGACACTTGCATTTTTGCTTTTGTGGTTTATACTTGCTCAGGTAAATACTTTTAACTTATTTTCCCTATACGGGCTTGGGGGTACGGTATATAAAATACCGCTTGGTCGGGCAATTGACCCCAACTCATTAGTAGTTGGGTATTATCAATGTGACCCGTTTGAAAACTTGGTTTTGTTTGTTTTTACGCCTTTGGGAGCTTATTGACCATGTCCCGGATATCCTTGGCATCATTTTTGGCCACGACCTTGACACCCGGGTGTAGGCGTACACCCGGTATTATGTCCATTATTAAGGTATAAACATTGGCTTCCCGCCGCGGACTTATACTAAGTGGTGTGTCAATTAACCTTAAACCCGACACGACTCGGGCGACTGAACGCACAACAAACATGTAAATCTTTTACAAGTTTAACTTTGATTAATTATTCCCAAGTTATAAAAATGTTTTGTGCCTTGTGCATTTAAATCAATTTTTAAAACCTTTTCAAAATGAGTCAGTTAAATTGTATTTACCAGTGTAAACTGACGTATTTTCCCCAAAAAAGATTAAGTGCAGGTGCTATACGTAATAGGCTGGCCTCTCCTTAGCATCATAGAGTCTCGCAAGCTTTGGGATGCATTTATCTGTTGAACAATTTTCTCCTTTTATTCCGATCCGCCTGTGGATCTATTTCGACTACTTGTGATACTTAAATATTACATTCGATGGTTGAAATAAATCTATTTCTTTTGCTTCCGCTGTGCAATATAATTTGTGTTATTTGACTATGATGATATCAATTACGTCACGATACTCCCCCACCGGGCCCACCGGTGACACGTGGAAATTCGGGGTGTGACAGGTTGGTATCAGAGCCAACACTGAGTGAATTAAACACTAGCCTTTTTGTATTTAATCTCAGTGCACAAATAGCACATTCTTCGAGTTCCGAGTCTAGACATCGAACATAGGACAAACTCTGTGTTGTTTTATTTTGAGTCTTTTATAATTATATTGTGGTTGTTATTTAAATCATGTATGCAGGTCATCATGCCACCAAGATTTCTTCGCGGTCGAGGCAAGGGACCCGTCACGGGTCATGATCACGAAGCCGGGCCTTCGCACCGGCGAACCCCATCCATTACTATGAGCACCAGCCCGCAAGAGCCATGGAGGCTCTATGTTGAACCCGGGAGACGGTCAGTTTCCCTCAGCTCTTCACCTTCTTACCAGCACTCCTTTGGGCCCCAATCAGAAAACGAGCCCAACGACCAACCACCAGCCTTTATACCTCTACAGAGATCCAACTCTCACCACTCCTTTGGTGACCCAACCCCAACCTTCCAGAGCTGGTTCAACCCGGCCAACGTTTTTCCAGAACCCGTGGGTTTTAACCCACTTGGACCGGAAGACCACTTCTCTGGGGATAACGATATGGATGAGGATATTGACCCTATGGAGCCTGCTACGGGGACGCCCAACCACCCGATAGAGATCTCTGACGGATCATCTTTCCACGGATCGCCTTATCGCGGTCCAGACAGCTACGAGGAGAGGTTCCGAAACATCGACTGGTATTTTACCCCCTCACACCACTCGTCCCCCTACCAGCAGCAACAACAGCAACAGCAACAGCAACAGGATCCTTCTCAGGATTCTCGTTTCGTGGCAGTTACCCCGCCACCACCACCACCAGTGGAACAGCAGCCGCCTCCGGAGCCACCGAGGCGGAGGAGGTCGAACGCACGAATGTCCGTGCGAGGGGGTGTCCGCATCAGCACACCCCAACCATCAAGCGGCAGCCATTATCCGCCACTTCAGGAGGAAGAAGAAGAACCACAATTGGGGGGTCCATCAAGCCCCATTCCAGAAATCAACTCAGTACCTGTGGCACCACCATTGGGTTTCGATAACCCAATCCCTGCTTACGCCGGTTCAGCGGCGTATAATCCTTTTGAGCAACCGGCGCATACCCACTACAACTACAACTACGCTAGTGTGGATCTATATCAGGAAGCATGGGATTATAACGCTAGTCACCCAGAGGGGCCTTATGGTGGCCTATGGACTACTGGCTACCCGACTTTTGGGTACCAGCATCCGCCACCTCCTCCACCTATGTATCAGCCGCCGCAGCCACAGATTATTCCTCCAGAACGCCAGCAAGAAGTCCTTGAGAGACTAGACCGTTGTGAACGGGAAATTCAGACTGAGCGCAGACACAACAGAGGATTCTTCAAAGGACTATCAGATCTGATCAAGGGAAAGTCCAAAAGGAGGGACTATTGAAGATCCTTGTTATTTTTTTAGTTAATGGTAATTCAGTCCCTGCGTGGACTTTTTGCTTCAGTATTCAGCTCCTGCGTGAGCATGTTTGGTTAGTTAACCCCTGCGTGGGTTTGTTCTCGAATTCGCCCCTGCGTGGGCATTTGTTTTTGTAGAAGTCCCGTTTTGGGCAAATGTTGTACTTGTTTAAGACAATTTATGAGATGGTTTAGTTAAGTTTTCATTTTGATTAATTATCTGCATGAAATATGAAAATTAATGAAAATTAAAAAGATCTGCCATTATATTAAATTTGGTAAAATCTAAAGAGAACCAAGACCTAGCCTTTTGGTTTATAAAACAAGGCCAAGATGGTAGTTCCATAATAAGGTTAAGATCCATAATTAACATCTCAATTTAGGACTATTCTGCGTTAATTATTAAAGAATCTTGGTGGTAAAACCTAGCCTTTGTGTTATTGCAAACCTGGCCAAGATGGTACAACCCACACATTAGATTCCGATTATTAACATCTGTTAGTATGTTAATGATTTTGGCAAACTGTGAATCAGTAAAGTCACATAGGCCATCTCTCATAAAGGGTTAATTTTAAATTCCCTTAATTATTTAACCACTTCTTTGAAGTGAAGTGCCTGTGGGCAATAATTAAATGTCCTCCGTGACTAAGGACAGTGGTAGCTTAGGACTCCCTGTTATTAAATGGAAATGAACTATGATTCAACCTAACACACCTAGATACTATAAAATCTTAACTATTTATTTTAACTGTCCTTGTGACTAGGCCTTATGTGCCAATAATAAAGTATCATAGGATAATAGTAAAATCCTAATGTTTTAACGAATTAACCTAAAATGGCAATTTAAAACCTTGGTTAATAAAACATAAAATACTATAAGGGCCTTTGAGTTAAAAACCTTGACCATCATTTATATGTAGCAATTGAAGCTACATGGCTAGATCAGAGGAAGTCAATAGCCATCCGGTAGGGAACCGTGATGATGCAAAATTCCTAGTGACTGGTGCTGAGTTAAAAGCAATTGTGAATGATGCGGTTGCTAAAGCCTTAGAACGACAGTACAGTGAGTACAATGAGACCCGTAGTAGAACCTTACCTACACCGCATGCTAAACCAAAGAATCATTCTGAGGCTCACAACAAACCACGACCTACTCCACCCAAATCTAAGAAAGATGATGACCAACACTCCTCGAATGAAAACAGTGTTCACCCCAAGAAGATCGTGTTTGATGAAGCCCCACGTGCTAAGGGTTGCACGTATAAATATTTTGTATCTTGTAAACCTCGAGAGTTTACTGGAGAAAAAGGGGCTGTAGACTGTATGACATGGCTTGACGAGATAGAGACAGTGGTAGATATCAGTGGTTGTGCTGAGAGGGATATGGTTAAGTTTGCATCCTAGTCTTTCAAGGGGGAGGCTCTAGCTTGGTGGGGAGCGTTGATCCAGGCTTCGGGAAAAGTTGCCTTGTACAATATGTCTTGGAAGCAATTTGTTGCTCTTGTCAAGGATAACTACTGCCCTCAGCATGAGGTTGAACGAATAGAATCTGAATTCCTATCTCTGGTTATGAAAAACCTAGACTGCCAGGCATACCTCACCAGTTTCAACACCTTGTCCAGAATGGTTCCTTACCTAGTAACCCCTGAACCCAAGAGAATCGCGCGTTTTATTGGGGGTTTAGCCCCAGAAATCAAGGCTAGTGTGAAGGCCTCTAGACCTATCACATTCAGATCTGTAACCGATTTATCTCTGTCCCTCACTCAAGATGCAGTGAGACTAAGAACCTTGAAGAATGCGGATTCTGACAAGAGGAAACGTGAAGATGATAATTCACGTCGATCGAGCAAGAAACATAGGGGAAACCGTGACAGTAAGAAGGGATCTGAGGCCAGGAGGAGCGAGCAACAGTCGGGCGATAGGCCCAAGTGCAAGGTTTGTAGGAAGCACCATTTTGGGAGGTGCAGGTTCGAACAGAAATCCCAACCCAAGATGTGTGGGATATGTAAGTCTTCTGAGCACAGAACTCTTGAGTGCAAGAAGTTGAAAGATGCAACTTGTTACAGTTGCAATGAAAAGGGGCACATCAAGACCAACTGCCCAAAGAATGTCAAGAAGACTGAAGATGGGAAGAAGACCAATGCCAGGGTCTTCCAGATGAATGTGCAGGAGGCCATCCAAAACGATAACGTCATAACTGGTACGTTTCTCATTAATGACGTTTACGCAAGAGTATTGTTTGATTCTGGAGCAGATAAATCTTTTGTGGATAGTAAATTCTGTGAGCTATTAGGATTGCCTGTTAAAGCCTTAAGTGCAAATTATGAGGTAGAGTTGGCAGATGGAACTTTAGAAACCGCCTCGACTGTGTTAGATGGATGTGCTATATCCATTAGGAACCACTCTTTTCCTCTTTCCCTGCTACCCTTTAAGTTAGCCGGTTTCGATGTAGTATTGGGCATGGATTGGTTATCGCATAACCAAGCCCAGATTGTATGCAATAGGAAGCAAGTAGTAATCAAGACTCCATCCGGTGAGCCTCTCACCATTCAGGGAGATACACATCACGGATTACCTGAGCAAGTGTCTATGCTCAAAGCATCCAAATGTTTGAAGAATGGTTGTGTTATCTATATGGCACAGGTGACCATTGATGAGCAAAAGCCCAAGATTCAGGACATTCCCGTTATATCAGAGTATCCTGAAGTATTCCCGGAAGAACTGCCTGGTTTGCCGCCAGACAGGCAAGTGGAATTCAGGATCGATATCATTCCTGGAGCTGCACCTATCGCTAGAGCGCCTTATAGACTAGCACCAACGGAGATGAAGGAATTAAGAACACAGCTAGACGATTTATTAGCCAAAGGTTTCATTAGACCTAGTTCGTCTCCTTGGGGAGCGCCGATCTTGTTTGTCAAGAAGAAAGACGGTTCGATGCGATTATGTATCGATTACCGAGAGCTTAACAAGGTTACTATCAAGAATAGGTATCCTTTGCCCAGGATCGACAATTTGTTTGATCAACTTCAAGGGGCAAGCTATTTCTCCAAGATAGATCTGAGGTCGGGATATCATCAGTTGAAGGTTAAGGATGAAGATGTGCACAAGACTGCGTTTAGGACTCGTTATGGTCACTACGAGTTCCTAGTGATGCCTTTCGGGCTCACTAACGTGCCTGCCGCATTCATGGATCTCATGAATCGCGTTTGCAAGCCATACTTGGACAAATTTGTTATTGTCTTCAATGATGACATCCTCATCTATTCCAAAAATCAAGCTGACCACGAAAAACACCTCCGTTGTATTCTGAAACTGCTTCATCAAGAAAAGCTATATGCAAAATTTTCAAAATGTGAATTTTGGTTGAGAGAAGTCCAATTTCTTGGACATGTGGTCAGTGAGCATGGTATTCAAGTGGATCCCGCTAAAGTTGAAGCTGTCATGAATTGGCAAGAGCCAAAGACACCTACGGAAATCCGCAGTTTCCTAGGTTTAGCCGGCTACTACAGGAGATTCATCGAGAATTTCTCAAGAATTGCAGCACCCCTAACCTTGCTGACTCGCAAGAATAGCAAGTTCAATTGGGGACCTAAGCAGCAAGAGTCATTCGACATTTTGAAGCAGAAATTGAGTAACGCTCCCGTGTTGACGTTACCTGATGGGATTGATGAATTTGTAGTCTACTGTGATGCATCACACACCGGGATGGGTTGTGTGTTAATGCAGAAAGGCAAGGTCATTGCCTATGCTTCACGACAGTTGAAGGTGCATGAGAAGAATTACACCACCCATGATCTGGAGTTGGGTGCCGTTGTATTTGCACTAAAGTTGTGGAGACACTATTTGTATGGTACCAAATGTGTGATCTATTCCGATCACAAAAGCCTCCAACACCTGTTCAACCAGAAAGAATTGAACATGAGACAGCGACGTTGGATGGAAACTCTGAATGATTATGATTGTGAAATCAGATACCATCCAGGCAAGGCTAATGTAGTTGCAGATGCCTTGAGCCAAAAGGAGAGGGTAAAACCAATCAGGATCAATGCCAAAAGCATTGAGGTCAGGAACAGTCTAAATGAAAGGTTGTTAGCCGCACAGAAAGAGGAAGTATTAGAAGCTAACTACCCTAATGAAAAGCTAGGAGTAACTGAAGAGCAGTTATCCTATGGCAAGGACGGAATCCTGAGACTAAATGGAAGAATATGGGTTCCTGTTTATGGAGGACTTCGAGACGTCATCCTTAAGGAAGCCCACAGCTCCAGATATTCCGTCCATCCTGGAGCGGATAAGATGTACCAGGATGTAAAGGCAAATTATTGGTGGATAGGCTTGAAAAAGTCTATAGCCACCCATGTGGCTAAATGTCTGACGTGCGCTCAAGTTAAGGCCGAGCATCAGAAACCATCAGGATTGCTTCAACAGCCTGAAATTCCCACTTGGAAATGGGAAATGGTAACAATGGATTTCATCACCAAGTTGCCTAAGACGCAGAAAGGAAATGACACTATTTGGGTGATAGTTGACCGACTGACCAAGTCAGCACATTTCCTACCCATTAGAGAAACTTTCAGTTCCGACATGCTAGCCCAACTGTACGTGGATAAGATTGTATCCCTGCATGGCGTACCAGTATCTATCATCTCCAATAGGGATACCAGATACACATCTCATTTCTGGAAGAGTTTCCAAAAGTCCCTGGGTACGCAATTGAATTTTAGTACAACTTATCATCCTCAGATGGATGGGCAAAGTGAGCGTACTATTCAAACCTTGGAGGACATGCTTCGTGCGTGCGTGATTGACCTAGGAGGGAGTTGGGATAGGCACCTACCTCTGATCGAATTTTCCTACAATAATAGCTACCACACCAGCATTAAGGCTGCGCCTTTTGAGGCATTATATGGTAGAAAGTGCAGAACACCCATTTGTTGGGCAGAGGTAGGAGACGTTCAGTTATCAGGACCAGAATTAGTCCTGGAGACAACGGACAAGATTACCCAGATTAGTGAGCACCTAAAAGTTGCCCATGATAGGCAAAAGAGCTATGCTGATGGTAAGCGAAAATCCCTCAAGTTCGAGGTTGGCGATAAAGTTTTGCTCAAGGTATCACCATGGAAAGGGGTAATGAGATTTGGCAAGAAAGGTAAGTTAAGCCCGAGGTATATCGGACCATTCGAGATCATCGAATGTGTAGGATCGGTGGCTTACAAGTTGAACTTACCAGAGGAGCTTAGTGGTATTCATAACGTGTTCCACATCTGCAATCTGAAGAAATGTCTAGCTGATGAATCGCTAGTCATACCGCATACGGATGTGCACATAGACGAAAGCTTAAAGTTTATAGAAAAACCTGTGTCGATTGAGGACCGACAGGTAAAGAAGCTTCGAAGGAAGTATGTACCCATTGTCAAGGTCAAATGGGAGGGCCGCAGAGGTCCTGATTATACGTGGGAATTAGAATCCATGATGAAAGAGAAATACCCTCAATTGTTTCAGTAAATCTCGAGGTCGAGATTTCTTTTAAGGGGGTGAGGATGTAACACCTCGAAAATTCCTGTTCAATAGAATAAAGACACGTGTCATGGAGGACACGTGTCAGGAACCCGGATCAAATAAAGAGATGTATGGTAGGATTTTAAAGAGGGCGTCATGTTATTTAAAATACCTCTGAACGACCCAAGGGCGACATGTTAATAAAACACCTCTGAGCGACCCAAATTGTTATAAATCCCAAGATCCTTAAATCATTAGATAATCATCCTATATGATAACCGGTTGCTCTCAAATAAATAAAGTTGCATCTTTATTAAGGACTTTGGAATTATAGGTTGTTACTACTGAAATGGTTAAATAAAATCCTTGTAAATAGGAATCAATATAGTTATTTTCTTTGGCCAACTATTATGAGAATCCACGACTCATTCTTGGTAATCTCCGTCACTTTGCAAGACCCTTGTAAGTTGAAATTGAATGGGAAACATGTAAGAGCATGCTAGGCATGCAATGGCTGATCAAGATGGTCCCACATCTGAAAAAGAGGGACTGATTTCCGAGTTGGTTTGAGTGCATGGTCAAGACTTAAAAGTTCACAAGTTTTTGTCCTCTGGCCATCGGTTACGGACCGCAAAGCCTTAGGCTTACGGTCCGTAAGCAGGGTACCTGGGCATGTTCCGCAAGGGTCGGTTACGGACCGTAAAGATTTAAGCTTACGGTCCGTAAGAGGAGCATACGGACCGCAAGACCTTGTGCTTACGGTCCGTAAGGAGGTCGCTGGCAGCAGAA
Source organism: Helianthus annuus (assembly GCF_002127325.2). Classification (NCBI taxonomy): domain Eukaryota; kingdom Viridiplantae; phylum Streptophyta; class Magnoliopsida; order Asterales; family Asteraceae; genus Helianthus; species Helianthus annuus. The sequence continues at coordinate 131,836,991 of NC_035434.2, read as the reverse complement.
AATGGACAGCTGCCTGTTCAGCCTGTTAACCGACTTAAAACGTAAAATTTTGAAACCATGGGCTTGCTAGGCAGTAAATAGCTCTCTAGGGACACCTGGGATCATCTCCTAACTATCCTAGACTATCTTGGCATGATCTAAAGCCTCTTAGTTCACTATATAAGGGACTTGAGTGGTGACCATTTAGGACTTGCTCATTCACACTTCACTCAAGGGCACTCTTGGAGCTTCTCTGGATATCACCAAGTTTTCTTAGGCTCCATAATCCTTCTTAGGACTCTTGTAAGTGTCCTTAACCTCCCTTAATCCATTCTAGCTTAGTTAATTAAGCAAAAGTCAAACCGTCGTAATTAAGGTTTGACTTCGGGATTAATCATAATGTGCTCTGTCAAATCACGAATTAAGAATACCTTTAGGAAGGTAATTAAGTGGGTAACAAACCCTTAAAAGGGTATTTCCAGATTCCCACTCTAAGCATGTCAATTGTCGAGTCAATGCTAACTATAAAAAGTCAACAGGATGCTTAATTTCAAATTAATACATAATTAGCAATGTAGGTTGCATGTAACCTGTTTGAACATTAATATAACTTGGTAATAAGTATAAGAACATGTTCCAACATGTTCAACTCGACAATTTTCTGTTTAGACCCGGTTCGGAACCGAAAGTCGCATTGTTTGACTTTCGCTTTGACTTTCAGTTCTGACCCGTTTTAGTCAAGATTAAGATTGCCTTAGAGCTTCTTTTGGACCTAATAACATGTTAGTATATCCTCCAGTGATTTTACAACTCGGTTCATTTGATATCTTGTTCATATGCATGATTCCGTTAAATGCACATATGTTGACCATTATGCCCAAAGGTCTAAAAATCATGATTTTTGAAAAATAAAAGGGGTAGACATGTTAGATACTGAAATATAAACTTGTTCCCAAAATTTGACATCAGTTGGAAGTCTAGATTAAGAGTTATGCCCATTAGCGTAATTAGAAGCCTTCTTAGTGAATAATTAGCGTAATTAACGCATAGCCTATTTAAACTTAGATTTTATACAAAAACTTTATACCCACTGTTATATAATAATATTTTGGGAATTTTAAAGATTTTTATTTATTTTTAGAATGAGCATAACTAGAGGTTTTAAGCTTAATTCGGCTTATGCCGGTTTTGCCCTTTTCGGCCATAGAATGAGTTTTATAAAACCTTTTGACCCCAAACTTTTTCCTACTGATTTATTATGTTAAATATAATATTTTGAACCTTCTGGAATTATAAAAATATCAGCTTTTCTTTTAAAACCCGGAAATGGCTCCAAATCGCCTTTTTAGGCATTTTTACGACATAGTATATGTCAAAACTAGTTTTTATATAAAAGGTCTAATACCTACTGATATATTTTATAAAAATTTATATTATAACAGTAAACCAGATTTAGAAACTCAGATTCCCAGTTTTAACCCTTTAAGCTTATGTGAAATTTCCAAAATGCCCTTTTGGTACATAAGATGGTTGTAATCAATAAAATTCACATATATATGATACCCTACTGTTATAACATGATAAACTAAGTATAATTACTGATTTATTCAGATATAAGACTCAGAATCTTAGTTTAACTCTTTTATACCCTTTAAAATGACCAAAATGCCCTTATAAGGCGTAAATTGAATTTAAAACCATTTGGGGCATAATTGGACATACCTTACTGATATTACAACATATTTGGTGCATATAATCTCAGGAAACATGTATATGATTTATATGATTACTCGTTACGCACTTTCGCGTTCGGATCGGCTTATGTGACTGGTTCACGCATATTAGCCGAAACGGGTCAAATCGTATCATCTTAGTCTCTAAATCCAGAATATGTTTAGTTTACCCATGTAATACAAGTATCCAAGCTTGTAGGGTCTAAGTCACATTCCTTTTCGGTTTCTCGCCTTCCTCGCGATTAAACCATATTTATTCTCCGAAACTAACCGGTCTAAGCTTAGGCTATGTTAAAAGACCCGTTAGGATTCTAATAGGTTATATTAAACCTTCGTTCCAGAATAGGAGCCCAGTAAAAGACACTTGCATTTTTGCTTTTGTGGTTTATACTTGCTCAGGTAAATACTTTTAACTTATTTTCCCTATACGGGCTTGGGGGTACGGTATATAAAATACCGCTTGGTTGGGCAATTGACCCCAACTCATTAGTAGTTGGGTATTATCAATGTGACCCGTTTGAAAACTTGGTTTTGTTTGTTTTTACGCCTTTGGGAGCTTATTGACCATGTCCCGGATATCCTTGGCATCATTTTTGGCCACGACCTTGACACCCGGGTGTAGGCGTACACCCGGTATTATGTCCATTATTAAGGTATAAACATTGGCTTCCCGCCGCGGACTTATACTAAGTGGTGTGTCAATTAACCTTAAACCCGACACGACTCGGGCGACTGAACGCACAACAAACATGTAAATCTTTTACAAGTTTAACTTTGATTAATTATTCCCAAGTTATAAAAATGTTTTGTGCCTTGTGCATTTAAATCAATTTTTAAAACCTTTTCAAAATGAGTCAGTTAAATTGTATTTACCAGTGTAAACTGACGTATTTTCCCCAAAAAAGATTAAGTGCAGGTGCTATACGTAATAGGCTGGCCTCTCCTTAGCATCATAGAGTCTCGCAAGCTTTGGGATGCATTTATCTGTTGAACAATTTTCTCCTTTTATTCCGATCCGCCTGTGGATCTATTTCGACTACTTGTGATACTTAAATATTACATTCGATGGTTGAAATAAATCTATTTCTTTTGCTTCCGCTGTGCATTATAATTTGTGTTGTTTGACTATGATGATATCAATTACGTCACGATACTCCCCCACCGGGCCCACCGGTGACACGTGGAAATTCGGGGTGTGACAAACTTGAATCAAACCTCAGGGACGAATTTAGCAGTTTTAACCATTCATTAACGGAGGTTCTAACGGTGTTAATTTATTGGACTGAAATAGCAACAAAAACTAGGCTCAGGGACTGTTTTAGCAAAAAAAAAAGTTGATTTTGGACTGATCTAGCAATTTGAGTCAAACCACAAGGACGATTTTAGCAGTTTACTCTTTTTTATTTTATATAGAGAATAGCATTAGATTATTAATTTTCTATGCCTATATTACATTTTTTTTATTATTGTGTGCGCACTTGTATTGCACTTAGTTGTTTTTATAATATTTAGAAATTTTAGATTATCAACCTTCAGGGTGTTTGGGATTAAGTTTGTAAATGACTTAATGGCATTTTCTAAAAGACAATAAATTAAAAAAACTGTTTCACAATAACATAAGTGCTGTTATGAATGAGTCATTTATATGGTGACTCTCCACATACATAACTCATATCTCTTTATTTTCTTTGTATTAATGTATATGCCTAAATATATAGAGGCATTTGTATATGGTGAATAGAGATTAATGAATAAGATTCTCCATGTTCTATTCTCTACATGATTTTATAGTTTTGTTCTCATGTTTATATACTTATATATTAGTTGCTAATAGACCATTGTTTTACAACACGTTATCAGCACGATGGTGTTTTTGTCGAAAAAAAACCATAGCGGTAGCGATTCTCTATTGTTTTGTTCAAGTTAATATTGCCTACTGGAGCCACCAACTGCGAGTCTCACTTGACAACAGCTATCACCAACATCCCACCCATCGCTCGTCTGATGGGGCGTTCCATTCCGCAATCACGAACCTATCTCAAGTGGCAAATAAGGTAACAACATAAAAACTTATTGCTCATAATACATATACACATCCTGTTGATATGCATTGACGAATTATAATATTATATTGATTTGGATTGAATTTTAATTTGGAAATGGGAGTTTGTTGTATGGGACAACGAATTCAAAGATTATTTAACTATTTAATTAAATCTCTGTTTTGATTCAATTTATATCAATCTCAAAAGATTATTTAAATAATGGAGACGTTATACCGTTGTATTTTTTTAGAGGACTATTTAAGTTTCAGTTTTTGATATAATATATTCCTAAGTGCAAAAAAAAATATTGATATTTTGTTATTTAGTAATTTTAATTTATTGATAAGACAAAAAATGAATTGAGGACATATATCCAAAATATTGATTTCAGTTCATACATAAAAGATATAGTTAAAAAAAATTACCCATTCATATTAGATACCGTATTACTCATTATTTTAATGAACAATATGTAGGCTACTTCTTAATTTATTTTTAGTGCTTGGATAAGAATATATGAACACAGTGGTAAAAAAATGAATTTAGATGGTTGCATAGCATACACCAAGTAATTGGATTTAATTAAATTTGCTTCTTGTTATGGTGATTTTGATTATACTGATGAGTTGGTATCTTATTCATAAAGTTGGATCAGATAGATGTTATATATGAATATTTGAAATATTTGCATGGTAAGATATTATATTTATAGCATTGAGACCCTTGTGATACTTTTACGATTATATGGAACTACATAATTTATTATTGTATAAAGTAAAAAAAAAGGGTGGCTTATTTACTAGTAAACAAATGATGATATGTTAAAATCATAGTTTCAAATTAACATGACAGATATGTATATGTGAGATATTTTTTTTGTTACACTATAATTAATATCTTATCTCATAAAGTTTTACTACTCAATCAAGGACATAATATATACACTTTTTCTATTAAACCCCAAGTGAAGTCCTTTTTACTCCTTTAACTGAAATTATTTGCTTGTTGGTCGTAAAAAAAAAGATAAAATATTAATATGGATCGTAATTAATTGTTTTCATTAGTCATTGTTAATATATAGCATGCCAAAGGATTTTTACACAATTAGATATAAATGAGTTATAATGTGGATCGTAATTAATTGTTTTCATTAGTCATTGTTAATATATAGCATGCCAAAGGACTTTTACCCAATTAGATATAAATGAGTTATGTGTGTAGTGCTCATTGGAAACATCACGTGATTTAGTTTTAAATAAAGTATACAATCTATAATGCAATGTATTATTATTGTTATAGCATGATTATAAAAATAACGTTTGGTATTTATACTAGGGTTATACTAGCATTTATAACAAATTTTGCATATAATAAATTCATGTAATTGATTCCTATTGCTAGATATCATTATTTGTTATTAGAGAAACCCTTCTAGCGATGTCGGTTTTTCTCATGCATTCATTAGGCCATGTCATAATGTTTAATAATTTAATTTTTGATTAACTATTATTATTGCTTGTATAAAATAATGACCATTGCTATATGATTCATATGTGCAATATATAGATTGTTTATTTGATGTCATTAGTTTTTTTTAATATCAATATTTGAGAAGAAAAAATTGAGTACGCTATGTAGTTCATAAATATTCCAATTTTCAAATAATAAATAATCTGAGAACTTGAAAGAGATCTATGTTTAAGTTTCAAAGTAAGTAACGAATATATATAAGATATCTTTGTGATTGGTTATATCATATCTTTGTGATTGGTTATACCATGATATGTTATTACATAAATTATATACGTTTGCTTATTAGTGATGAAAAGGTTTCTTATTTCATAAAGGCCTATTATAAGTTGTTTTTATATGATGACATGCTATGAGATCATGTATTGAATGATTTGTTTCTATCTATATCTTGTATTCTATATGCTATCATTTCTTTGCATCGATAATATTGAATGGAACGATTAAACCAGATCATGGTTTATTGTCACTCTCATGAAAGAGGAGAAATATGCGTAGATTTGACACCCAAAATGTCATACTCCATGTATCTCATTATCAAGTTTTAAATGGTCGTGAGATGTTAGACCGGTGTTATTATATGACTCGGACAACAAAGAGAAGTTTATTTGTAAGGGAAAATCGGATAAAACAAACTTTGTTTGTCAAACCTCAAATATGATCCTAAGGTAGCAATATCATTAAAAAGAAACAAAAGGTTCTAAATTAATTTAGATTTATATGTCCGAGTAAATAATGGAAACCGTGAAAATTGTTTGGTTTTACTTTGATCCATGAAATGAATATATATTGATCATTGTGATCACTGAGAAAAATACAATGATGGTCATGTTGATAATGAGATCAACCATTAGAAATTATAAGGAGATCGACTGCAATAATTGAAATGATAGTCATGATGAGATCGACTATTAGAATTGTAACAATAGTCATAATGAGATCGACCACCAAAAGTGGCAAACTAAGGAATGACCATATAACATGATGGTTTAAACTTTGAAGTTATAATACATTCTCTTGTACCTTACATTTTGTATTACATACGTGCAAGTAATACATATGCGATCATAATCCAAAGGTTTATGGATCATAAGTATTTAGTTAGTTGGCATGACCGGTTAGACCACACCGAGTCATTAATGATGATGTGAAAAGTATCGAAGAACCAGAAGATTATCTTGATAATTACATGTCATGTTTGCTCTCAAGTGAAGTTCAGTACTGATCAACAAAAGTAGGGTGTGAATCCCCAAATATTCTGGAAATGATAACGGAATTTAAAATACAAACATGATACCATTTAGTATTTTAAAATCGATGCATCGTCTAAATGGTTATCAAATCCACAACCTGAAGCTTGTGTGATTGTGGCTTAGCTAATGTGACATCAAGCATATTAATCCAGATTAGTATATTTATTTGATAATAACGAATTTGATTCACAAATTATTAACAATCATTGGAATAAGTGTTATTGTTGAGATAATCACAAAACGTCTACTATTGTTTACAAAGCCAATGATCATGAGAGGAGAAAAAGTTCATTTAGGTACATATAATTTTATATATAGTACCATCAGTTCACATCAAGCCAATAAGTGATAGTTCTCCCCATACAGTTGGTTTTGGTCAGGAACCAAAGATGTCTCATCAAAGATTTTGGTTGCGCGACATATATTGAAACTCATCTACCACACCACACAAAGATGGGACTTCTAAAAAGTTTGAGAATATGTTGGGTATAAATAATTGTCTATGATTAAATACTTAAAGCCGTTAGTGAGAAATCCGTTTATGGCTCATTGGTTTTCACTTTAGTGAATGAATGTTCCCAACATTAGGGGGAGATAACAAGCAGTTGGAAAGTGAAAAGTAAAAATGAATTATCATGTCATCTTGATCCTCAGACTTTAAACTATGAACTAGAAGTTTAAAGTATAATTCATTTACCAATATTAAAGTACAAATTACCAGACAAGTTCACTGACCTAAATATAGTGACCAAGTAAGTCACATAATCAACTGCTTATGCTCCAGTTATCTTTGTGTCCTAAGAGGACAACCACATATTTTTGTAATGAGTCTATTACACGCCTATAGCGTGGTAGACTAGTTGATTCCAACAATAAAATTCCTCGAAAATTGGAGCAAGTAATTAAGATGGTCAAGTCGAGGTTATAGTCATAAGATCCCCTGAAGGGACAATAGACATGATGGTTCAAGAAGAACCTCAGGTACCTGAAAATAAAGAGATCTCGATAAGTTATATCATGTCTAAGATATGTATGGAATCGAAATAAAAATCGACGTCGTTATACTTTCGTATATAATGTAGTGCTTAAAATGATTAAATGATGAGGATCAAGATTTAAGATCTGCATATGAATGAATATTAAGAAATGATTGGCCAAAATAGAAAGACGCAAATAAGGCAGAGTTTAGTTCTCTAATAAAATGGAAAGTTTCTGGACCAACAGTCCATACAACTAAAGTTGTAAAATATGATGGATACAAAAGTGTCTTTTATGTGAATCAAGTGAAAATCAAATTGAGTGATATAAGTCAAAATTGGTGACACAAGAATTTTCACAAAGACCTATGATTGACTATGAGAAAATGTATTCTCCAGTGGTGGATGCATTGACTTTCCGATATCTTATTAGTCTGGTAATATATAAAAGAGAATTAACATGCGTCTTATGAAAGTTATGTATCACTTGATACTAAGTCATATAAAATAAGTTCTCGAGAATATTATGATTATTATGTAAATTCAGATATGAATACATATACATGTTGTATATGTTATTGAATTGAATATAATTGGAACTCCCCATGAGTATCCTAAAGCATTTGAGTGCTTAAGAGTTTAATTGAAACACCTTATGGATGTAATTATAGTGCACCAATACTCCAATAAACATACATAGAAAATGTGTACCTGGTTATTATGGCATCTCAATGTACACTGTGTACAAACATGGCACAATATGAATTTTGGAGATAAAATCAAGTGCTCTTGATATTTTTGCATATGATATAGATATATCTATGTGTTAAAAGGGCAAGTTTATATAGCAAAACTTCTAAGAGTGAAAGCACATGCATATTTGGATAAGATAGAAAGAATTCCCTCATGGATTGATAATGCTAGAAGCATTAATGATGTAAAAACCGCAAGAACGTATTATATGAAGTTGACAAAATACGTATGGACTAAAATAGTTGGGTCGAGTGTTGTACAACTCGAGATATTCACATAAAGAGAGATATAAGTTTAATTAAATTAGCCATGTTCTATGAACATTCTACTTTTAAAAGTTCACTATAATCGCAATTTACAGTAATGATTCTAGGCATCATTGAGAGAAATTGTCGAGCTTTTAGAGGAAGAATTTTTGAATGACCTTGGCACGGTCTAATTATTACTCGAACTGCAGTTCGAGTATATATGTAATCATATTTTACTAATCCCTCAAGTACATCTATAAGATGATGTTTGGATATTTTAGTATGGACATAGTTGAACCTTAAAGTATGTTAAAGGTTGTTAAGTCATTTTTTATAAGAAATGACTATTATCATCTCCTACCAAAGTAGAGATTCTCATTCCAAAAGTACCATGGCTAAAGTGCAATTGTGCATTAATATTTCTTTCTATCTATGCATAATATGTTATTCTTATTTGAATTTATCAACATGATATAGCACGTGTACAATGAGGAGACATTTGAATGGTAAAGCAGATATGTCGATACCCTAAAGGTAAGAATGATATGTGTTTATATTTTACTAACCTATGAAAACTAGTTTCGTTAGTCTTGTAGATGTAAAGAATGTAACACAACATAGTAGTGGATCTTATGGTATTTGTTTGCAAGAGGAAGCACTAGAAGTCTCACAAGAAGATTTTACATTACTCAATATAAAGTATTGCACTTCAAGACATCAAACAACAAATTATTCTACAAAAGTTTTGAGTAACATTCGAGGAAGATGGACACATGTCACTTAAAGGATACATATTATAATGAGGGGTAGATTTTTTTTAAGTTGCACTCTTTTTCCCTTAACTAAGTTTTGTCCCATTGGGTTTTCTTAGTAAGGTTTTTAACGAGGCAACATACCTGATCCAGAAGTATCAGAATAAGAAAATACGTGCTGCACTCTTTTTCCCTTAGCTGAGGTTTTGTCCCACTGGGTTTTCCTAGCAAGGTTTTTAACGAGGCAGTATCACCAAGCCTATTAAAAGTATGTGGATAGTCAAGGGGGAGTGTTATAAATGAGTCATTTATATGGTGACTCTCCACATACATAACTCATATCTCTTTATTTTCTTTGTATTAATGTATATGCCTAAATATATAGAGGCATTTGTATATGGTGAATAGAGATTAATGAATAAGATTCTCCATGTTCTATTCTCTACATGATTTTATAGTTTTGTTCTCATGTTTATACACTTATATATTAGTTGCTAATAGACCATTGTTTTACAACAAGTGCTTTTTATTTTGGTTTTTTGAGAAAGAGTAAAAAATTGTTTTACAAAAGGCACTTTTGACTTTTTTATAAAGAGTAAAAAGTTGTTTTTTAAAAGACACAAAAATCTGGCTTTTTAAATAACTTTTGTCTTTTTGAACATAAAATTACAAATTTAACCTCTTCCTCTATGATAACAACTAAATATGGAATCTTACCATATCATTTTTGGTCATTTTACCATCTCCTACCACGAAAATTAATCCAAACAATTTTTTAAAAACTCTTTTTGAAAAAGTAATAAGTTAATAAGTGCTTTTGAAAAAAAAAAAAAAAAAACTCTTTTAGAGTTAAATAAGCAATCCCAAACCTACAATTATTTTATTTATATTGTTGTGTTTTTCCTGTCTCGGACATGCACTTTCATTGCACCTAGGCGACAAGCTAGCACTTTGCGCTTGAGTGCACTTTACACCTTTGACTATCTAGATATGACCCAGTAACCGGTCAAATACAATGACTAGAGAGGTCAAGTGTATTAGAATAGATAGATATACAAATTCAATCATTTACAAGTAGATCGGTTGAAATTATCATATCTTTTACTAATGATAGGGGATGATGGCATGTATTTCCTCTACTCCTGCCGAGACTCACGCTCTATAGATTTCTTCTTCTTTCTTTTCGTAGTTATAAAATCGTTTTCAATTATAGAATTCAAATTAATAGCTCAAGTGTCATGAGAATTCATGTAAATAAACCTTGAAATTGGTAAACGATGTGCTTCACATAAATAACTATTGACGAATGCTATCACCATTTTGGTGGGATGGTAGAGGCTTTGTGCCTCTACCACCACTTTGGTCTCACACAATCATATGCCATCACAATCATACATGGTCCGACACAATCATATGCCATCACCCCTTTGGTGGCCTTCACCACTTTGAGGAGAGATCAGGGTTCAATTCCTGACATTTGGTAAACTTGGTGTAATTTAAAAATAGAGATTATGGACCTTTGTTGTTCAAAAAAAAAAAAAAAAAAAAAACTATTGATGAATAGATTATGGTGTTAGGGTGGGTGAAGGCCAAGGTTGGTTCGGGCTAAGTGCACGGTGATTGCACAGGGCCCAAAATTTACTTTATATATATATATATATATATATATACTAGGATTTTGACCCGTCGCGTGTTGAGACGACGTCAAAAGTTAAAGTAACTCGTGTTTATACTTTATATTTGACCCGACTCTTTACTGAAAAAAATTACGTCATCATCGAATGAAAATGTATTATACTTGACCCGACTCGCTTTTGAATACAGTTTACGAACGTACACAAAATAAGTATAAAACATATTATTTTTTACCAGACTCACTTGAGAAAAAGTTTATGTCAAAACGTGAATTTAAAATGACAGGTACGTTAAAACTGCGATACACAACGCATTACGTCGGCGGCACCTTAGTTGTTTATAGCGGACAACACGTTATGTGATGCGTTGACCATATAAAACATGTGATTGATGTATCCGATCAAACTCGGTGTAACCTATATAAGCATTGTGGTTACAATGTACAATGATGATAATAACGTGTGATGCCCGCACGTGACATTACACGTTTTGACTTTGTTACATACGATACATTCGTGGCATTAATGTCATTAGACAATATTTTAGATAATATACGTTCGATCATGCGGTGTAAAGTCGTAAAAGTAATTTAGACAATCGTGTAAAGTTGTAAAAGTAATTTTGTTATAAGTGTTTCTAAATTGCAAAATTACCATATTGCCCTTCGTTTTGGTAGTAAAAAGACGTTTGTCCTAGGGACTTGATTGAATCAAATTGATAATCATAAGGACTGGACTGTTGAATTTTTTCAAACAATGACAGAACCAGCAAAGGCTGCAATGCAACTGAGTGTAAACCCTAGAGAGTTTCTGTACTTTACTCGTTCTTTTATTATAGTGGGCTTGGCCCATTAACATAATAAGTTCATACATGGGCCGACACAATCATATGCCAGATCCAACGGCTGAAACTAAAACCCAATACCCCACGACAACTCAACGGCTAAAAATCATTAACTCCGATTTGCACACCTGCACATTATAACATGTCCCCAATTTCAAAATTCACACTCAAAAAACCCTAAATCGATCTCTCTGATACATGAAGCGGCTCGGTGTATCAGACTCCAGTGCAGACACTAATTCGTTTGTATGAATTTTGATCCCTTTTTTATTCAGTTTTGTTGAATCTGTTTTTGCTGTAATGGATTGTAATGAATTTAGCTAAAGTTAGTGGCTTTTTTGTTTGATTAGTTAGTTTTGGTGGTGTTTGTTGTTGTAATGGGCTATGTGAAATTAGCTGAAGTTAGAATTAGCAAAGTGAAAAAGTGTGTGTGTGTGTGATCGAAGTGAATCGGTTGGTTTAGCTGGGTTGACGGTTTGGTATTCGGGGTTTAACTGGTTGGCGGGCTGTTTGAAAGATGAAACGAGCCCGTTTAATCTTTCTTTATTTTTTGACTAACCATAGTTGTTAATGGCGAACAACGACAAAGAGCTAGTACCTATATGCTACATAGCGAATAACGATAAATAGTGGGCGCTATTTTATAAATAGCTATACACTAGAAAAAGTTTTAAAAAAAACTTATATGTATATTATATTAAAATACCCTGGTATACGCTATTTTACATGTATATTTAACAAAAACCTCAAATCCAGCTATTTTATAGCTATATTCAATTGCTATTTATATTAAAAAAACAAAAGAGAAATATAAAGGCCCGCTATCCATCGCTACATACCATATAGTGAGCATGGACCTGTACGCCACACTATTCGCTATAGAGACCGTAGCGATTGCTATTGAAAACTATGGTCTAGACTACTAGAGTAATTAATCTAACACTAGATTAATTAGTATTACTCGACAGTTTCTGAACTAGAGTAATTATTGTACTCTATTTCTTTTTTTTTTTTAGTGTAATTACTCTAGTTTAAAACTCTAGGTAATATCGTTTAGTAGTTTAATTTCATTTGTACAGGATCCCACCCCTTTATGTGTATATATTATATTAATGAAGATTTTTATCATTTTTGATTAAGTTTATATACTAGTGATTTTGGAAAAGAATGAGAAACAGTCTGAATAGCCAAACCGAAGCCGGTTGGGTTTGTCGTTTTCTAAAACTGTAATTAAGCACCCCCAAAGTTTTCACCAAAGCCAGCCGAACTGTACGATGAACACCACTATAACTATACATAATGTGGTAAAAAGCTATACCTTACAAGTTGTTGCAGGGTAGAAGTCATTGATATTTTATGCTAAGTATCTTCATTCCTCATATAAATAATAATTTAATTAATTATCATTAAATAGTAATCAGAATTCAATGGAAATGAAATCTTGTTTAATTGATTGTGTTTTTTTTTTTGCTGATGATATAACTGTGGTTTAGATTCTTACTGTTTTTATACGGTTTCAGAGTAAAAAACATATGGTAGGACCCCAAATCGGTTTTCCCTGGGCAGCAGCATCATCTCAACCAAAAACAATGGGCACTCCATCGTTAGACATGCAACGGGCTGAATCATCGAGACAACATGTGCGAGCTCTTAATACCCAATTTGCAAGGTCTGTCATCTGCTCCGAGTTTGCATCTTACAATTTTTTGTTTCGATAATTCAATTGATTGTTTTAATCTTTAACGGTTTGTATTTTGGTTGTGACCAGTTGGGTCCAATCTCAGTTACAAAACCACCCTGATGAACTTTGGGAAGATGGAGTCCGTGACTACCTAACGCACGCGTCAAACATTTTGGTCTCGATCCAAACTCATAGCTCAAATTATATATGTTATAGTTATACACAAGGAAACACGATCTTTAACTTTTAACATTTGTTGATGTTCTTAATATAGGAGAAGTTTAGTGATGTTGTTAACTGGCTCAAATCAAATTCGACAAAAAGTGAAAAATTATCGGAACCCGGATCACATGTTGCTCAGAAGAAACTTGTTACCGATAATAAGGGTATTACAAATGTGCCCTTACAAGAGAAAACATCCAACGCCCCACTTTCTGGACCAGCCTCGATGTTTGCAACGTCAGGTTTTGTAAGCTCATGGAGCCCCCGGCCTCTCGGCAATAGCCAGTCGACCCAGTCGTCTTTTTCGTTTGGTAGGTGTTGCTTCTCATTATTCCGTTTCCGTTACTTATGAGTTGTTTTAACATTTGATTGTATTGAGTTCTTTTCTTTTCTTTTCTCTCAGGGGTACAAAGTTCAATCGGTGTAAAGCCAGATGCTTCAAAAGATGCGGATGGTGGTAAGACACGAAATATGATATTGTCCTTGGTTTAAAAAGGCGTGCTTGATGCGCACGAGGTGTGGCGCACCACACTTGGGTCAAACTTGGTCAAAGTTGAGGTTTGTAGACGTACTTGAAGCTCTCACCTCGCTCCCCGGCTTGCGGGACCAAAACGCCTTGAAGCGCAGCACGCTTTTTTAACCAAGATATTGTCACGATCATTTAGTTATTTTGTAATATATAATTTTATTCTTGTTTATAGTTTGTTCATCTGGTGAACTATATGTGACAGATGATGAAGCTGAGCAGCCAAGTAGCCCGTCTGTGAAGAAGACCGAAGAGATTGGCATCTCGGTGGTGCATGAAGTCAAATGTAAGATTTATATCAAGGTAATTATTGAGAAATGGTCAAATGACTTTTTTTGGCAGATGCATATAAATGTTAGTAGTTTTTTTAGGACGGGAAGAGTATCGATACTTATATACTTTTAGGCTATTTCATATAGGATAGAGATCAAGAGAAAACCACCACGAGTTGTGAGAACTTAGAGAACTCCTACTTGCCATGCGCGTTTTGCCACTATTTTTTGCACACACTTAGATAAAAATGTTACAAACACACATGTAAAAAAATCCCGAGCGGTGTTTTACTCCATTTACACCACTGTGAAAAGCTGCTGACATTAGCATTTACACCCATTGTAAAGGTTTTTTCCGGCAGTATAAATTAACAAATACTTTTTTTGGAAAAGTTAATTTTTTAAGGATTTTTGGTAAAGATTTTTTTTTTTGAAATCTCAGCCGCACATCTGTTCTAGTCTAGGCCTTCAATTGAACGCGGTAGCACAATAGTAATTAACTTTGCATAATTATGCACGTTAGAATACATAATTACGCATGGGTTGGGTTAAACCCTAATTACGCACGTTATTTGCATAATTACGCATGGGTTGGGTTAACGCTAATTACGCACATTATTTGCATAATTACGCACGTTATCTTTTTTTTTTTTACAAATAATACATAAATGTACTGTTCATGCCTGACTTTCTCTTCTTCTATATGTTAAGTCAACTGATCCGACAGATAAAGATGCATGGAAAGATAGAGGCACGGGACAACTAACCATCAAATGCAAAGAAGGTGTTTCCAAAGGCACCAAAGATTCCAAACCCACAATTCTTGTTAGAAATGATGTATGTTTTTTTTTTTTTTTTCTTTTGTTTAGTTTATTACTTTTGTATATGTTTTATAACATATTTTGTATTTCGCTTATTATAGGTTGGAAGAATTGTGCTTAACGCATTGCTATATCCGGGCATCAAAACAAACTTGCAAAAGAACTCCATTGTTGCCATATTTCATACTGCGGTATGTTCATATACTTAGAAATTGGTTTATCACATGTTTGTTTTGGGCTTGAAGGGATTCGAATGTATAAAAGGGTCTGAATTTTTTATACGTCACGGACCTAACACAAAATTCATGGGTTTGGGACTTTGGGTTAAGTCTGAAGTATTCGTGTCGAACCCATGAACATGGTTAGCTAAACGCGTTGGGTTTGATTTAAATTTAACCTGATAAGTTCGCGGGTCTGTAGTTCATTTTTTGTAACTTTTTTTAAAATGTGGTTTATTCCAAAACTTGATAGGTAAAAAGAGAAATTGGCATCAAGTTTTGTAGTTAAAACGTAATTGTTTTATACACATTTGTATACTATTATATATAACATTTATGGGTGTTTAACAATATTGCCATTTTTGTCTTTTAGTGAACAATTTCTATTTACACTCCATCTTTAATAAGTTTAATATTTGGCCTCTCAACTTTAACAAAGTTATATTTTACTTTTTTAACTGGGTTACACTACAACCCCTGAACTTTAATAAAATTATCACTTGAGTTTAAATATTCTGTTACGTGAATTTCTTTAATGGTTTCGTAACACACTCCACGTGAGTTATTTTTCGTAACCTTGTTTTTAAACCGGCCGGTTATTTTAAATATTTTTAAACCGTTGGTTTTTACGCCGCTTGACGCTCATATCTAAATACACCATTGTTTAAACCAACCCGCTGCAATGCGTTGTTGTCGTGCTTATCTTTATATACGTTTTTTTATGCAACTTTGTTAGAATAACTTAGCTTTGATATACGACGTAACTTTTCTATGACTTTCGAATATACCACTGCGACGTGGTTTTTTTATCCTCACGTAAAATGTCCCATCTTGATTTTCTTAATTTTATGTACGTTTCGAACCCGCCGTGGAGTGCAGGTCATAACCCACTAGTTTTGTTATTATATATGCAACACAACAAAATGAAATTTCAGGGATCATGTCGGATTTGACTGGTCAACCTGCAAACGCTACCTATTTATCATTATCACCGCCTAAACTCATCTGCCCATTTTTTCGTAGGATGATAACGAAAGGGACAACAGCAAAGTTGTTGCAAGAACGTTTTTGATAAGACTTAAAACCGAGGACGATCGAGACAAACTGGCAACTGCTATTAAAGAATACGCTCCTGCTACTTAAGCAGCCTGTGACATGTGTTACCTCTCATTGGTACACCATTAACCGAAAGTAATGGACGTGGTTTTGTCAATGGCTATGACCATGAAGACCAGTTATGAACCAGGTTAGCAGAATGGTGCGAGTTGAGGTCGGTTTATTTACAACTTGGGAAATTCCCTCTTGCATGTTGTCTGTATCGTATAAATGAGATGTGAAGATGTACTAGCGATTATGGTCGAATGCAAATTAGAGAGCGGTTTTTTACCTTTGGAAAAGATTTTTTGCTATTGTTATTTTTTTTTTCAGTTCTATACAGAATCGGTCGCATGATTCGGGCCATAGGGCTGTATAGAGCCATACTTATTTCTAGCTTCTTTTCATTTAATCAGTTATGTTAATTTTTGTACCACATAATAATGTCTCTTTTTATGTTTGATGACCCTTGTGAATATGGCCTTCAAGTGTTGGTACAATTTGTGCATGGTCTGTTTCTAGGTTTGTAGTGTGACATATCTTGGATTTCCTAACAAAAAAATATATATTTGCAGTGTTTTGAGAATTTTACGTATGTATAAGATAAAATATTTGGGTATACTTATATTTAGGGTGAGCAAGTTTTAGGCCGACCCACGAAACGCGACCAAGCTGACTCGTGTCCAACCTGAAAATACTTAAACATGTTAGGTCCTCGGTGTTTGATTTCTATCCTGAGTTTTGGTCTAAAACCATAACCATAACCGTGATGTTGGTTAATGGATAACCATAACCATAACCGGTCGGTTATGGCGGTTTTGGTTAATAGGTTTTGAAGGTTATAGCGGGTCGGTTATGGGTGGTTAACTGTGAATTTAAGCATAGGTAAAAATAACTCAATTTTTTTGAACCTGGACTAAATTGTTATTACATATTTCTACACATTAGTATATTAAATAGCGAAGTTCAAGATGTCCCTTACAAATACATATAATTTATAATATTAATACCGATTATTACCGAATATTCAAACAAAGTGATATGATATATTCAAATAAACATTTAACCAAAACAATATGACATAACCCCTAAATACTAAAACCGTTTAACCAAAAACATCAAATATTAAAATAATGGTGAAAAGTCCTAAATCCTACTAAGATTTATTACATGTTGGTTCGGTTCGGTTATGGTGGGTATGGAAAATTGATAACCATAACTGACCTGCTACTTTCAGTTTTCAGAAACACCATTAACTGACCCACCAGCTTTTTATTGGGTTCGGTTTTATCGGTTAATTTGGTTGTGAGTCGGCTAATTCGGTTTTTTGCACACCTCTAGTTGGGTTTGTCTTGGAGTAGACTGTTAAATCGCTCTCTAAGGGACATCTTGAACTTCGGTCCACAAACCCGAATTGAAACTCTACAATCACATTTAATTGTAAAGATCCCAGAGACTTGGATGTATTGAATGATTGAGACATAGAAATAGTAGTATAAGTAATTAGCTTCTTTTGTCTATGTATATTATGGATCAATATTTCTTTACTACCATAAGCATATGCATGGGCGGATCTTAGAAGGCCTGTGCCGGAGCCACGGCTGGCAAGTTTTTCGGCCGTAGTGCTAATTTTCTGCATTTCGATCAAATTTTTTTTATATATACTATGTTTGGCCCGGGCATTTTTAGTGCCCTGTCTTTCGGCCCCGAGACGTTCAACGGGCAAGATCCGCCACTGAGTATATGTGATCGTCACTTTCTTGTAGTTTTGACCTTTTAAACTCTCATTGATAAACTATTTAAATTGATTATAAAAAAGTATATGGCATTGTGATTTTGGATAGATAGTGGATCAAATGAATGGATGGGTGTATGCATTTTAAGTTAAGTATAGGCATCTCCTTTAGATATCACCCCCTATGGACCTATCAACTTCATATATTCATGTGTAAATATCATGCCTTAAATAGAATCTAACAGCTTTCTTGATATAAAGAACTTTAGCCTTTCCCTCAATGAAGATAATAATATCCATAGCATAAACCTTAGGTATATCCTATTTCTTCAATGGTTTATGCGTCGAAACAAACACATATATAAGCGCCAAGTATGGGAACTTTCAAAGCATGGTTATGCACAAACACAAGCTCACAAACACAAATGTTCGGTTTTACAAACTAATAAGGAAATTAGTTGTAGGGTTTCTCTCCCTTGGCAGTTATATACTCGGTGTTAAAGTAAGACCGTCTTGATCTTTAATCAAGACATGTATATCTTTGGTCCAATAAGAATGTAACCGCCAAAGGAGAGTTGCCCTTTGACTACTTTGTTTACAATCAAGAATACTCGTTCGTGTCTAGTTTGATCGATATATATCTTGCAAAATCAAAGGTATGATAGAAGATCTTGATAAAATTGGGGCTTTTGTGTGTTGCAACTCATATTCTATATATAAAGTGTGTACGGTATCTTGTTACAGTGTCCATTAGAGGGGGGTTGAAGGGCCCGGTGACATCTGAGGTAGTATTTTATATCATTAAAGGTACCCAAACTTAAGAAACTGAAAACATATTAAATTGCACAAAACGACCTTTATGTTTTCTCAAACTTGCAGATTCCATCCTTAATGTTTAAAATTTACTAAAAACATCCTTTAAGTTTATTTTTGTTGCTGGTTTAATCCTTTACAACAAACCACGTTACTTGAATCAGTTAAATTCCCTCACATGCATAACATGTGAGGGTAAACTTGTCATTTTAGTTGATCTTCTTATTAAAACTACAAAAAACACTTAGAATAAAAAAACCCTAACACACTTGAACCCCAATCCCCCCCCTCCCCCAAATCCCTTCATCCTTCAAACATAACAAGACTTTCTCCCATACAGATCTAAGATAACTCATGTACCAGGGACGAATCTGACCACTATGTTTGCGGATCCATGACTCCACAAAACTGACTTCTTTTATCAATTCTGATTCACTGAGCACTTGCTCACACAACTGCTTTTCCCCAAACAGAAGAACTTTAACCACCTGAATCCATTTCTTATCTTCTCATCCAAAACCTTGCACTCAATCCTCTGCACTTCCTCAACACTAACTTTCTCAACCCCAAGAATCGACAAACACTCGTCCAACACATCTCGCCGAACATTACAATACACTTGACAACACTCTTTCTCATAACCAGACCTAATCATCCTATCAGCAATCCCTTTTAGCTCCTTAATCACATCCGCATAAACCAAATCAACATAAACATCACTCCGAAGCTCAAAATCTTTCATAACAATAACCACTACCTCCACAATCATCTTCTCCATAACTACTCCCAAAATCATCCTCAATTTCAGTCTCGTTAACCACAAAGGAAAATGGTAAAACTCATCTTCAAGCTCAATCTATCACCTCACCATTACAATTAGATTCAATATTTAGGTTTTCTATCAATTTAATAATTGTATCAACAGCTTAAATGTGTGTTAGGGTTTTTAATTCAAGTTGATGAAAAGGAAAATGGTTTTGAGTGTTTTTTGTGGGTTCTATGAGAAGATCAACTAAAATGACGAGTTTACCCTCACATGTTATGCATGTGAGGGAATTTAACTGATTCAATAAACGTGGTTAGTTGTAAAGGATTGAACCAACAACAAAAATAAACTTAAAGAATGTTTTTAGCAGGTTTTAAACATTAAGGATGGAACCTGCAAGTTTGATGAAAGATAAAGGATGTTTTGTGCAATTTACTCTTGAAAATAACATGTGAACGATACAAAAAAGCATGCTAATATTTTATTTCATTTATTTTTTGTATTTCATATTAGTGTAAGGGTATATTGGTAAACTTAGATAGATCATTAATTGGTAGTATTCCTTTTTAATAGCTAACTCTTTTTTTTTTGAAAAGTATACTTCATTAACACGCCTCCAACCCAAAAGGGCAAAAGGCCAAACAAAACACAACCCCCGACCCAAGCGGGCAAAGGGCAAGCAAATTATAACATATACAACGGGTATTTACACCACTCTCCCCAACTAATATAATTATATGAAGCTCTACTTTTAACCCAACCGAAGCTCCTTGATTTAATCTCCCCTAGAATGTCTTGCGGGCTATGCTTTAAATGCTTGAATATCGACTCGTTTCTTCCTTTTAATAGCTAACTACATTAAATTTGTAACATATTCCAAAAAATGTATTTTTTCAAAGAAGAAAAAAATTAATTTAAATTGTAGGATAAATTAAGAGGTGTGTAGGATGAATTACGAGCTGTATATGATAAATTTCAATATGTATAAGATAAATTCCAAAACGTGTAGGATAAATTTTGATGTGTGTAGGCAAAAATTTTAGTGTGGAGGAATAGGGCTGTAAACTAACCGAACGAGACCTTGTTGGGATTGAACCCTACCAAAGGAACAGTTGATTAAAGCCAAAACTGGATCAGATCAGTGGATTCAGAATAAGCAGATGTTTGTATTCAATCTTACCCCTTGGAAGTAGCTCTAACAACTGATGACCTCTATCTACTGTCTGCCTACAACAACTGCTGATCACTCAACATCTGATGAAGACCTAAAGACTGTTGAAGACAAACACTGATGCTTAATCTACTGTCATAATTCAAGTACTGCTGAGAAGGCAAAGCACTGCTAGGAGTATAACAGTGGAATGGAAGTAGTAGATTAGCTTGTCTTTGTATTGTATTGTAATCAGTAGTTTATAATAGCAGTAGTTGTATTAGATCAGTAGTTACAGGTTGTTAGGAGGTTAGATGTCACTTTAATGGTGACATCAGCAAAGATGCCACAGTGGTTTGCTTCGTACTATAAATAGAACAGTACCCTTTACTATTCTATTAGCTCTTTCATCCCAAGTCATTTTATACGAACATTCTCTGTGAGCTCAGGCCGAGGGGGAGATTGTATGCATTCATGCAAGTGTAATTGAATTGTTATAATAAATATAATCATTCGATTCTCTGTTAAACATGTTTGTTGAAAGCATTTCTCCTATTTGATTGTGTGTGAAAGTTTTGTTTCCAATTTAATTCCGCTGTAATACTCATTCATCTTCATAATTATAAAACAAAAACACAATCATAAGAAACTCAGATCCTAACAATTGGTATCAGAGCTAGGATAGTCAAATTTGATCTAACAGTCATTTTGACGTAAAAGTTCAGCTCACAATCGTTGATACTTATAATTGTTCGTTTTGTTGAAAAACAGAGTAAGGTTTAATCACGAGCAAAGTTGATTAATCAGTACCTGTAAAACAACCAGGATGATGTCAGAATCACAAGATGTTAACAATAACATCGATTCACTTTTCAAACCACCCATGTTGAAGCGAAATGAATACAACATCTGGCAGAGAATGATGGGTCACATCCTTGCTCAACAGAATACCAGATGTTGGAAGTCAGTTATCTTTGAACAACATGTTCCAATGGTGCCGAGTTCTGAGGATCCAAAGAAGTTCGAACCTAAGAAAACTGAGAACTATACTGAACTGGATTTTAAGAAATTTGAACTGGATGCCAAGGCATTTAGCATTGTTGCATCTGTATTACCCAACGAAATTTATGCTGGACTGTTACACTATAACAGTGCCAAGGAATTATGGGATGCACTTAAGGAACAATTTGGGGGGACTGAAGAAGTGATTGAAAATAACAGGGAAATTTTGAATCAGCAGTATGAAACCTTTTGTCACGTTAAGGGTGAAATATTAACACAACAGTTTGAGCGATTCAGTTGTCTTATTAGTGAGCTAAGACTTGTTAATGTTGAATTTGCTAAATCAACACAAAATAGCAGGTTTCTTAGATCACTGCCTGAAAAATGGGATACAATTGCTTTTGTGACCAGAAATTCTGTTTAGTTCAAAGATCTGACCCTGACCCAACTTCATGGTAGACTCCTGACCTATGAAGGGAGTTAAACCAGAAAAAGGAAGTTGCAAGAGTCTGGCAAAGTTGCAGATGACTACTCATTTGGCAACACAGCTCTTCTGGGTCAGGAAGAGTCTGGCAGTAGTAAGGATCAAAGTTATGATCATTTTATTGATATAACTGCTGGTGGAAACTTCAACTCTGATCCCCACTCATCCAGTTATGCTTTCACAGCAAATGGAGAAAGCTAGAACTCTAACAATCTATGCTTTGAACTCAATGACCTTCAGCATTTTGATCCAACTGACTTAGAGGAAATGGACATATTACACCAACTTGCACTGCTGAGTGTTAGAACCAACAAATTTTACAAAAGGATAGGGAGAAAATTCCCAGGGTTGCATAGGAATCTAAAAGTAGGGTTGGATAAGTCAAAAATTAAATGCTACAAGTGCAACAGGTTAGGTCACTTTGCTAGGGAATGTAGGAGTCAAACAAATGGACCTATTGTCACTCACCCTAGTTCTAGACCACAAAATAACCAAGGCACTGTGCAGTATTCCCATTATACCTCTGCTGCCCATGTAAACACTGCTCATTTTGCAAACCCTGGAACCCTTTTTCCTGTGCAGTATGTCCAAACCACTGTTCCTCAAATTCAGTATGTCCAAGCCCCTGTCCCTCAGGTTCAGGTGCAACCAGTTGCACCTCAACAAGCTGCACCAACAATGGTTCAATCAGATCAGCAAAGCTTCTTCACACAAGGCTTTGTTGACTGGAGCAGCTTACCTGATGAACTAGGAGATGAAAATTTTGCTGTATATGCTAATGATGTTGTTCCTAGTGATGAATATTGTTTTGTAGCATTGGAGACAATACCAGAAGGGTTGGAAGCTGAAGAAGGACAGTCAAGTGCTGAAACAGTGGATGAAATTGTTGAAGCAGTGGTTACTGTTGTTGCTGGTGAAATACTGTTGGGAGAAAGTTCAGAACCCCTGTTAGAACCACTGTCTGACCCCTGGTCTGAAGAAGAAGAGAAGAAACATGGTGAAAAGGAAGAGAAGGTGGCTGATGAGAAAGAGCATGCTTGTGACTGTGCCATGATGGCTGCAGCTAAGGTATCACCTCAGGTTCTTAAAAATCTGTGTTCAGACAAATGCATCATAGCATTTGCTAACATTAAAGAGGTAAATGAAAACCTCATGGATAGAGTGCTAAATGATGAAGTTCAATTTGAAAAGTCATTAAAAGAAATGAAAAACAAATTGGCTGAAAAAGACAATGAAATCTGCAGTCTCAAATAAGAGCATAGCATAATTAAGGACCAACTCCAAACAATGATAGAAAAATATCAAGTTTGCAAAAAGGAGTTGGAAGCCACCCAAATCACTTGTGAAAAATGGGTGGAATCCTTCAAAGGTTATGAAATTATGCTTGAAAAACAGCTTGAAAGTAATGTAAAATTTGGCATAGGCTTTAGAAAAAATGACCATGTTGAAAACACTGCTGCAAATCAAGCTGGTTCTGTTGAAATCATACCCACAAACAAGGATGGCCAAGAGGTTAAAATAACTGATAAACTTCGTAACAAGATCACTTTGGAAAGATCTGTGGGGTCCTCAACTTTTGAGGAAATTGAGAAATACCAATTTAAACCCACATGGTCTGATGAGTGTGACATCCTTGAAAACTTCAAACCCATGTGTAGCACCTCATAAAATCATGTCCAATATAATAAGGACACGTGTCATGGACTTTAAATGTGTAAGGAATTGATTCTGAGGGACTAAAATTGTCAAACAATGTAAATATGTAAGTAAAGGGATCCAAAGTGTCAACATGCCATTCTTGAGCCTCTGATTGACCTCACACGACATTCGTATTCTTTAACGAATAAAATATCGAACATAGAAAGTAGTTTGTGCTTAAATTGAAAAGTTTACAAAGCATAAGGGTTAAATGTGTCAACATGTTTAAAGTTACCTCTGAGTGACCTTTTAACATTTCTGAGGCTTTGTAATACTTTGTGACAACTCGAAATTTAGAACCTTTCTTGTGCCTCGATGTAACATGTTTGTACGTTATGTGATTAGTTGACTGATTAAACTTAATGATAAACGCGAACCTTTTATGTGAAATGTGTCTTGTTTGTGTGCATATATATATATACGTGTTATAAGTGAACCGAGAACCCAACCCGAGAACAAGGAACCCGACTCGAGACCATGAGGTCTCGAGTGTATAGTAACCGGTTTGGGCCTTTGGCCGGTTGGGCCATTTGGGCCGTAAACCCTCAACCGAAACCCATTAAGGGTGCACCACTTGAACTAGCATATATATATATCACACCCTAGTTAACCTTGTCATTTTTGAACATCACAACACACACACTCTCCTATCTTCTCTCTCACTAAAACCCTAGAGACACAAGCACACTCCTCACTTCGGTTTGGACTCTTGGAATCGGCTCACACACAATCGGTTGGAAGCTCACACACATCCTCGAAATCCATCAACCGGTTAGTGTTTCTTGATGTTATTGTTGAATGTTAGTGATTCATGTTGTGTTTTGGTGTTTGGATTGATGGTTATAACATTATGTTGCTTGCTAAGTTTTCACATGAAAAATGATTTGTTTGCTTGATAGAAAATAGCTATTGGTTGTCAAATGATGATATTACATGTATAATGGTGATAAATCGGTTAACATGTCTTCATTTCGGATATATGGCATGTAGAGTTATGATAATTGTGTCTAAATGAAGCTTAAACCATTGGATGTAAATGTTCATGAAATCGGACTAGTTTATGTTAATGACAAATCCTAGTTAAGAATGTGTTGCTAGCAAGATGAGTATTGATATCTAGTTTGGTGTTATAGCTATTGTCCGAAAATGCATAATATGGGTGAATGAGAATTGTTTATGTCATGAATATTTGAGGAACTTGATGAATGTGCTTTGAATATGTGAAGAACTACTTGAATATGCTTTGAATGTGAGTTGAATATTTCAAATCTGCATTGTTTGATCCATTTTGAGTAAATTTTAGACAACAAAACATGTTTAGTGGCTGGTACATATTTCTGCATGAATTCTATTGGATAGTACGATCTGCGCAGAATCAGCAACTGTTGGGGAGTCGGAACCTCTGGTTGCGACTCGAAATCTCCAGGTTACGACACCGGTTGCGAGTCAAGAACACCTGGTTGCGACTCGCAACCACAGCATGATGAACCGAGACCATAGGTTGCGACACAGGTTACGAGTCCCGTTGCGACTCGAGACCAAAACATGACAAGCCGAGACCACGGTTGCGACATAGGTTGCGACTCGCAACCACCCATGATCAACACAAACAGCATGACTCGAAACCACGTTTGCGAGTCCGGTTGCGACTCGAGACCCCTTAGTGGGCTTGCTTAGTTACGGGCCTAAGTTAGTGGGCCGGACTTATGGACTTCTGTGCTACTGTTAGTGTGTTGTTTGGGCCTGTTACTACGAGCCCAACTGTTCGGGCTTTATACTTAGACTTTGGATTGTGTTTGAATGATAACTATGAACTGTTACTGTTAAACGTGTTGCCATGATTATTACCGGTGAACAATACGTGTTGAATATTCGTGCACTGCTTGACTTGAGTCTGATACGAAAAATATCTGTGATAGGACCTAATTGATTACCTGCAAATTGATCGACCCTTCTGTGTTAATACCGAGCAAACCAAGGTGAGTTCACACCCTCTACAAAGCATGGGATTCCCTGGGTTGGGAACGGGGTTAAGGAACGTGGGTTCCTCGTCCTCCTTGGGTAGGACGGCAGTGGTTCAGGAATGCGATTCCTCGTCCGGATGGACGGATAACACGTACTAGACTAAAACTCTATCACGAAGTCCCTCCTTTTTGTATCGACTAATCGCCGGGCCAATGGCGAGCGGGTCATTAGTTAGATAGCGCTATTTAGGTCTGACAAACCTCACACCGTGCCGCAGAGGACGGGCGTGAACTAATGGATCTGGGGCACGTCAATGATGATAGACATTGATGTTTTCAGGGCACATAAACATGACTACAGTCAGCAGTCGATATGGTAACGAGTCTAGTGTACGCATGGGGGTAGCCCCCACGGCCGAAATGCCTGATAACTATCATGGGGTAGCCCCCACGGCTGGAATGCCAGAGTAACTGGGAATGAACAAGTCACGTTTTTAAACTATGGGGTAACCCCCACGGCAGGATGCCAGTTAAAGGAAACTGTTTTTGAAATAACTAAAACAAACACCCAACTGTGAACTCACTCAACTAGTTGTTGACTCGTTACTACATGCTTTGCAGGACCATAGGTACTCAGCTGGAGCTTGCATGGAGGAGAGTCGTTGTGGGACACGGATTGCTGCGTGTCATGTTTTATTGAAAACATTTGAACTTATGTTATAACTTTAAACTTATGCTTCCGCTTGCAACTTAAACTTAGTTTTGTGAAACACCAATCGTATTGGTTAAACTTTTATGATTATTTATATGCTTGTTCAGTATGATTGGTGGCTGGATCCTGGTCAGTCACGCCTCCAAGCGATAGTACTCCGTAGGTGGGATTTTGGGGGTGTGACAGATTGGTATCAGAGCCATTGGTTATAGTGAACTTGGTTTTAATAAAAGAGAAACGTTTTTGTTAAAACCAGACTATAACCGGTACAGTGCTCAACGGTCCACAACGACACTTCACTCCGCATGCAAGGCTCGACATTCTAGGTGATATGATATGTGTATATTGCCTACTTGTTAGTTACATAGTACCTTGTTCATGGTATGCTTGATTAGTATAACTACTGTTGTTTGAACACGTGCGTGCTTACTCTATCCTACTATCGTACTTTCGCGAACCTCTCTCACACGTATTACTCTTATTATAAAGAATCATGTCTGGACGCGTTAACATGACACAAGCCCAGTTGACGGCTTTGATCAACGAGCGAGTTGCCGCAGCGCTTGCAGCTGCAACCGCAGGAGGTATATCCTGCAGTCCGAATTTGTTCTAGGATCATTTGGATCCTACTCTCGTGAACCCACCTTTGTGTTAAACTCTGTCTTTCTTTCCCCTACCTTAGGTCCATATGCTCAGGCACCGGTGTGCACATTTAAGACCTTTATGGACTGCCGACCCACTACTTTTAGCGGAACTGAAGGAGCAGTAGGTCTCCTACACTGGTTTGAGAAACTAGAATCTGTGTTCGAAATGTGTGAATGCCCTGAAGCGCGCAGGGTGAAGTATGCTACTGGTACTCTCGAGGGTTTGGCCCTCACGTGGTGGAATGCTCAAGTGCAAATGCTGGGGTTGGTTGCTGCCAACGCCACCCCATGGGAAAACTTCAAGGAAATGGTTAAGGAGGAATACTGCAGTCGCGACGACATTCATAAGCTGGAAGATGAGTTCTACAATCTCAAGATGACGGGGTCAGAGATTGAGGCATACACTAAGAGATCGCATGAGCTTGCCTTGTTGTGTCCTACTATGGTGGACCCTCCGTATAAGCGAATTGAACTTTATCTCAAGGGCTTGGTGCCAGAGATCCAAAGCCATGTGACTTCAGCAAATTTGACTACTATCCAGCAGGTTGTTCAGTTGGCTCACCGTCTTACTGACCAAGCGGTGGAGCAGAACAAGTTACCAAAGCGCATAGGTGCTGCAACTACTTCTGGTACCTCTAGTGGGGACAAACGGAAATGGGATGGAACTTCAAGCAAGGGTTCAACTTCTGTGCAATCTCAGTCTCAGCAGAGAAAGACTGACGACCACAAGAGCCCCAGTCAGCAATCGTCGGGTGGTCAAAGTCATGGTGGGTACAAGGGGAATCACCCCAAATGCAATCGTTGCAACCTACACCACAGTGGGCCATGCACCAGGGGCAACTGTCATCGGTGCAACAAGCCTGGTCATGTTGCAAAGGATTGCAGGAGCGCATACCCCGCCAATCAGAATCGTCAGCAACCTCAACAGAACCAGCGACAGCAGCAGGGTAACAACAAAGGGTGCTTTCAGTGTGGAGCTGAAGGCCACTTCAAGAAAGATTGTCCCCAACTGAACCAGAACAATCACAACAACAATCAGGGGAATGGCAACAATGGGAACAACAACAACAACAATGGTGCTAGGGGACGAGTGTTCGTAATCGGCCAAGGTGAAGCAAGGAATGATCCCAACGTGGTGACGGGTAAGTTCCTTCTCGACGACTTTTATGTTACAGTCTTATTTGATTCGGGTGCCGATACTAGCTATGTGTCACTAGAAGTTAGTAAAATGCTTAAGCGTATTCCAACACCCCTGAGTGACAAGCACACTGTAGAGCTAGCCAATGGTAAGAGTTTGGAGGCCTCACACGTAGTCAAAGGTTGCCAACTTATTCTCGCTAACCAGACCTTCTCTATTGACCTTATCCCTATCGTCTTGGGTAGTTTCGACGTTGTCATTGGGATGGATTGGTTATCCCAACACCGAGCAGAGATTCTTTGCAACGAGAAGATCGTTCGTATTCCTGGTTTAGGTAGTGAACCTCTCATGATTCGTGGCGACAAGAGAAGTGCTGTTGAGAACATCATCTCTCTTCTTAAGGCTCAGAAGTGCTTACGAAAGGGCCACACTGCGATTTTGGCTTTAGTTACTGACACCACAGAGAAAGAGAAGAAGCTAGAAGATTATCCAGTTGTACGAGACTATCCTGAGGTATTCCCTGAGGAATTACCTGGTCTTCCGCCCCATCGCCAAGTCGAGTTTCAGATTGAACTAACTCCTGGAGCTGCGCCTATAGCACGTGCACCTTATCGTTTAGCGCCATCAGAGTTGGAGGAACTCTCTACGCAACTACAAGAACTCTTGGATAAGGGTTTCATTCGTCCTAGCTCATCGCCTTGGGGAGCTCCAGTACTTTTTGTGAAGAAGAAGGACGGTACCTTCAGAATGTGTATCGACTATCGTGAACTCAACAAGGTGACTGTGAAGAATCGTTATCCTCTACCGCGCATTGACGACTTGTTCGACCAGTTGCAGGGGTCGAGCTACTATTCAAAGATCGATCTGAGATCGGGATATCACCAGTTGAGAGTTCGAGAAGAGGATGTCTCTAAGACAGCCTTTAGAACTCGATATGGGCACTATGAGTTTTTGGTCATGCCGTTTGGGCTGACGAACGCACCCGCAGTCTTCATGGATTTGATGAATCGAGTGTGCAAGCCTTACCTGGACAAGTTTGTTATAGTCTTCATCGACGACATCCTGATCTATTCTAAGAGTCAGGAGGAGCACGAACAGCATCTACGACTTATTCTGGAACTCCTTCGGAAGGAACAGCTTTACGCAAAGTTCTCGAAATGCGACTTCTGGCTTCGTGAAGTCCATTTCCTGGGGCATGTAGTGAACAAGGATGGGATTCACGTTGATCCATCCAAAGTGGATTCTATTAAGAACTGGCCTGCGCCCCGCACACCAAAGGAAATTCGCCAATTCTTGGGATTGGCAGGTTACTACAGGAGATTCATTAAGGATTTTTCTAAGATCGCGCAGCCTCTCACCTTGTTAACGCAGAACGGCGTTGTTTATCATTGGGGAAAAGCGCAGGAGTTAGCTTTTCAACATCTAAAGGATAGACTTTGTAGTGCACCTATCCTTTCACTGCCAGAGGGCACAGAAGATTTTGTGGTTTACTGTGATGCATCAATTCAAGGTCTTGGTTGTGTATTGATGCAACGAGATAAAGTCATAGCCTACGCCTCACGCCAACTCAAAGTTCATGAGAAGAACTATACTACACACGATTTGGAGCTGGGAGCTGTTGTTTTCGCACTTAAGTTATGGCGGCATTACCTGTACGGAACCAAGTGCGCCATCTACACCGACCACAGAAGTCTAGAGCACATATTCAAGCAGAAGGAACTGAATATGCGGCAACGACGATGGGTCGAGCTGCTGAACGACTATGAGTGCTCCATCAGGTATCACCCGGGCAAGGCCAATGTTGTGGCCGACGCCCTGAGTCGAAAGGACACTGCGCCTAAGCGCGTAAGAGCTTTACAACTCACGATCCATTCTAGTCTACCTTCGCAAATACGAGCTGCTCAGATAGAAGCACTGAAACCAGAAAACGTAAGGGCCGAAGCCCTACGCGGGTCAAGACAACGCTTAGAGCAGAAGGAAGACGGGGCTTACTACGTAACGGGACGCATTTGGGTCCCACTCTATGGCGACTTACGAGAACTTGTGATGGATGAAGCGCACAGATCTCGCTACTCGGTACACCCTGGTTCGGACAAGATGTACCACGATATTAAGACTACGTATTGGTGGCCTAGCATGAAGGCCCACATAGCAACTTATGTCAGCAAGTGTTTGACTTGTGCGCGAGTCAAGACAGAATATCAGAAACCCTCAGGCCTACTCCAACAACCAGAGATACCACAATGGAAATGGGAGCAAATTTCCATGGATTTCGTTACTGGCCTACCTAGATCACAGCGCGGAAACGATACTATCTGGGTGATTGTGGATCGACTTACGAAATCCGCACACTTTTTAGCAATCAAGGAAACAGATAAATTCTCCACTCTAGCGGAGATATATCTCAAGGAAGTTGTTTCGAGGCACGGGGTGCCCACTTCTATCATCTCTGATCGAGATGCACATTTTACTTCGGAACTGTGGCAGGCAATGCACAAGTCCTTTGGCTCACGATTAGATATGAGCACAGCGTATCACCCACAGACGGACGGGCAGTCCGAGCGCACTATCCAGACATTAGAAGACATGCTTCGTGCTTGTGTAATCGACTTTGGCAACAGCTGGGAAAGGCATCTGCCACTTGTGGAATTTTCATACAATAACAGCTACCACACCAGCATTAAAGCTGCTCCGTTTGAGGCATTGTACGGACGTAAATGCCGGTCACCTCTCTGTTGGGCAGAGGTGGGGGATAGTCAAATCACTGGTCCAGAACATGTGGTAGACACTACTGAGCGGATTGCTCAAATACGACAACGCATGGCGGCCGCTCAAGACCGTCAGAAAGCCTACGCCGATAAGGGCAGGAAACCACTTGAGCTCCAGGTTGGGGAGCGGGTATTACTCAAAGTTTCACCCTGGAAGGGTGTGGTTCGTTTTGGTAAACGAGGCAAACTTAACCCACGATACGTTGGACCTTTCGAAATCATTGAGAAAATAGGCAAGGTGGCCTACAGACTGAACCTACCAGCAGAACTCGGTGCAGTTCACAACGTTTTCCATGTGTCGAATCTGAAGAAGTGTCTGTCAGATGAGACCCACGTAGTTCCTCTGAAGGAACTTACGATCGACGAGCAGTTGAAATTCGTCGAGGAACCAGTCGAAATCACGGACCGGGATGTTAAGGTCCTCAAGAGCACTAGAATACCTCTCGTTCGAGTTCGTTGGAACTCACGTCGCGGCCCAGAGTTCACCTGGGAGCGCGAAGATCAGATGAAACAAAAGTATCCCCAACTATTTGAGAACAGTACAACCGCTACTGAGGCTGAAGCTACGGAATTTCGGGACGAAATTCCAGATCAACGGGGGGTGGATGTGACACCCCAGGATAACCGGGAAAACCATGCAACTTAACTAGCTTCCTCAGTGAGTGCCATCAAATTTCGGGACGAAATTTCTTTCAACTTGGGGATGATGTGACAACTCGAAATTTAGAACCTTTCTTGTGCCTCGATGTAACATGTTTGTACGTTATGTGATTAGTTGACTGATTAAACTTAATGATAAACGCGAACCTTTTATGTGAAATGTGTCTTGTTTGTGTGCATATATATATATACGTGTTATAAGTGAACCGAGAACCCAACCCGATAACAAGGAACCCGACTCGAGACCATGAGGTCTCGAGTGTATAGTAACCGGTTTGGGCCTTTGGCCGGTTGGGCCATTTGGGCCGTAAACCCTCAACCGAAACCCATTAAGGGTGCACCACTTGAACTAGCATATATATATATCACACCCTAGTTAACCTTGTCATTTTTGAACATCACAACACACACAATCTCCTATCTTCTCTCTCACTAAAACCCTAGAGACACAAGCACACTCCTCACTTCGGTTTGGACTCTTGGAATCGGCTCACACACAATCGGTTGGAAGCTCACACACATCCTCGAAATCCATCAACCGGTTAGTGTTTCTTGATGTTATTGTTGAATGTTAGTGATTCATGTTGTGTTTTGGTGTTTGGATTGATGGTTATAACATTATGTTGCTTGCTAAGTTTTCACATGAAAAATGATTTGTTTGCTTGATAGAAAATAGCTATTGGTTGTCAAATGATGATATTACATGTATAATGGTGATAAATCGGTTAACATGTCTTCATTTCGGATATATGGCATGTAGAGTTATGATAATTGTGTCTAAATGAAGCTTAAACCATTGGATGTAAATGTTCATGAAATCGGACTAGTTTATGTTAATGACAAATCCTAGTTAAGAATGTGTTGCTAGCAAGATGAGTATTGATATCTAGTTTGGTGTTATAGCTATTGTCCGAAAATGCATAATATGGGTGAATGAGAATTGTTTATGTCATGAATATTTGAGGAACTTGATGAATGTGCTTTGAATATGTGAAGAACTACTTGAATATGCTTTGAATGTGAGTTGAATATTTCAAATCTGCATTGTTTGATCCATTTTGAGTAAATTTTAGACAACAAAACATGTTTAGTGGCTGGTACATATTTCTGCATGAATTCTATTGGATAGTACGATCTGCGCAGAATCAGCAACTGTTGGGGAGTCGGAACCTCTGGTTGCGACTCGAAATCTCCAGGTTACGACACCGGTTGCGAGTCAAGAACACCTGGTTGCGACTCGCAACCACAGCATGATGAACCGAGACCATAGGTTGCGACACAGGTTACGAGTCCCGTTGCGACTCGAGACCAAAACATGACAAGCCGAGACCACGGTTGCGACATAGGTTGCGACTCGCAACCACCCATGATCAACACAAACAGCATGACTCGAAACCACGTTTGCGAGTCCGGTTGCGACTCGAGACCCCTTAGTGGGCTTGCTTAGTTACGGGCCTAAGTTAGTGGGCCGGACTTATGGACTTCTGTGCTACTGTTAGTGTGTTGTTTGGGCCTGTTACTACGAGCCCAACTGTTCGGGCTTTATACTTAGACTTTGGATTGTGTTTGAATGATAACTATGAACTGTTACTGTTAAACGTGTTGCCATGATTATTACCGGTGAACAATACGTGTTGAATATTCGTGCACTGCTTGACTTGAGTCTGATACGAAAAATATCTGTGATAGGACCTAATTGATTACCTGCAAATTGATCGACCCTTCTGTGTTAATACCGAGCAAACCAAGGTGAGTTCACACCCTCTACAAAGCATGGGATTCCCTGGGTTGGGAACGGGGTTAAGGAACGTGGGTTCCTCGTCCTCCTTGGGTAGGACGGCAGTGGTTCAGGAATGCGATTCCTCGTCCGGATGGACGGATAACACGTACTAGACTAAAACTCTATCACGAAGTCCCTCCTTTTTGTATCGACTAATCGCCGGGCCAATGGCGAGCGGGTCATTAGTTAGGTAGCGCTATTTAGGTCTGACAAACCTCACACCGTGCCGCAGAGGACGGGCGTGAACTAATGGATCTGGGGCACGTCAATGATGATAGACATTGATGTTTTCAGGGCACATAAACATGACTACAGTCAGCAGTCGATATGGTAACGAGTCTAGTGTACGCATGGGGGTAGCCCCACGGCCGAAATGCCTGATAACTATCATGGGGTAGCCCCCACGGCTGGAATGCCAGAGTAACTGGGAATGAACAAGTCACGTTTTTAAACTATGGGGTAACCCCCACGGCAGGATGCCAGTTAAAGGAAACTGTTTTTGAAATAACTAAAACAAACACCCAACTGTGAACTCACTCAACTAGTTGTTGACTCGTTACTACATGCTTTGCAGGACCATAGGTACTCAGCTGGAGCTTGCATGGAGGAGAGTCGTTGTGGGACACGGATTGCTGCGTGTCATGTTTTATTGAAAACATTTGAACTTATGTTATAACTTTAAACTTATGCTTCCGCTTGCAACTTAAACTTAGTTTTGTGAAACACCAATCGTATTGGTTAAACTTTTATGATTATTTATATGCTTGTTCAGTATGATTGGTGGCTGGATCCTGGTCAGTCACGCCTCCAAGCGGTAGTACTCCGCAGGTGGGATTTTGGGGGTGTGACATACTTCTTTATACTTCCGTGAATATTTAAATTCGTGGAGTTTCAACGCACATAAATAAACAAAGTGGTAATTCCAAGAAATAAGGATCAAATGCGTCAACGTTTCAATTCAAGACTTTTCGGGTGATCGTACAACTAACCGGGAGCTTAACGGAGTTAATATATGACCCAAGGCCCTTAAAAGTTAACTATGGGGGTCATAAGTGCAATAAATAGAAGTTAAATAAACTTAATATGGACCAGGGACCAAAATTGCAAAGTTTAAAAGTTGTTTTCCGGTCAAAGAGGAGCCACGCGGCCCGCGTAGACTCTCTTTGAGTCTTACGCGGCCCGCGTGAGAAGTGCCAGCGAACAAAAACAAGGACAACTGCATGTTCAGCCAGTTCCACCACCTTTTCATGCTAAATTTCGATACCAGGGTCTGAGCCAATGGTTTTTCATGCATTAGGGACACCTGGGAACATCTGAAAGCGACATAGGGACATATGGATTGATCTTGATGCATCAAAGTTTCTATATAAGGCCTTGTCTTGTTCTTGTTCATTTGCACACTTTGAATTTTACTTCACTACTCTCTATCTGAAGCCTCCTGGAGCTAAAGGAAGTTTTGTGAAGTTCCAAATTCGTGCTAAGTACTCTAGTAAGTGTTCTTAGCTTCCTAAGTTTAAGTTTATTAGCTTAATGACCGAAAGTCAAAGTTGTCGTAATTAAGCTTTGACTTAGTGATTAATCACTAACGGTCTAACCATTATTCAAATTGAAAGTGGCTATGTGTTGGTAATTATGTAGGTAATAAACCCTTAAAAGGGCACCTCCTAATTATCACATTTACTTGGTCAATTGTCGGG
The DNA here is from genome assembly GCF_002127325.2 of Helianthus annuus. NCBI lineage: Eukaryota > Viridiplantae > Streptophyta > Magnoliopsida > Asterales > Asteraceae > Helianthus > Helianthus annuus. The sequence goes on along the minus strand of NC_035434.2, from coordinate 131,801,397 downwards.
TCAAACTTATTAATAAAAAGTCAACAGAATTAGTTTTTACAAATTATTTCATAACTGATAATGCAGAGGTTATGGAACATGTTTTAACACTAAAATAACTTGGTAAATAATATAAGAACATGTTTAGGCATGTTCAACCCGACAATTCTGAGATTAGGCTCGGTTCACAATCGAAAGTCGCAAAAGTATACTTTTGCTTTGACTTTTAGTTCTGACCCGATTTAGCTTAGTTTAGATATGCCTTAGGGTTTCTTTAGGACCATATTACATGATATTATAACCCTCTAAGATTATACATTATGGTTCCTTATTAATCCGATTCATTTGCATGTTTCCGTAAATGCTTAAAAGTTGACCATTATGCCCTTTTTATATAAAAACGAGATTTTTGAAAATGTGAGAGGACAAAAACCTTTATTACTGATTTATAAACATGTCCTAAAAATTTGACATCAGTTCATGGTCTGAAATAAGAGTTATGCTCAATATCGTAAAATGAAAGCTTTTTATTAATTTAATGGCATTTTTGGCATAAATCATATTTAAACTAAATTTTTGACACCAAACTTGCCACCTACTGTTAAGATATAATATTTAGGGATTTTTGGAAATTTTTGTTGAATTTTAAACTGATCATAACATAGGGTTCTAGCAAAGACTCGGTAATTGACAATAATGCCCTTTTCACTAATAAAATGAGTTTTACACATCCTTTACATGGCAAATCTTGTTCTATTGATTTTATACAATAAATAAGTTATTTTGAACTGTAGAGGCTGATCAAAACCTCAGATTCTCTTAAACAACCTGAATATTGTCAAATACCGACTTTTATGCGATTTAGGCGCATTGCATGGTTTAAAACCATATTTAGCACCTAAGACTTGTTACCTACTGATGTTATAAATAAGTTTTTATACTTTAACAGTAGGTATAAGTTTTGAACTCAGATTTCCAAATTTAACCCTTAAAGCATATGTGACCAAAATGCCCCTACGGTGCATAGTTTGGCCGTAAATGATAAATTTCACACATATATAATATCTTACTGATATAACTTGTTAAAATAAGTATTTTTACTGATTATTTTAGACCAGAACCTCAGATTGTTATTTAACCTCTTTTATAAACTTTAAAATGACCAAAATACCCCTACGGGGCTTAAATTGATTTTAAATTCATTTTGGGCATAATGGAAGATATCGCACTGATGTCATAACATATTTTAAGCATATTAACTTGTGGAACCTGTACATGACTCATTTGGTCACCCGTTATGCATTTTTCGGTTTTGGGTAAGGTTTATGTAATTAGTTTGCATAAATTAACCAAAACGGGTCAAACCGTATCATTTTTACCTCAAAATCCAGAATGTGTTTAGTTTACCCAATTTATACAAGTCCTCATACTTGTTGGGTCTAAACCACATTCTAATCCGGTCTTCGCTTAATCTTGCGTTTTGAACCGTAAACATTTCTTTAAAACTAACCGGTCTAAGTTTAAGCTTAAATAAGACCCGTTAGGAACCTAATAGGCTATTAAAAACCTTCGTTATAGATTTAGGAGTTCAGTAAAAGCTACCATACTTGCTGCTTTGATATACGGCTGGGATTAAAATTATATTTTAAGCTCAGGTAAATACTTTTAACTTATTTTCCTTTATACGAGCTTGGGATACGGTAAATTATTACCGCTTGGTTGGGATTGAATTTTTAATCAATTAATGGTTAAATAATTGAGATAACCCGTTTTAATCTGTTTTATTTGATGCAATGCCTTTGGGGGGGGGGGGTTAATGACCGTGTCCTGGATATCCTTGGCATCATTTAAATGCAAATGGCCACGACTTAAGCACGGGGTGTAGGCATACACCTGACAGTTGGGTATGTATAAGGTATAACCACACGTGAGGATAAATCCCTGTGGGACTATATTAGTGGTGTGTCTATTAATCTTTAACCCGGTACTTCTAACCCGGGCTATTGAATGGACGACAAACATATAAATATGTATACAAGATTATTTTAAATAATTTTCCCAAGTTATAAAAGATTTTATGCCATGTGCATCCAAACCAATTTTATAAATACTTTTCAAATAGAGTCGGTTTATTGTATTTATCAGTATAAACTGACGTATTTTCCAAAAAGGTTAAGTGCAGGCACTAAGCGTAATGGGCTGGCTATTCCTAGTATCAAATAAAGAGTCTTGCAAGCTTTTCATGCTTAAAATCTGTTGAACAATATTTCTTTTGTTTTAGATCCGCCTGTGGATCCTTCTACAATCCGTTGTGTAATATTTATGTTACTTTCAACTCGGTTTGCATAAATTACTTTTAGTCTTCCGCTGTGCATTAAACTGTGATTGAATTGACTATGATGATATCAACTACGTCACGATACTCCCCACCGGGCCCACCGGTAATACGTGGAAATATCAGGTGTGACAGGTTGGTATCAGAGCCAACATTGAGTGAATTAAACACTAGCCTTTTGTGTTTAATCTCAATGACACAGTTTGCACATTCCTTGACCTCCGAGTCTAGGTAAAGGACTTAGGATTAATCCTAATCTTATTTATTTTTGTCTTCATGATTTTCCTTTGTTTCTTTCTTTTTGTTTGTTTTGACAGGAACAAAGAAGATGCCACCACGTGTCAGAGGCCGAGGCGGAAGGGGAAAAGCCCCAATTTTGACAAGGAATGACCAACAAGCCGGGCCATCCCACCGGCGAACACCATCGGCAAACCTTAGCTCAAGTCCCCAAGAGGATTTGAGGACTTACTTAGAGCCTGCGAGACGCTCTGTCTCGCTCAGTTCCTCCCCGTCCTACCATCACTCATTTGGACATCAACAAGACAAGGAGCATAGCAATTCTCACCACTCCTTCATCCCATTGCAGCGGTCGGGTTCACACTGCGCCTTTCAGGACCCGACCCCATACTTCCAGAGCCGGGTAAACTAGGTGCAAGAACCAGTGGGTTATAACCCAATGGGACCAGAAGATCATTTTTCCGGTGACCAAGAAATGGATATGGACGAAGATCCGGATCCTGCCGAGCCACCATCTGGGACGCCGACGCATCCCATCGAGATTTCTGACGGATCATCTTTTCATGGTTCGCCATATAGTGGCCCAGACACTTTCGCAGAAAGGTGGGCCACAGACCACTGGGAGTTTACTCCCCCTTTCAACCCACCTCAGCAGCAGCAGGATCCCTCTGAGGATTCGCGTTTCCAAGCGGTTACGCCACCGCCAGAGCAACAACTGCCTCCCGAACCACCGAGGCGAAGAAGATCAGGTGCATAGATGTCCGTGAGAGGGGGATTTCACTTCAGCACCCCCAACACTCCAGCGGCAGCCACTACCCGCCACTGTACGAAGACCCGCAAATGGGTGGGCCTCCAAACCCAGTTTTCGAGGTCGAATCTGCGCCAGTCGCACCACCACCGCCCATGGGTTATGAAAACCCAATCCCTTCCTACGTCGGTGCAGCGGCATATAACCTGTTTGAGCAACCAACTTACCCGGGTTACAACTACTACAATGCCCCTAGTGTTGATCCGTACCTTGAAGCGGCGCAATACAATGCTCTCCACCCAGAAGGGCCCTACGCAATTTCCTACCAAACTGGGTACCCAGCTTATGGGTATCAATACCCACCACCTCCTCAACCTCCGCAGCAACAGCATCCGCAGCCGCCACAGATCCAACCACCGTAGCAACAGGAAATCCTTCAGAGGTTGAACCAGGTGGAACGAGAGGTAGAAGAGGAGCATAGGAGCCGCCAGGGTCTGCTTAAGGGTTTGCAAATTTTTTCAAGGGGAAGAAGAAAAGGGATTATTGAAATTCCTTATTTATTTGTTTTGTAATTTTTAATTTTCAATCAAGTCCCTGCGAGGACTTGTATTTCTCTTTTAGTCCCTATGTGGACAATTGTTTGTTTAAAAGTCCCGTTTAGGGCAATTATGTACTTCTTTTAATTATGGAATGTTTTAATTTAAATTTCATTTGTCATTATATGCATGAATATATTATATAAAATAAATCAAAATATCATTCCTTTTTGAATTTGATCTGCCGATAAATATTGAAAGAAAGTCTTAAAGGTAAAACCTAACCCTCATGTCATTTTAAGACAGGGCCATGATGGTAATTCCTTTTTAAGTAATAAATCCTTGTTAACATCTGAAAACATGTTAACACTCCTGACAACAGTGATACGATAAAATCACACTTGTCATCCTTATATGGGATTTTCCAATTCCTTATTCTTATTTAATAATTGAAACATCCATCTGTGATTTAGTGCCTACGGGCCATATTCATTGTCTAATAAGGCAAAAGACAGTTGTAGTCTATGACTCCCTGCCAAGAAAGATAATGGACTATGTTCAAACCTAATTGCCTTGATTCTATAAAATCATGGCTTATAATTTAAATTTGTCCTTGTGACTAGGCCTTTTGTGCCACTCTAATATCTTAGTGATTTATAACAAAGGATAAATTATAATGAAAATCCTAATTAGATATCACTAGCAAATTAACCAATATGGTTTATAATTACCATGGTTAATGAACCATCAAAAATGATGATTCCATAATAACCTCTGAATAGAATATTGTCAATTGTTTTATGTAGCAATCAAGCTACAAGGCTGAATCAGATGAGGTTAACAGTCACCCGAGGGAGAATAATGATACCACCAGAGTTAATGTAGCTGGTGCGGATTTGCAAGCAATGATAGATAATGCTGTCACCCAAGCCATGGACAGTCAATTTAAAGAATCAAGTGGTACTCGTAGCAGGACCCTACTGTACAACATTCAAAACCACCTTCCAAGTCGCACGCATCTCATAAGGATGATTCTCATCACTCATCAAACCAAAGGAGTGTCCTATCTAAGAAGGTTGTGCTCAATCAAGAGCCACGTGTTAGGACCTGTTCTTATAAATATTTCGTCTCCTGCAAGCCTAGGGACTTCACAGGGGAGAAAGGAGCCATTGATTGTATGACTTGGCTCGATGAGATGGATACGGTGGTTGATATTAGTGGTTGTGCAGAGCAAGACATTGTGAAGTATGTTTCACAATCGTTCAAAGGTGAAGCTCTAGCTTGGTGGAGGTCGTTAATCCAAGCTACTGGGAAGATTCCGTTATATAATCTGACTTGGGATCAATTTGTCCTCAGCATGAGGTGGAAAGGATTGAGACCGACTTCTTATCATTGGTCATGAAGAACTTGGACTGTCAGGCATACCTTAAAAGTTACAACACCATGTCTCGACTGGTTCCGTACTTGGTCACACTAGAACCGAAGCGCATAGCTCGTTTTGTTGGAGGTCTAGCTCCAGAAATCAAGGCAAGTGTGAAAGCATCAAGACCTACCACCTTTAGCTCAGTGGTTGATCTGTCTTTATCTCTTACTCTTGATGCGGTTAGGCAGAGATCGCTTAAGAGTTCCGATGAAGGAAAAAGGAAACGTGAAGATGAGAACTCACGCCGTTCTGATAAGAAACATAAAGGGAACTCAGATCATAAGAAGGGTTCTGGGTTTAAAAGGGATAACCAACAGTCGGGTGAGAAACCCAAATGCAAAACCTGCCAGAAAAATCATTTTGGGAAGTGCAGGTTTGAAACGAAATCTCAGTCGCAGTCGCAGCCTAGGGCTTGTGGAATCTACGAGTCTAAGGAGCATAAGACCCTAGATTGTAAGAAAATGAAGGACACAACTTGTTACAACTGTAACGAGAAGGGGCATATCAAGACTAATTGCCCCAAATATGCAAAGAAACCTGAAGGACGCAAATTGTAAGAAAATGAAGGACGCAACTTGTTACAACTGTAACGAGAAGGGGCATATCAAGACTAATTGCCCCAAATATGCAAAGAAACCTGAAGAGGGAAAGAAGACCAATGCTCGGGTCTTTCAAATGAATGCTCAGAAAGCGATTCAGAACGACAATGTGATAACAGGTACCTTTCTTATCAATGATTTTTATACTAGAGTATTGTTTGATTCAGGTGCAGATAAGTCTTTTGTAGACAATAAATTTTGTAAGTTATTAAATCTGCCTGTTAAGACTCTAAGCATAAAGTATGAAGTAGAACTAGCCGATGGAACTATAGAGAATGCTTCAACAATCTTAGATGGATGTTTTATATCCATAAGGAATCACTCTTTTTCGCTTTCTTTGCTTCCGTTGAAATTAGCAGGATTTGACATAGTGATAGGCATGGATTGGTTATCTCATAACCAAGCTCAGATTGTTTGTGACAAGAAGCAAGTGGTTATCAAGACTCCCTATGGTGAGCCGTTAACAATAAAAGGAGATACGCAGTACGGGTTACCTAAGCAAGTGTCCATGCTTAAGGCGTCGAAGTGTTTGAAGAAAGGTTGTGTCATTTACATGGCACAAGTAACCGTTGATGAGCCAAAGCCCAAGATTGAAGACATCCCCGTTATTTCTGAATATCCAGACGTGTTTCCTGAAGAACTACCTGGTTTACCACCAGATAGGCAAGTGGAGTTCAGGATCGACATCATTCCTAGAGCAGCACCAATTGCAAGAGTACCTTACCGGTTGGCACCAACTGAAATGAAAGAGTTAAGGACTCAGTTGGATGATTTGTTGGCAAAAGGATTTATTCAACCCAGCTCGTCCCCTTGGGGAGCTCCGATTCTGTTTGTAAAGAAGAAGGATGTCTCGATGCGTTTATGCATCGATTATCGCGAGCTAAACAAGGTTACAATCAAGAACAGATATTCGTTACCCAGGATCGATGATCTATTCGATCAACTTCAAGGAGCAAGCTACTTTTTAAAGATCGATCTACGATCCGGGTATCACCAGTTGAAGGTCAGAGATGAAGATGTGCACAAGACAGCATTCAGAACTCGCTATGGTCACTATGAGTTCTTAGTGATGCCTTTTGGGCTCACTAATGCACCTGCAGTGTTCATGGATCTCATGAATCGCGTTTGCAAGCCATATCTAGACAAGTTTGTCATTGTCTTTATCGATGACATACTCATTTATTCAAAGAATCAAGCCGATCATGAAAGACATCTCCAGTGTATCCTTAAACTCCTGCAGCAAGAAAAGCTCTACGCCAAATTTTCGAAGCGTGAGTTCTGGCTTCGTGAAGTCCAATTTCTTGGACACGTAGTGAGTGAGCATGGTATCCAGGTGGATCCCGCTAAGGTTGAAGCAATTATGAATTGGCAAGAGCCTAAAACTCCTACAGAGATACGCAACTTTTTGGGTCTAGCAGGTTACTATAGACACTTCATCGAAAACTTCTCGAGGATTGCTGCACCTCTAACATCATTAACTCGCAAGAATGTCAAGTTTGACTGGGGTCCCAAGCAGCAAGAATCCTTTGATATTCTTAAGTAGAAATTAAGTAATGCTCCTGTGTTGACACTGCCAGAAGGAATTGAAGAATTTGTTGTTTATTGTGACGCATCACACACATGTATGGGATGTGTGCTTATGCAGAAGGGCAAGGTTATTGCCTACGTTTCACGTCAATTAAAGGTGCACGAGAAGAATTACACCACCCACGATTTGGAGTTGGGTGCCGTCGTTTTTGCACTGAAGCTATGGAGGCATTATCTTTATGGAACTAAGTGCGTGATCTATTCTGATCATAAGAGCCTTCAGCACCTGTTTAACCAGAAGGATCTTGTTGGTGCATATGTCTGTTGACTTTGTCTTGTATCGAGTCATGTACTAGAATTGATAGACCTAGATGTATAGAACGAAAGATTTGGGAAACGAAGCTGAACAAGCCAATTCACACGAACTGATCAGTTCATGTGAAGTGGCTTATGGCCAGTTCATGTGAAGTGGCATATGGCCAGTTCATGTGAAGTGGCTCAGCTATATATACCCCAAGCTTGTGTTCATTTGTAACGTGTGTGATTCCGGTAGCGAAGCTCTGCCGAGGTGTCTCCAGCCTTGTAAACGTTGTGAAATTAATACAAGAGACAAGTAAAGTGATTCCAAGTGCAATACAAGCTGAACAAAGATCAAATCATTGAATTCCGACTTTGATTTGATCCGAGAACTCTTCTGAACGACTCGTTTGGTCGTGCAAACGATCTTACAGATCTTAACATGAGACAGCGTCGATGGATGGAGACACTGAATGATTATGATTGTGAAATCCAATATCATCCAGGAAAAGCGAATGTAGTCGCTGATGCCTTGAGCAGGAAAGAAAGGGTTAAGCCTATTAGAATCAATGCCAAGAGCAGCAAGTTAAAGAACAGCTTGAATGAAAGGTTGTTTGCCGCCTAAAAGGAAGCTGTATTAGAAGCTAACTATCCGAATGAGAAGTTGGCGTAACTGCCGACCAACTGTCATATGGCAAGGATGGAATCCTTAGATTGAATGGACGAATATGGGTTCCAATTTATGGTGGACTTCGAGATGTGATTCTTCAAGAAGCTCATAGCTCCAAATATTCAGTTCATCCTGACAGTGATAAGATGTACCAGGATTTAAAGGCAAATTATTGGTGGATAGGTTTGAAGAAATCTATAGCCACTTATGTGGCTAAATGTCTGACATGCGCGCAAGTTAAAGCAGAGCATCAAAAGCTGTCAGGCTTGCTACAACAGCTTGAACTTCCCACTTGGAAGTGGGAAATGATAACTATGGATTTTATCATTAAGTTACCTAGAACGAAGCGTGGAAACGATACCATTTGGGTTATAGTTGATAGGTTAACCAAATCAGCTCACTCCGATAAGTTAGCTCAGCTGTACGTGGATGAGATAGTATCTCTCCACGGAGTGCCAGTATCCATTATCTCTGATAGGGATACAAGATACACATCACATTTTTGGAAAAGCTTTCAGCAATCTTTAGGCACTTGATTAAACTTCAGCACTGCTTATCATCCTCAGACGGATGGGTAAAGCGAGCGAACAATTCAAACGCTTGAGGATATGCTTCGAGCATGTGTTATAGATTTGGGTGGAAGTTGGGATGACCATCTTCCTTTGGTTGAATTTTCATACAATAATAGCTATCATTCGAGTATTCAAGCCGCGCCTTTCGAGGCCTTGTACGGAAGAAAGCGCAGAACGCCAGTTTTTTGGGCGGAAGTTGGAGATGTCCAACTATCAGGACCTGATATAGTCCTGGAGACGACGGACAAGATTGTGCAGATCCGTGATCGTCTCAAAGCTGACAGGGATAGGCAGAAAAGCTATGCAGATATGAGGCGTAAAACTCTAAAGTTTGAAGTTGGTAATAAGGTTCTACTCAAGGTATCACCCTGGAAAGGGGTGATGCGTTTTGGCAAAAAGGGCAAGCTGAGCCCAAGATACATAGGACCATTCGAGATCATCGAATGTGTCGGAACTGTAGCTTACAAGTTAAATCTGCCAGAAGAACTCAGTGGAATTCATAATGTATTCCACATCTGTAACTTGAAGAAATGTCTAGCCGATGAGTCGCTAGCAATGTCGCATAAGGATGTGCAGATAGATGAAAGCTTGAAGTTCGTTGAAAAACCTTTGTCGATCGAGGATCGACAGGTTAAGAAACTTTGAAGAAAGCATGTGCCGATTGTGAAGGTTAAATGGGATGCCCGTAGAGGCCCAGAGTATACGTGGGAGGATGAATCCACAATGAAACTCGAGGTTGAGATTTCTTTTAATGGGGCGAGGATGTAACACCTCGTAAAATCATATCCAATATAATAAGGACACGTGTCATGGACTTTAAACGTGTAAGTAATTGATTCCGAGGGACTAAAATTGTCAAACAATGTAAATATGTAAGTAAAGGGATCCAAAGTGTCAACATGCCATTCTTGAGCCTCTAATTGACCTCACACAACGTTCGTATTCTTTAACGAATAAAATATCAAACATAGAAACTCGTTTGTGCTTAAATTGAAAAGTTTACAAAGCATAAGGGTTAAATGTGTCAACATGTTTAAAGTTACCTCTGAGTGACCTTTTAACGTTTTCGAGGCTTTGTAATACTTCCTTATACTTCTATGAATATTGGATAATAAATTCGTGGAGTTTCGACGCACATAAATAAACAAAGTGGTAATTCCAAGAAATAAGGATCAAATGCGTCAACGTTGCTATTCAAGACTTTTCGGGTGATCGTACAACTAATCGGGAGCTTAACAGAGTTAATATAAGGCCCTTAAAAGTTAACTATGGGGGTCATAAGTGCAATAAATGGAAGTTAAATACACTTAATATGGACCAGGGACCAAAATTGCAAAGTTTAAAAGTTGTTTTCCGGTCAAAGAGGAGCCACGCGGTCCGTGTAGACTCTCTTTGAGTCTTATGCGACCCACGTGAGAAGTGCCAGCGAACAAAAACAAGGACAACTGCATGTTTAGCCAGTTCCACCGCCTTTGCATGCTAAATTTCGATACCAGGGTCTGAGTCAATGGTTTTTCATGCACTAGGGACACCTGGGAACATCTGAAAGCAACATAGGGACATATGGATTGATCTTGATGCATCAAAGTTCCTATATAAGGCCTTGTCTTGTTCTTGTTCAATTACACACTTTGAATTTTACTTCACTACTCTCAATCTAAAGCCTCCTGGAGCTAAAGGAAGTTTTCTTAAGTTCCAAATTCGTGCTAAGTACTCTAGTAAGTGTTCTTAGCTTCCTAAGTTTAAGTTTTATTAGCTTAATGACCGAAAATCAAAGTTGTCGTAATTAAGCTTTGACTTAGTGAGTAATCACTAACGGTCCAGCCATTATTCGAATTGAAAGTGGCTATGTGTTGGTAATTTTGTAGGTAATAAACCCTTAAAAGGGCACCTCCTAATTAACATATTTACTTGGTCAATTGTTGGGTCAAACGTATTAATAAAAAGTCAACAGAATCAGTTTTTACAAATTAATTCATAACTGATAATGCAGAGGTTATGGAACATGTTTTAACACTAAAATAACTTGGTAAATAATATAGGAACATGTTTAGGCATGTTCAACCCGACAATTCTGAGATTAGGCTCGGTTCACAACCGAAAGTCACAAAAGTAGACTTTTGCTTTGACTTTCAGTTCTGACCCGATTTAGCTTAGTTTAGATATACCTTAGGGATTCTTTAGGACCATATTACATGATAGTATAACCCTCTGAGATTATACAATATGGTTCCTTATTAATCCGATTCATTTGCATGTTTCCGTAAATGCTTAAAAGTTGACCATTATGCCCTTTTTATATGAAAACGAGATTTTTGATAATGTGAGAGAACAAAAACCTTTATTACTGAAATAAGAGTTATGCTCAATATTGTAAAATGAAAGCTTTTTATTAATTTAATGGCATTTTTGGCATAAATCATATTTAAACTAAATTTTTGAGACCAAACTTGCCACCTATTGTTAAGATATAATATTTAGGGATTTTTGGAAATTTTTGTTGAATTTTAAACTGATCATAACATAGGGTTCTAGCATAGACTCGGTAATTGACGATAATGCCCTTTTCACTAATAAAATGAGTTTTATACATCCTTTACATGTCAAATCTTTTTCTACTGATTTTATACAATAAATAAGTTACTTTGAACTGTAGAGGCTGATAAAAACCTCAGATTCTCTTAAACAACCCGAATATCATCAAATACCGGCTTTTATGCGATTTAGGCGCATAGTATGGTTTAAAACCATATTTAGTACCTAAGACTTGTTACCTACTGATGTTATAAATAAATTTTTATACTTTAACAGTAGGTATAAGTTTTGAACTCAGATTTCCAAATTTAACCCGTAAAGCATATGTGAAATGACCAAAATGCCCCTGCGGTGTATAGTTTGGCCACAGATGATAAATTTCATATATATATATATAATATCTTACTGATATAACTTGTTAAAATAAATATTTTTATTGATTATTTTAGACCAGAACCTCAGATTGTTATTTAACCTCTTTTATAAACTTTAAAATGACCAAAATACCCCTACGGGCTTAAATTGATTTTAAATTCATTTTGGGCACCTGTACATGAGTCATTTGGTCACCCGTTTTGCATTTTTAAGCATATTAACTTGTGGAACTTGTACATGAGTCATTTGGTCACCCGTTATGCATTTTTTGCGTTCAGTACGGTTTATGTAACTAGTTTGCATAAATTAACCGAAACGGGTCAAATCGTATCATTTTTACCTCAAAATCCGGAATGTGTTTAGTTTACCCAATTTATACAAGTCCTCATACTTGTTGGATCTAAACCAAATTCTAATCCAGTCTTCGCTTAATCTTGCGTTTTGAACTGTAAACCTTTGTTTAAAACTAACCGGTCTAAGTTTAAGCTTAAATAAGACCCGTTCGGAATCTAATAGGTTATTAAAAACCTTCGTTCCAGATTTAGGAGTTTAGTAAAGGCAACCATACTTGCTGCTTTGATATACGGCTGGGATTAAAATTAATTTTAAGCTTAGGTAAATACTTTTAACTTATTTTTCGTTATACGGGCTTGGGATACGGTAAATTATTACCGCTTGGTCGGGTGTTGAATTTTTAATCAATTAATGGTTAAATCATTGAGATAACCCGTTTTAATCTGTTTTGTTTGATGCAATGCCTTTGGGGGGTTAATGACCGTGTCCTGGATATCCTTGGCATCATTTAAATGCAAATGGCCACGACTTAAGCACGGGGTGTAGGCATACACCTGAAAGTTGCGTATGTATAAGGTATAACCACACGTGAGGATAACTCCCTATGGGACTATATTAGTGGTGTGTCTATTAATCTTTAACCCGGTACTTCTAACCCGGGCTACTGAATGGACGACAAACATATAAATCTGTACACAAGATTATTTTAAATAATTGTCCCAAGTTATAAAAGATTTTATGCCTTGTGCATCCAAACCAATTTTTAAATACTTTTCAAATACAGTCGGTTAATTGTATTTACCAGTATAAACTGACGTATTTTCCAAAAAGGTTAAGTGCAAGTACTAAGCGTAATGGGCTGGCTACTCCTAGTATCAAATAAAGAGTCTTGCAAACTTTTGATGCTTAAAATCTGTTGAACAATTTCTTTTGTTTTAGATCCGCCTGTGGATCCTTCTACAATCCGTTGTGTAATATTTATGTTACTTTCAACTCGGTTTGTATAAATTACTTTTAGTCTTCCGATGTGCATTAAACTGTGATTGAATTGACTATGATGATATCAACTACGTCACGATACTCCCCACTGGGCCCACCGGTAATACATGGAAATATCGGGGTGTGACACCATGGACTTCACAACTATAGATGGTGAAAAAGCTCCAAAGGCCAAAGTCATTCCTCTTAAGGATATCCCAATAGTGGTTCAAAACTTTGTTGCAAAGGAGTCTGAAAAGAGGAATAAAAGAGAAAAGATTAAAAACTTGTTTTGTGACTTTTGTGAAAAGAAAAATCATTTTACCAAAGATTGTTTTCATTTAAAAGCATATGATCTAAACAAAACAAGTACTGTTGTGCCTTCAACCAGCTGCACTATCTGTGGTAAATCAAACCATTCTACTCAGCAGTGCGTGTACTTAAAATCCTTTGAGGTAAAAAAGGAAGAGTACATGTCAAAAACACCAATGAGTTCATCAAAATCATCTGTCAAGAACCAACCACTGTTTGTACCAGTTCAAACAACTATTACAAAACAGCTGAACCAAACCTCTGTTAAAAGAGAAGTTCAGGTGACTGATGCACCCCCTGCAAACCAATACCGAAGAGGTAAAGGTCAACCACCATACCAAAGGGTTCCACATGTTTATGAGGCTTACAAAAGGCCTTCTAAACCAAAAGTGAACATGCATCCATTTGGGTACCCGCAGCTGATAGGGCAGGACCCCTAGCAGTGGTTAGAGAAAAACAGTTCCAAAACTGTGACAACTCGAGTTTCCGACTTTCACATTAAATGCCTTTGACTGTTTAGTTATTTGACTTGTTGATTTGTGATTGTATATGTTATAATAAGATGATGTGTTTTATGATTGTTGCATGATCAAACTCATTGAAAAATCTAGACTGTTTGTGCGATTTAGCAACCCGACGAATCAAGTGATTCGCCATGACCCGATTCCGACGAAACAAAGCCTGTTTCGCCAACCTGATCTCGACGAAACAGAAACTGATTCGCCGGCCCGCAATTCGTGAAGCCCAGTAAGGGCCCAAATATGATATTTATTAGATATTACGGTTCCATTCGAGACATTCTAAGCAAACTGAAAACCCTATTCCTCCACTATTGCGTGACGGCAACTGCAAGACTCCAAACCCTTCCATTCGATCAGTCTAGTGACTCTCCCATTCGGTTAGTGCACTGTTGTTTGAATTAAAGCAATTATTTAAGCGATTTGTTTATTATCATAACTAAGATTTCTGTATGAACTTAAGATCGGATGATGTTATGCTTGCTCATGATTGTCAGTTTATGTGCTATTAAAATAGTGAATAAGTGTCGGTTGAATGGTTAGGAACCATTGGTTCAATTGTCGGCTAGAACAAGTGTGGTCCAATTGAGAATAATGGCATATTACACATTCCAATACATCAAAAGTCTAATGGGCAGTGCATGTGTTGCTGAAGTTACTGTCGGCCAACATGCTTTGGATTGCATGTGATGGTATGGAATGATACATATAAATTGGCGGCTATAAGTGTCTGTAGTACATGTGCAATGTTTAGGAATTGATGGTTACATATATATGTGCAAAAATCTAGATTTTTGGTCCAATGATCTTTTGAGGTGGTTAAGGATTTGTCAGCCATGTTTATTAAAATAATAAGACTTTCATGTAATTGTTTATGTGGGTGAATGAATGGGGGGTTAGTTATTCGATGATGAAACCGACACTCTGATCATACGGCTATTGACTGATTATTATGAGTTGATAATTTGAGGTCCATTGAGGAATCTTGTTTATGCATCTTTGGTCCAATCATAAATATGTCATCTTACACACTTGATTATATTTGTGAACATATATACAAATTAAAATAGGGTAAGGGTTCAATCGGTGAAATGTTCTTGCGGTCCAATGAGGGTTGACGGTGGGGGATAGGTGTCGGCCACTAGGGCATCTAGGGTGTTGTGATGTTGTTTGTTACTTGCTAGATCAGTTACGGTTTCGACGGAACAAGAGTGTGTTTCGCCAAAGGGGATCTTGATGAAACAGAAAGTGTTTCGCCAAGGATATGTTGACGAATTAGAGGGGGTGTTTCGCCAAGGGTAGTTGGCGAAACAGAATGTGTCTCGTCAATTATGTGTTTCGCCAAAACCTGTGTTTCGCCAATTTGAATACTTTGCACAGTAACCTGATTTAACTCTGTTAAATGTTAACTGGATTGATTAACTGCTGTTAAGTGATATGCTTGACTTGTATGATATTGAATACATGTTTAGTACTCCTGTGATTATACTTATACGTGAACAACTTCGTGAATATGAACTGATTATACCTACGTGCGTACTTTAGGACGTGATTGATTTACTTTGAGCACATAAATTAGCATACCGAGCAAACCAAGGTGAGTTCACACTCTTACTAAGGCATGGGATTCCCAGGGCTTGGGAATGGGATTGAAGGAATGTGATTGAATAGATTCGTACATACACTATTACTAGACTACCATACCATCGTCCTCGGTTGTGCAGGACACATACGTAAAACCTACGTATACTTATGCTACTCACTGTCCTCAGGTTGCGAAGGACACTCACGTAAAACCTACGTGAACTTATACTCACTACTGCCTCGGTTGTGTCAGGCACTTACGTAAAACCTACGTAAACCCCCGCATACCCCTATCCTCGGTTGTGAAGGATACTTACGTAAAACCTACGTAAACTTGTACGTATTACTGTTCTCGGGATATGTAGAACACTTATGGTTACGAATAGTCTAGTGGTTAAACAACATGGGAAGCCCCCACCAATAGAACGTACTATCGGCCCAGTAGAGCCACCTGTTACAAACGAACTTACTATTACGCATTTACTTTCTGTGAACTCGCTCAACTAGTTGTTGATCCTCTGTTACATGCCTTGCAGGTCGTTAGATACATGGAGTTTGCATAGGGAGGAGCTGGTTGTTGTGGACTTGGATCGTGATTGTTTCGTTAATTACTTATGACATTACATACTTATTTATGTTGAGATTTATTTATACGCTTCCGCTAAACAGTGATAACATACTTATATTTTGGAACACCTTTCATATTGGTGGTTGAATGGCATTTACTTTTATATATTAATTACATGTTCAATATGATTGGTGGCTTGATCCTGGTCAGTCACGCTCCCAAGCGGTGATACTCCGCAGGTGGATTTTGGGGGTGTGACAGATTGGTATAAGAGCCATTGGTTATAGAGAACTTGGTTTTAATAAGGGAAAAACGTTTTTATTAAAACCAGACTATAACTAGAACAGTGCTCTCAACGATCCACAACGACGCTTCGCTCCACGTGCAAGACTCAACATACTAGGTAATAAGGTTTATGTTTATTGCCTACATGCTAGAATTGCATAGAACCTTGCTCGTAGTATGCTTAGATTACATTGTTCACTACTTGTTATTGCTTGAGAACACCTATGTGCTTACACTCTTCTGTCATCGCACTACTCGCGAACCATACTCACTTATTCTACTTTTACTATGAAGATCATGTCTGGACGTGTGAACATGACTCAAGCCCAGTTGACGGCTCTTATCAACGAACAAGTAGCTGCGGCACTTGCAGCTGCACAAGCAGGTAGTATACCCTGCGGATGTGATTCACACTAGGATCTTTAGATCCTACATTAACTCTTGTGTTTAACTTTGTCCTATTTGTACACAATAGGTCAACACGCCCCACAACCTGTCTGTACCTTCAAGAACTTCATGGATTGTCGTCCTAGCACGTTTAGTGGTACTGAAGGAGCGGTTGGGCTCCTCCACTGGTTTGAAAAGCTCGAGTCCGTGTTCGAAATGTGTGAATGCCCTGAGGCTCGCAGGGTGAAATACGCCACTGGCACACTTGAAGGGATTGCGCTCACTTGGTGGAACGCACAAGTGCAGATCTTAGGGTTGGCAGCTGCTAACGCCACCCCTTGGAATGATTTCAAGGAACTGATTAAACGTGAATACTGCACACGGGAAGACATCCACAAGTTGGAGGATGAGTTGTACCATCTGAAAATGACTGGGTCAGAGATCGAGGCTTACACTAAAAGGTCAAACGAGCTGGCCGTGCTGTGTCTAACTATGGTGGACCCTCCAATTAAGCGTATCGAGTTGTATCTCAAAGGATTAGCACCAGAGATTCAGAGCCATGTGACATCGGCTAATCTTGACAACATTCAGGCTATCCAACGCCTTGCGCATCGTCTCACAGATCAGGCAGTGGATTAGAACAGGCTGCCTAAACGTATCAGCGCTACTGCTACCGCTACCACTGCTACTACACTTGCTACTCCCAGTGAAAACAAGAGAAAATGGGATGGGGATTCCAGCAAGGGATCAGCTTCAGTTCAGTCACAGGTTCAGCAGCGAAAGACTGACAGTTATCAGAGTCCCAGTCAGCACTCTTCAGGTAGCCACAGGCAGGGTAGATATCGAGGGAACCTCCCAAAGTGCAACAACTGCAACAGACACCACAGTGGCCAGTGTAACAAGGGTCGCTGTCAAAGATGCCTCAAGATGGGTCACAAGGCCAAGGATTGTAGAAGCCCTCGGCCTGCGAACCAGAATCAGCAACAGCCACAAGCACAGCAGAATCAGCAACAGGGCAACAAGGGGTGTTTTCATTGCGGCGCAGAAGGGCACTTCAAAAGGCACTGTCCTCAGCTAAACAGGAACCAGAACAACAACAACAATAACAACAATCAGGGAAATGGCAACAACAACAACAACGGTGGGAACAACAACGGCAACGAAGCAAGG
Organism: Helianthus annuus; assembly: GCF_002127325.2. Taxonomy (NCBI): domain Eukaryota; kingdom Viridiplantae; phylum Streptophyta; class Magnoliopsida; order Asterales; family Asteraceae; genus Helianthus; species Helianthus annuus. Next base: position 131,783,468 of record NC_035434.2, on the reverse strand, counting down.
GGTCGTGCATTTGTGTTGGGGCAGGGTGATGCCAGAAATGATCCCAACGTAGTTATGGGTAAGTTTCTTCTTGATGACTTTTATGTTACTGTATTGTTTGATTCGGGTGCGGATACAAGTTACGTGTCTTTGAAGGTTAGCCAAATGTTGAAACGTGCACCAACTCCTCTAAATACCAAACATGTCGTAGAGTTAGCTAATGGTAAGAGTCTAGAAGCAACACAAATAGTTCAGGGTTGTAATCTTATCCTCGCTGGTCAGACTTTCTCCATCGACCTCATTCCTATAGTTCTGGGTAGTTTCGACATCGTTATTGGCATGGATTGGTTGTCCAAGCAGCAAGCAGAGATTCTATGTAAGGAGAAGATCATTCGTATTCCCCGCACTGGTAAAGAACCTCTCGAAGTTCAAGGCGACAAGAGTGGCGCTGTAGTTGGCATCATCTCTTTCTTGAAGGCTACGAAAGGGTCACACTGCCATTTTGGCACTAGTTACTGATGCAGCTACGAAAGAGAAAAGAATAGAGGATATCCCAGTGGTACGCGATTTTCCTCAGGTGTTTCCTGAAGATTTACCTGGTCTACCGCCTCATCGTCAGGTTGAGTTTCAAGTCGAGCTAGCTCCAGGAGCAGCACCTATAGCACGCGCACCGTATCGTTTGGCTCCAACTGAACTAGAAGAACTGTCAAAGCAATTACAAGAGCTCTTGGATAAGGGCTTTATTCGTCCTAGCTCTTCGCCTTGGGGAGCTCCAGTACAGTTTGTGAAAAAGAAGGATGGCACTTTCAGGATGTGCATAGATTACCGTGAACTGAACAAGGTCACAGTGAAGAACCGTTATCCTCTTCCTCGTATTGACGACTTATTCGACCAGTTGCAAGGGTCGAGTTACTACTCCAAAATAGACTTGAGGTCAGGGTATCATCAGCTGAGAGTCCGGGATGAGGACGTCTCCAAAACCGCATTCAGAACTCGCTACGGTCACTACGAGTTTCTTGTTATGCCATTCGGGTTAACGAACGCGCCTGCCGTATTTATGGATCTGATGAACAGGGTGTGCAAGCCGTACTTAGACAAGTTTGTGATTGTCTTCATCGACGACATTCTGATTTACTCCAAGAGTCAGGAGGAACACGAGCAGCACCTACGATTGATTTTGGAACTTCTTCGAAAGGAACAATTGTATGCCAAGTTTTCTAAATGCGACTTCTGGCTTCGTGAAGTCCACTTTCTAGGCCACGTGGTGAACAAGGATGGGATTGATGTTGATCCATCCAAGGTAGATTCGATCAGGAACTGGCCTGCACCGCGTACACCAACAGAAATACGCCAATTCTTGGGTTTGGCGGGTTATTACAGACGATTCATCAAAGACTTCTCGAAGATCGCACAGCCGCTTACACTACTGACACAGAAAGGTGTCACCTACCGTTGGGGAGATTCCCAGGAAACCGCTTTCCAGTATCTGAAGGATAGGCTTTGCAGCGCACCTATTCTCTCATTGCCAGAGGGCACGGATGATTTTGTGGTCTACTGTGACGCATCGATACAGGGGCTTGGGTGTGTATTGATGCAATGGGATAAAGTTATTGCCTACGCTTCGCGGCAACTCAAGGTTCATGAACGAGATTATACGACGCACGATTTAGAGCTGGGAGCTGTTGTTTTTGCACTTAAGATATGGCGACACTACCTGTACGGTACCAAGTGCACAATTTACACCGATCACAGGAGTCTTGAGCATATCCTTAAGCAAAAGGATTTGAACATGCGTCAACGACGATGGGTCGAGTTACTTAACGATTATGAATGCGCCATCAAGTACCATCCAGGCAAAGCCAATGTTGTGGCGGACGCTCTCAGTCGGAAAGACACTCTACCTAGGCGTGTACGAGCTTTGCAGCTCACTATTCAGTCCAATCTTCCTGCACAAATACGAGATGCTCAGGTGGAAGCATTGAAACCAGAAAACGTCAGGGCTGAAGCCTTACGCGGCTCAAGGCAACGATTAGAACAAAAGGAAGACGGCGCCTACTATGTAACAGGGCGTATTTGGGTCCCCTATATGGCGGTTTACGAGAACTTGTGATGGATGAAGCTCGTAAGTCTCGCTACTCGGTACATCCAGGTTCGGATAAAATGTATCACGACATCAGAACTACATATTGGTGGCCTAGCATGAAAGCCCACATTGCTACTTACGTCGGCAAGTGTTTGACATGTGCAAAAGTCAAAGTGGAGTATCAGAAACCAGCAGGCCTGCTTCAACAACCCAAGATACCGCAATGGAAATGGGAAGAAATTTCCATGGATTTTGTCACAGGCCTACCCAGGTCCCAGCGTGGGAATGATACCATATGGGTGATCGTGGATCGACTCACCAAGTCTGCACACTTCCTGGCTATAAAGGAAACGGATAAGTTCTCCACTCTCGCAGACGTTTATCTTAAAGAAGTTGTTTCGAGGCACGGGGTGCCCACCTCCATCATTTCGGATCGGGATGCACGATTCACGTCAGAGCTATGGCAAGCGATGCATAAGTCTTTCGGCTCACGGTTAGACATGAGCATAGCATATCATCCTCAGACGGATGGGCAGTCTGAGCGAACGATCCAGACTCTCGAAGACATGCTTCGGGCATGCGTTATCGACTTCGGCAACGGTTGGGAAAAGCATCTCCCTTTGGTGGAGTTTTCGTATAATAACAGCTATCACACCAGCATTCAAGCCGCTCCATTTGAGGCATTGTACGGGCGTAAATGCCAGTTACCTCTCTGTTGGGCAGAGGTGGGAGATAGTCAGATCACGGGTCCAGAGATTGTAGTGGACGCCACAGAAAAGATTGCACAGATACGGCAACGTATGGCGGCAGCTCGCGACTGTCAGAAAAGCTACGCGGATAAGCGTAGGAAGCCATTGGAATTTTAGGTCGGGGACCGGGTTTTACTTAAGTCTCACCCTAGAAGGGTGTGGTACGTTTTGGCAAACGGGGCAAACTAAATCCGCGGTACGTCGGACCATTTGAGATCATAGAGAAGATTGGCAAAGTGGCATACAAGCTAAACCTACCAGCTGAACTCGGTGCAGTTCACAATGTCTTTCATGTGTCAAATCTGAAGAAGTGCCTGTCAGATGAGACCCTCATAGTTCCTTTGAAGGAGCTCACCATCGACGAGCGGTTGCAGTTCGTCGAGGAACCTGTTGAAATCACGGATCAGGATGTGAAGGTCCTCAAACACAAGAGAATCCCTCTTGTTTGAGTTCGTTGGAACTCCCGACGTGGCCCAGAGTACACCTGGGAACGCGAAGATCAAATGAAAGAAAAGTATCCCAATTATTCGGAACCAATGCAACCACTACTGAGGCTGAAGCTACTACTGCAGAATTTCGGGACGAAATTCCAAATCAACGGGGGGATGATGTGACACCCCAGGAAAACCAGTGAACGATACAACTTACCTAGCTTCCTCAGTAACCGCATGCTAAAATTCGGGACGAAATTTCTTTCAAGTTGGGGATAATGTGACAACTCGAGTTTCCGACTTTCACTTTCGCATTAAATGCCTTTGACTGTTTAGTTATTTGACTTGTTGATTTGTGATTGTATATGTTATAATAAGATGATGTGTTTTATGATTGTTGCATGATCAAACTCATTGAAAAATCTTGACTGATTGTGTGATTTAGCAACCCGACGAATCAAGTGATTCGCCATGACCCGATTCCGACGAAACAAAGCCTGTTTCGCCAACCTGATCTCGACGAAACAGAAACTGATTCGCCGGCCCGCAATTCGTGAAGCCCAGTAAGGGCCCAAATATGATATTTATTAGATATTACGGTTCCATTCGAGACATTCTAAGCAAACTGAAAACCCTATTCCTCCACTATTGCGTGACGGCAACTGCAAGACCCCAAACCCTTCCATTCGATCAGTCTAGTGACTCTCCCATTCGGTTAGTGCACTGTTGTTTGAATTAAAGCAATTGTTTAAGCGATTTGTTTATTATCATAACTATGATTTCTGTATGAACTTAAGATCGGATGATGTTATGCTTGCTCATGATTGTCAGTTTATGTGCTATTAAAATAGTGAATAAGTGTCGGTTGAATCGTTAGGAACCATTGGTTCAATTGTCGGCTAGAACAAGTGTGGTCCAATTGAGAATAATGGCATATTACACATTCCAATACATCAAAAGTCTAATGGGCAGTGCATGTGTTGCTGAAGTTACTGTCGGCCAACATGCTTTGGATTGCATGTGATGGTATGGAATGATACATATAAATTGGCGGCTATAAGTGTCTGTAGTACATGTGCAATGTTTAGGAATTGATGATTACATATATATGTGCAAAAATCTAGATTTTTGGTCCAATGATCTTTTGAGGTGGTTAAGGATTTGTCAGCCATGTTTATTAAAATAATAAGACTTTCATGTAATTGTTTATGTGGGTGAATGAATGGGGGGTTAGTTATTCGATGATGAAACCGACAATCTGATCATACGGCTGTTGACTGATTATTATGAGTTGATAATATGAGGTCCATTGAGGAATCTTGTTTATGCATCTTTGGTCCAATCATAAATATGTCATCTTACACACTTGATTATATTTGTGAACATATATACAAATTAAAATAGGGTAAGGGTTCAATCGGTGAAATGTTCTTGCGGTCCAATGAGGGTTGACGGTGGGGGATAGGTGTCGGCCACTAGGGCATCTAGGGTGTTGTGATGTTGTTTGTTACTTGCTAGATCAGTTACGGTTTCGACGGAACAAGAGTGTGTTTCGCCAAAGGGGATCTTGATGAAACAGAAAGTGTTTCGCCAAGGATATGTTGAGGAATTAGAGGGGGTGTTTCGCCAAGGGTAGTTGGCGAAACAAAATGTGTCTCGTCAATTATGTGTTTCGCCAAAACCTGTGTTTCGCCAATTTGAATACTTTGCACAGTAACCTGATTTAACTCTGTTAAATGTTAACTGGATTGATTAACTGTTGTTAAGTGATATGCTTGACTTGTATGATATTGAATACATGTTTAGTACTCATGTGATTATACTTATACGTGAACAACTTCGTGAATATGAACTGATTATACCTACGTGCGTACTTTAGGACGTGATTGATTTACTTTGAGCACATAAATTAGCATATCGAGCAAACCAAGGTGAGTTCACACTCTTACTAAGGCATGGGATTCCCAGGGCTTGGGAATGGGATTGAAGGAATGTGATTGAATAGATTCGTACATACACTATTACTAGACTACCATACCATCGTCCTCGGTTGTGCAGGACACAAACATAAAACCTACGTATACTTATGCTACTCACTGTCCTCAGGTTGCGAAGGACACTCACGTAAAACCTACGTGAACTTATACTCACTACTGCCTCGGTTGTGTCAGGCACTTACGTAAAACCTACGTAAACCCCCGCGTACCCCTATCCTCGGTTGTGAAGGATACTTACGTAAAACCTACGTAAACTTGTACGTATTACTGTTCTCGGGATATGTAGAACACTTATGGTTACGAATAGTCTAGTGGTTAAACAACATGGGAAGCCCCCACCAATAGAACGTACTATCGGCCCAGTAGAGCCACCTGTTACAAACGAACTTACTATTACGCATTTACTTTCTGTGAACTCGCTCAACTAGTTGTTGATCCTCTGTTACATGCCTTGCAGGTCGTTAGATACATGGAGTTTGCACAGGGAGGAGCTAGTCGTTGTGGACTTGGATCGTGATTGTTTCGTTAATTACTTATGACATTACATACTTATTTATGTTGGGATTTATTTATACGCTTCCGCTAAACAGTGATAACATACTTATATTTTGGAACACCTTTCATATTGGTGGTTGAATGGCATTTACTTTTATATATTAATTACATGTTCAATATGATTGGTGGCTTAATCCTGGTCAGTCACGCTCCCAAGCGGTGATACTCCGCAGGTGGATTTTGGGGGTGTGACAAAAACTGTCCAAACCCCTGAGCTAACCACTGTCCATCTACCTGAACTTAACACAGACACTCTTGGGACCCCATCCAAAGCCTTATTGACTTTGGAGACCCTAATGAACTAACCTTTTACTTGATGTGCAGGGAGCTTCTACATGCTTAGATAGTCTTTGGTATTTAGATAGTGGAGGCTCCAGGCACATGACTGGATGTAGAGCCCTACTCAAGGATTTCAAAACTCATGGAGGGGGTGATATATCCTTTGGTAATAATAGTAAAGGGAAGGTTATGGGGTCTGGTACAGTTCAATCTGGTAATGTTAAGTTTGAAAATGTCAATCTAATAGACAATCTAAAATTCAACCTTCTTAGTGTCTCACAAATGAGTGATAAGGGCTATGGCTCATTCTTCACTAATGATTGTTGTAGGATTGTTGGACCAGAAATGGTTAAAAAGATTGAAAAAATAATTAAAAATGGAAAAACACAACTTGTTGCTCAAAGGAGTGGCAATGTTTATGTAGTTGATTTGTCAAAAGAGAGCCCCAGGACTGATGCCTGTCTGTTCTCAGCTGCCTCTAACAAAGAGACAGAACTATGGCACAGGAGATTGGGGCACACAAATGTAACGCCCAACGTCCCTAAACTTTAGACTTTTGATAGATCTAGTCCCTAAACTTTATCTAATTGGCAAGTCTAGCCCCCGTACTCTTTAATGTGTGACATTTTGATAATTTGGTAATATATATACTTGGAATGTCTAAATCTATGTTGGAATGCCTAAATCAATGTTTGGAATGCCTAAATTCTATATACTTGGAATGTCTAAATCTATGTTGGAATGCCTAAATTCTATATACTTGGAATGTCTAAATCTATGTTGGAATGCCTAAATCTATGTTTGGAATGCCTAAATTCTATATACTTGGAATGTGTAAATCTATGTTAGAATGCCTAAATCTATGTTTGGAATGCCTAAATTCTATATGCTTGGAATGTCTAAATCTATGTGCATATATTTGGAATGTCTAAATCTACGTTGGAATGCCTAAATCTATGTTGGAAATGTCTAAGTCTAATTGGTGCTCAACTCTTGAGACTCGTGAAACTTGATTCTTGGTTGAACGAGAGACTAGAGCCTTGTCACTGGCGGAATCCATTAATCTTGGGAACTTTTGGTGTTTATGATGTAATCTAGTTATTCTCTTACCAAATAATACGCAACGCTTAATCTAACTCGCAAAACGAATCAAGGACGGGAATGTGGTAATGGTGGATTGACCGAGTGACAGTCCGATCGGATGACCACCCGATCAGATAGCCACCCGATCGGATGACCACCCGATCGGATGGTCACTCGATCAGACCACCATCCGATCCGGGCACACCGCCCCTCTCCACACACTCTAACACTATAAATAGGCATGTCACATCACCATTCTCACTGATGTGACAGCCTTGCTCGACCAGACGCACGCACTCCCCTTTTTCCTCATTTTCTTGACGATTTCGGTACGTTTCACACTAGATCCTTGTACTTTCTTGATCTACACTTCATTCCCTACGTGATTCACCTTTGAAATCACACTTTTCACCATGGAATCTCTCGGATCTAAGCTCTTGAGGATGATGTCACCATGGTGGTTTGTACAAACTGCCATATGATGTCATTCCTGACAAGATCTAGCTCAGATCTAAGGAATTCCAGATATTTTACACTAAATCTAAGCTAAATCTAGACTTTTCATATAAAATTTGAGTTATCTTCATCTTTTCTTCAAACTTTTACCTTATACGGGGGAATCCGGCTCGGAAAGGGATGTAGACTTAATGACTAGTCTAGAGCCGGCTTAGAGATGGATTTCTACCGGAAAATGATGGCCGGAGTACGGATTCTGACATTAACACTATCGCGGACAGTTAACTGATTGGAAAGGGGTGGTTCCCATCCGATCCGAACGACTGTGTGTCGATGAGTCTACCGTTGTCTCAATACGGGGCCTGTTGACATCATTAATCCATAAACTTAGAAATTTTACATAAAAGAGTGAACGGAACAAGGACCGCCTGATCGAACGGCAACCCGATCGGATAGCCACCCGATCGGACAACCACTCGATCAGGAGACACTTGTCCTTTAGCCTTAAAACCTTTCAACACTTAGAAACTTTTCAGAAATCGGGAAACTTTGGAAATCTTGATCGAGTGGCAACCCGATCGGATAGCCATCCGATCGAGCAGCCATCCGATCGAGGTGACTAGCACTAAACTTAACACTTGGATCGAGAGGTGACCCGATCGGATTGCCATCCGATCGGACAGCCATCCGATCCCTCCTCGCTTTGTGGAAATTGAATCAAGTGGCAACCCGATCGGATAGCCATCCGATCGGGCAGCCATCCTTCCCTCACACACTTGGCACTCGATCGACTGGCAATCCGATCGGATAGCCATCCGATCGGACAGCCATCCGATCCAGTGACTGCTACGACACTTTGCGAAATCTCGTTATTCTGCCCAGCTCTTATCTGTTGTAATCTAATCAGGCTAAATTCTAAAAGAGCTCCCTTTGATCCAACAACGGTCTAAACCGTTAAGCAATCATTGTGAGTATACTCGATCCCTTTTTGATTTAATCTTTGGGATGTAACATGTATTCCATTAAACTACGATACTTGAGACTTTGCAAACTAAACTCTATCCTACATGTATGTGAAACTTGTGCATTCTAGTATTCTATTTTGTGCTATGTGACGTTTAATCCAGAGTGTGTAGTTCCACCTTAACAATAGTAGCGCTATAGGGGGTGCACCTCTCCCACTATTCTCAGGGGGTATTGTTAGGAGGATTCTAGTTTACCTTGAGTCTTGGGTAAACACTAAAGCATCGGGATACTTGGGCTATCACTGTGTGGACTGCGACACTAGCACGACTGAAACTATTTTATTCTACTTTCATTGTGGATATGAGTTGTTTTAATCTATTTTTCTATTACCAAACTTTTATACTCGCCACTACTTTTGTATTGCTATTTTAATACATGTTGCAGGCTAATAGGTTGCTATGGGAACACATGGAAATCAAGCTAGGACGATGCCTAGAAACGTCACGTAGTTAATAAGACTTTGAACAATCTTTTGGTGTTGATGTAATATGGTACTTGGTGTCTTGGATATTTGTTTTAGGCTATTATGCATGAAATCAATTTAAATTCTATTGAAATATCTAGTGTTATGGAACTTCATGAGCAATCTGAACGCTTAGTGCTCGCACCCTGATGTTTCCGCCATCGGTTGGGGTGTGACAGATTGGTATCAGAGCCATAACTATAGGGAATTAGGATAAGTAGGAATACTTGCCCTAGTCTATAGTTCCAGGAAATCTCGACTCTTATTTGTTGTTTAAGACTTATGCATTCCACCGTATCTGCTTCCTAGCAACAAATATTCCTGTTAAACTTACATGCCTTTCCTAAGGCTAACATAATATACACTTTATACTTTGAAAACACTGATAATCGGTGTTTGCATTTTGCACGAGATTTGCTCTCAAGTCAGGAGTGACATCCGAACCTTGATGGTAAAATCTCCATATTATTCTAGTAGGTCTTGTCTGCGGATAAGTACCAACACCATTTAGGGTATGATGTTGCCAAGATAGAGGTGAAACTCAGACCTTGATAAGTAGTCCCACTCCTTGATTTTTATGTCTCGCCAAGGTCTCGAAATCCCAATCAATTAGGAACGTGGAATGACCAAAAGGACGAATATCGTAGGCCTAACATCGATGAGTATTTGTCTAAGTAAGTCAAGACACGTTACCTCAATTCGAAAGGAGTTAGAATCACTTTGGTTAGTTGCTGTTCCTCTACCCGGAACGATCCTGTGTTTTATAAGCCTATCTTTTACGTTATTTCGATTTTATGTATGTGGTTTTAAACTCGATTCTTCGTTCGTTTTGGGATGCTTTTACATGAATCGCACGTATGTCCGCAATCTAAACAATTAATCCTTCAGGATCAAACTAAATTTACAAGGTTTATCTACAATGTTAATCAATCTATGTGATATTGTGATTATGAGGCACTAGATGTAACATGGCATGGAATACGAGGGAAAAGTGACGTGTCTGAAACATGGTGGATACGCCGCTGGTACTTCCTATATATAAGTGTTTCTGGCATGTTACCAACTTTCGTACCAAGTGCCATGCGAAACTTAGTGTCTGTGGATCAGTAGTGATGTGGTTGAATTCTAAAACTATGGAAGGACTATTTGTATAATCTATGTGAAAACCTATGTGAAATATATTGGGTATTCTAGTGAAGTCAATGTGTAAACTACGTATGTGTGGATTGAGAAACAAAATACGAAACATAGCCTAGTGCCAAAGACGAGGAGGAAAGTGGCATGTCCGAAGCATGGTGGATACGCCGCTGGTACTTCCTATATATAAGTGTTTCTGGCATGTTACCAAACCTTCGTACCACGCGCTAAGTGAAGTTCGTAGTTTTGTAGGCTCGGGTTGAAGTTGTGAAATCTATTTGGTTTAATCTATGTTGTTAAATATATTTGGTCAATCTATGTGGAAATCTTGTGGTAAATTCTAATGTTGTGGTTAACGAAGCATGACACCGATGACGAGACGGACGTGGCATGATCGAAGCATGGTGGATATGCCGCTGGTACTTCCTATATATAAGTGCTTCTGTCATGTTGCCGAACTTTCGTAGCACGTGCCATGTGAGATTTCGTTGTTTATGAATTGTTAACGCTAATCTACGGCAATCTATTAAAGTCTATCGAAATCTATTGAAGTCTATTAAAGTCTATCGAAATCTATTGAAGTCTATTAAAGTCTATCCAATCTATTGATATCTATTGAAGTCTATTGAGTTATTGAAGACTATTCGAAATCTATCGTAATCTATTGAAATCTATGTAAATCTATGATCATAATGAGGAGTGTGTACTACGACACGTAACATGACATCGAGTACGAGGTAGAAGCATTGTGACCGAAGCGTAGTGGATACGCCGCTGGTACTTCCTATATATAAGCACTTCTGACACTTTGCCAAACTTCGTACGACGTGCCATGCGAAGGTCGTGGTTGCGATATCTATATGAATCTTGTGAATCTCGAGTCTTAGTCTATCGTATGTTAATCTAAACTTATACGATCCTTTTGTTGGATCTTTTAGATGTCTTCTCGAAAGTTATCCAACTCTCTCAAGAGATCTAGGGAGAAGTCTCAAAAAAAGATGATGTCTTTCATGGCCGACCAAATTGCTCGAGTCGTGCCAAAGATCGTCTCTGAGCTCCAAGGATCAAACACTCCTCCATCCTCTGTGGACTCAAAGGCCGAATTGCAGAAGTCTACTAAGTTCAGCTACAAACATTTCATCTCTTGTAACCCTAAGCCTTCATGGGCATCGATGGGGTGACTGCTATGCTCGAGTGGTTCGACAGCATCGAAGTTACCTTCACTAACAGTGAATGCCCAGATCATCTAAAGACTAGGAGTGCGACTGGAATGTTCCAAGGCAGAGCGTTGGAGTGGTGGTCGAATGAGAGAAACATTCGTTCTAATGAAGAAGCCTGTGCTATTCCATGGGCTGAGGTGCGAGAACTCATGATGCTCGAGTTCTTCCCTCCTCATGAACAATTGAAGCTTGAAGAAGAGTTTTGGCATTTGAAGCAGGTTGGTGATGATCACCTGGCTTATACTGCCCGCTTAAGCAGCTTAGCTTGATCGTTCCTCATTTGGTTTCTACTCCCAAGAGGATGATAACCAAGTACATCAATGGTCTACCTCCTGTGATGCATGATTCAATCGAAGCAGCTCAACTCGATACCATTGAAGAAGTCTATCATTTGGCAGCGAGTTTGAACAACAACCATGTGCGTGATAAACAGTTTGCTACTCCTGCTACCTCTAAGTCTGCAAATCAAGTCACCCGCAGTCAAGTGACAGCAAGAACAAGAAAAGGAAATCTCGGGGTTCAGGATGCAATGCTATTGTTCCTGCTGCTAAACCTTCTCCTGCTACTGCTGCTACTAACCCTGCTGTTCCAGAAGCTAAGAAGCAGTACACTGGGTCTTACCCCAAGTGCGCGACTTCCACCTTTCATCATCCTACTGCTTCTGCATGTCGTCTGTGCACCAACTACAACCGCTATGGTCACACGACTGCCTACTGTCGTCAAGCTAACCCTGCACAACCAGCTCAGCAAGCCCCAACTCAGGTAGCTCAAGCAGCTCTCTTCCAGCTCCTTTACAGAATCCTAAGCCGGTCAATGCTATTTGTGCATGTTTCCAGTGTGGAGATACTACTCATCTTCATAACCGTTGCCCCCAGCTGAACCAAGATCAACAAGCAGCCGCTCGTGGACGAGCATTCAATCTCAATGCTAATCAGGCTCGCAACAACAATGATGTGGTGAATGGTATGTTTCTCGTTAATAATCTTTATGCTTCGATCCTATTTGATACTGGTGCCGATAAAACCTTTGTGTCCGTGGAATTTGAGTCTTTGATAAACTGTACACGCTCTAAGTTACCTGAGTCATTCTCTGTTGAGGTTGCCAATGGTAAGTCGATCCTTGTTAATTCTATTGTTCATGATTGTTCCCTGACTCTTAACGATCATGTGTTCTCTATTGATCTCATACCCATGCGTTTGGGTAGTTTCGATGTCATTATCGGTATAGATTGGTTGCGTAAGAACCATGCCGAGATCATTTGTCATGATAAGCTTGTTCATCTTCCTCTTTCGTATGGTGATGTTTTGAATGTCTATGGAGACCGACCTTCAAAAGGACTGAGGCTGATGTCATGCACACAGGCGAGCAGATGCTTACGTAAACAGAACTTTGCCTTCTTGGCCCACGTGGTGGAACAAAAGGGCAAGGAGAAGAACATAAGCGACGTTCCAGTGGTGTGTGATTGATGTCTTTCCTGAAGATCTTCCTGGTCTTCCTCCTCCTAGGACCATTAATTTTCGTATTGATCTCGTACCTTGCGCAACTCCTGTCGCCAAGACTCTTTACCGTCTTGCACCTTTCGAGATGCAAGAGTTATCCAGCCAGCTACAGGAATTACTCGATAAAGGTTTTATTCGACCAAGTACCCCCCCGTGGGGTGCTCTGTTATATTTGTCAAGAAGAAGAATGGTTCATTTCGTATGTGTATCGACTACCATGAACTTAATAAGCTTACCGTGAAGAATCGTTACCCTCTACCTCGTATTCACGACCTGTTTGACCAACTACAAGACGCATCCTGCTTCTCTAAGATCGATCTTCGATCTGGATATCATCAGTTGCGTGTTCTCGAAGATGATATTCCTAAAACCGCATTTCATACTCATTACAGACACTACGAGTTCGTGGTTATGCCTTTTGGACTGACCAACGCACCCGCTGTGTTCAATGATCTTATGAATCGTGTGTGTAAGCCCTATTTGGATCGTTTTGTTATAGTCTTTATCGATGATGTTTTCATTTATTCTAAGTCTAAGGCTGATCATGCTCATCACTTGCGTCTCATGCTCGAACTTTTACGTGGTGAACGTCTGTATGCTAAGTTTTCTAAGTGTGAGTTTTGGATCGATGAAGTGCAATATCTTGGTCACGTTGTTAGTAAGCAAGGTATTCATGTTGACCCGTCTAAGATCGAAGCCGTGAAGAATTGGAGTACGCCTGAATCCGCGTCTGATATTCGTTCTTTTCTAGGATTGGCTGGTTATTACCGTCGATTCTTCTCGGATTTTTCCAAAATCGCGGTGCCTCTTACTACGTTGACGCAAAAAGAGAAACCTTTTGCTTGGGGTCCCGAGCAAGAGGAATCTTTTCAGACTCTTAAGACCCTTTTGTGTAACGCACCTGTACTTACTCTACCTAATGGGAACGACGATTTCGTGGTTTATTGTGATGCCTCGAACCATGGATTGGGTTGTGTGCTCATGCAACGGGACAAGGTTATCGCTTATGCCTCTTGTCAACTCAAAGTACACGGAAAAACTATACTATTCACGATCTGGAGCTTGATGCAGTTGTCTTCGCGTTAAAGATCTGGCAACACTACCTATATGGTACAAAATGTGTGGTCTTCACCGACCGTAAGAGCCTCCAACATATCTTTGACCAGAAGGAACTGAACATGCGACAGAGACGTTGGGTAGAGCTACTTAACAACTACGACTGCGAAATTCGCTATTATCCTAGTAAGGCGAATGTAGTGGCCGACGTTCTTAGTCGTAAAACTCATTTTAAGGCTATTCGTATCTCCAGTGATCTCCATGCCTGTATTCGTGAAGCGCAGTATTCGTCAGCTAATGAAGGTAATCTAAGGGTGGAAATTCGTGGTGCTAATGTGGATCATCTTGAAACTAAATCTGATGGTCTTCAGTAGTATCTTAATCGCGTCTGGGTGCCAGATCGCGATAATCTACGTGAGCTCATTATGAATAAGGCTCACAAATCTCGCTACTCTATTCATCCAGGTGCCTATAAGATGTACCAGGATCTGCGTACGACTTATTGGTGGCCTGGCATGAAGAAGGACATTGTTGTGTATGTTTCTAAGTGCCTTACTTGCTTGAAGGTGAAGGCTGAACATCAGCGTCCTTCTGGACTTTTGGAGCAACCTAGGATCCCAATTTGGAATGGGATAGCATTGCTATGGACTTTATTACCAAACTACCCCGTACGCCTTTTGGTCACGACAGTATCTGGGTGATAGTTGATCGTTTGACCAAACCGGCCCACTTTCTTCCTATTCGTGAAGATTATAAAGTGGAGAAACTTGCTTGAATCTATACTGATGAGATTATATGCCATCATGGCATACCTCTTGACATAATCTCTGACCGTGATGGTCGTTTTACTTCGCGTCTTTGGCAAACGTTTCGGTCCGCTATGGGTTTGCACTTGAATCTTAGCACAGCCTTTCATCCTCAGACAGATGGACAGACCGAGCGTACTATTCAAACCCTAGAGGATATGCTCCGTTCTTGTGTCATTGACTTTGGTGGTAACTGGGATGTACATTTACCATCGATTGAGTTCTCGTACAACAACAACTATCATTCAAGTATTCAGATGGCTCCTTTCGAAGCCTTGTATGGCCGCAAGTGCCGATCTCCTCTCAGTTGGCATGAGATTGGTGACAAGCAGTTTACTGGCCCTGAGATCATTCAAGAGATAACGGATAAGATTCTTCAGATCTGTGATAACTTGATCAAGGCTAGGAGCAGACAAAAGAGCTATGCTGATGTTAGGCGTAAGCTCGCTCCTCGCTATGTTGATCGAGTTCTTCTTAAGGTATCTCCCTGGAAGGGGGTAGTTCGTTTTGGAAAGAAGGGAAAGCTCGCTCCTCGCTATGTGGGTCCTTTCAAGATACTCGAAAGGATCGGCAAGGTGGCGTACAGACTCGACTTGCCACAAGAACTAAACAATGTGCATCCAGTGTTCCACGTATCTAATTTACGCAAATGCCAAGCCAACGAGGGACTTCAGGTTCCCCTCGAAGACTTGCAAATAAATGAAGCTGTGCAATTTGTGGAGAAACCGGTCGAAATCATGGATCAAGCTGTCAAGCGTTTGAGGCACAACAAAATTCCCATTGTTAAGGTTCGATGGGAAGGAAAGCATGGCGCCGAATTCACTTGGGAGTTGAAAAGTGATATGAAGTCCAAGTATCCGCAGCTCTTTAGACAGTCTTCTTCTAAGATTTCAGGGACGAAATCTTCTAAAGGAGGGGAGACTGTAACGCCCAGCGTCCCTAAACTTTAGACTTTTGACAGATCTAGTCCCTGAACTTTATCTAATTGGCAAGTCTAGCCCCTGTACTCTTTAATGTGTGACATTTTGATAATTTGGTAATCTATATACTTGGAATGTCTAAATCTATGTTGGAATGCCTAAATCTATGTTTGGAATGCCTAAATTCTATATACTTGGAATGTCTAAATCTATGTTGGAATGCCTAAATCTATGTTTGGAATACCTAAATTCTATATACTTGGAATGTCTAAATCTATGTTGGAATGCCTAAATCTATGTTCGGAATGCCTAAATTCTATATACTTGGAATGTCTAAATCTATGTTGGAGTGCCTAAATCTATGTTTGGAATGCCTAAATTCTATATGCTTGGAATGTCTAAATCTATGTGCATATATTTGGAATGTCTAAATCTATGTTGGAATGCCTAAATCTATGTTGGAAATGTCTAAGTCTAATTGGTGCTCGACTCTTGAGACTCGTGAAACTTGATTCTTGGTTGAATGAGAGACTAGAGCCTTGTCACTGGCGGAATCCATTAATCTTGGGAACTTTTGGTGTTTATGATGTAATCTAGTTATTCTCTTACCAAATAATACACAACGCATAATCTAACTCGTAAAACGAATCAAGGACGGGAATGCGGAAAGGGTGGATTGACTGAGTGGCAATCCGATCGGATGACCACCCGATCGGATAGCCACCCGGTCGGATGACCACCCGATCGGATGGTCACTCGATCGGACCACCATCCGATCTGTGCACACCGCCCCTCTCCACACACTCTGACACTATAAATAGGCCTGTCAGATCACCATTCTCACTGATGTGACAGCCTTGCTCGACCAGATGCACGCACTCCCCTTTTTCCTTATTTTCTTGACGATTTCGGTACGTTTCACACTAGATCCTTGTACTTTCTTGATCTACACTTCATTCCCTACGTGATTCACTTTTGAAATCACACTTTTCATCTTGGAATCTTGTGACATCTGTGCTTGTGATCATTGTAAACAGTTCAGTTATCAATGAAATAAAGTTATTTGATCCCTATGTTTGTTTGTTTATGTTTGATGTTTTTCATATTTTGACTTTTATTCGATTTCAAACTCTATATCGCTTTCTGGAGAATTATACGCAAACTGGTGCGAAAACGTAGTCAGTTAAAAGCGACAAATACTCCGGAACACCAATTTATGCTTAACATACCTTAAATAACCTTTACATAACTTAGAAATAAGTTTTGAAGGCTTTGGTATGGCAAAATCCAGTTAATTCGCTTACAGGGACTAAAATTGACAAACTGCGAAAGTATGCCAATCTGAACTGTAACGAACATTCCGGAACATGATCATAAGTTAAACACACCTTAAATATCCTTTACATAGCTTAGAAATAGGCTTTGAGGGGTTCGGTGTGCTAAAATAAACTTTTGGGTCATTCAGGGACTAAAAGCGTCAAAAAGTGCATAAGTTTGCATTTTCGCGCATAACTTACGTTCTGAATACTTCCGGACATCCAAAAATTTATGTAAGCATTAAAATATTATGTTTTAGTGTTTGGCTTGTCAAAAATCCATTCGTCGCGCAATTTGGATCGTTTTTGTGTCCGTTATGACTTCCGTCGTAATTAACCGAACAACGCAATCGTACGGCCAAATGAACCGACATCCGGCATATTTTTGAGCATATTTCAAGTCCCCTATACTTTAACTTCATTTTAGAGCTTAAAAATGGGTTTGACGGGTTTTAGAAGTGCCAAAACACGACCATACGCGCACAGGGATCAAATCTGCCAAAACTGAAAGTTAGCTGGTCTGCAGGTCCCTTACGGACCGTATGGGATTTCTTACGGTCTGTATGCCCCTCCTAGATCAGTAGAAATGTTTTCCAGCTATTTCCAGCTGTTACACACTTATGCACATGGTTTCTCCTAAACTATGGGCTGGTTTTGGGTGCCAATGGTTTTGTAAATCAGTGGGTACGAGGTGTACGGCTCAGATTTAACGCTTGGGGAACAAGAAACGATCTTAACGGTTCCATGTTTCCTATAAATACCCAACCCCAACTTCATTCAAACCCACTTGATTCTGAGATTTTCTCTAAGTTGGAGTTATAAACACTTCATACCTGAGAAATACTCGGAAATCAATCTTGCGGGGACCTTCTGTAAGTATTCTTTCGCGTTTTTCGTTCGTTTTAGCGTTAAAGTCAAACTGTGTTTGACTTTCTGCTTTGACCAGTTTATGGTCAACGCGAAGTTCGTTTGAACTTCCTAACGTGAGCGTAATCACGATGGTTATAGTCCCTAGTGACTATACCTACTGATTACCACGTTATCTAGGCTCAGTGACGAGTCGTAGTTTCGGCCAAAATGCGTTTTCTCACGTATTTTGTAACCAAACTACTCTAGGGTATTAAAACCGTTTGTTTTAATACCAAACCTGTTTTCTAGCTTTACTAAACATGTTCTAGCATGTTTAGCTCGTCGCTTTTAGATTTGTGCTTGTTTAGGGTCGTAAAGGTAAGCGATCTAATCAATCGCTTATGCTTACGAACCCGACCCATTTGGTCGATCATTAGGATCCGACCAAACATTTTAGGTGACCATAGTTGTGTAGGGAATAACCTTCCGAGGTTATACCTTATGGTCACGACGTTTAAGTAGTTGTATGATAAGTAGTTCTTATGCCTTAGGTAAATTACCAAAATACCCTTTTTGCGCCGAAATTCATTTTAAGCCTATGTAACATAAATTTTGACATCTAAACTGATTTAGCAACAATATTAAGCATGTTAAGGCATAACTTGCTTGTCATAGGACTAGTTAAGCATTCCGAACGCGTTTTACGCGAGCGACGCGTTAAAGTAGCATAAGCTACCTAAACGGGTCGTAACGGGTCAAAAGCACTTAGGATAGGTTTCGTTTTAGTACGTAGGCTTTGTTAAACCATATTACATAAGTTCCCATACTTATTTGGTTTACGAACCCTCGTACTACCCGATCCTCCGTTAGGTCCGTTTATTAATGTAGATACCTATATAGGTGCCGTTTGATTCCGTGATCTTCTAGCATTGCTTGGTGGTTATCCTACGACTTCTAAGCAATCTCAAGTGAGTACATAGAACCCCATCTTTTAAATGCTTTCAAGGTGTCTATGTGAGTACATAGACCCCTCTTTTACTGTTTTCCAAACATTTTGGGGTGAAACACATGTGCCTACTTGTTACTTTCGTGCTTCCTTGTTTTCACAACTTATGCTTGCTATGTTCTTGAGTACACTATTAGTACATGATTTCATTATGTTTTGCTATGTATGTTTACTTAGCATGCTAGCACATTGATTTACATTACATTGCTTTGCTACATATGTTTACTTGGCATATTAGCACATTGTTTTACATTACATTTTCTGCTATGTATGTTGACTGAGCATGCTAGCACATTGATTTACATGACTTTTCTGCTTTGTATGTTTACTTAGCATACTTAGTACATTGTTTTCACATAACTTGTTTACATTTGGTATGACATTTGGTATGCATAAACGGTTCTTTTACTTCATTCATTAACATTAGCTACGCCGCTCGGTAGTAAGTAATGGTACCATAGGACTTGGCAAATCCCGTTCCTGACACCCTAGGTTTGTTTGGGTGAAAGGAAGGACTGAATCCGTGAACATTTTACTTTGATAACCTTTACTCTAAGGTTATCCTGCTGTCTCAAGGCTTGAATGTAATGCGTTAACTTACCACATAAATGTTTGTATCGATAAAACAAGCTTTTACTTGGCAAAACATAACTTTTTGATTTATTCAAAATACTTTGTTTTGTTCCTTTTTACTTATGGTCAAGTATTCTCATTTTGTTACTTACCATACATAACTTTTGTTAACACTTAACTACATGACTACATTTTGGGTTTTAAACATTGACAATGGTTTAGACAAGAACATTTGATGATTGGTTTGAACATGAACTATATGCTTTGGTGGTTTGTTTAAGTGACTTAAGTAACGATATGTGTGTAGTATGTTACAAGCATGGTGGATACGCCGCTGGTACTTCCTATATATAAGTGCTTGTAATGTATTACATGACATACCGTTATTTAAATCATTCGATTTTGGACTTATACATTGTACACAAATAATATCTTTTTCACAAGACTTTGTTTTACAAAACAATTTATTTCATACAACTTATTTTTACTTGGTTATTCTTTTAACCATACATCATTTTTTATACATACATATTAACTGATTTGTTATCGTTTTTCAAACATTTTATAAGCAAACACTTAAACTGGATTCATGACAAAGTTTTCATTAAACATTTTCTTAAACCTAAGTCATGAATCCTATTTTCACAAAACCTATGTATCTCACAGGCATTTTTATGCTGACGTACCTATTTTCACATGTGTTTTCAGGAGCTAATGCATAGGACGATCGTGACACGCTAGGGTGGACTTGGGCCTTAGTGACATAAAACAGAGCTAGACTTAGTTTAATTACGTTATGTACTCTTTAATTCTGTGATTTTAAGACAATGTAACATGTTGGTTCTCGTTTCGCACGATGTATTCCACCCTTGGGTGATGAATAAAATATTATTTTAATTACCTTGGTTGTGGAACAATAATTATGTTACAACACTCGCCGACGTTTCCGCCACGATTTGATGTTTTACGTGGTCGGGGTGTGACAGGATAGTTGGTATCAGAGCCAATGGTTATAGGGAATTAGGTTATTAGTAATGCTTTGACCTAGACTATAACCTTTCTAGGACCCCAACACAAGTTGTCTTGTGTTTAGATCTTAAAACATGCACTTCACCTATCCTTAGGTGATCACCAAAACAAGAACCCAGTTTTCTAAAACGATTTTTTTGAAAAACAATCTTCTGTTTTCAAATGATTTATTATATGATTTTGAACCCTTCCAGTTTGATTTTTGGCCTTGTGCCTTCCAAGTTTTCAAAATCTCGTCAAAGTTTTGGGTTCTAAATAGTGTGAACACGTGCAAACTGGAAGAGTGAATGCCTGTACCCTGGGTTTTCTGTCTAAGGCTAGAGTGTTCGTACAAATCCACATAATCGGACCAGTCACTCTTACCTGGGAACTCTTGGGGTGAGTGTTCACTTATAGGCGAGCATGTCTTCGCAAAGCATTATTTATGGACCCATTTACTTTGATTAGTCACTGTGTGTCATTTGTTTGCTTTGTGATACGGACGAATGACCACCATCCTTGCTTTGCTGATTTTGTTTCGTCTCGTTCTTTTCATCTAATCATCTCACTCGTTTCCTCTCATGTTTTCCTCTTTTTAGCATGCCTCCTCGACGCGAAAATCAGCTACCGAATGCCGAACTGGCAGAAATCATCGCACAGCATATGGCTGCTGCGTTCCCGAATCTTATTGCTCAGTTTAACCAAGCCAACATCAATCAGAATGCTCCTTGTAACTTCAAGAGCTTCAATTCGGCTAAACCACTCAAGTTTAGTGGTACTGAGGGGGCAACTGGGCTCCTTCAATGGTTTGAGAGCATTGAGAATACTTTTCGTCATGTTCAGTGCCATGATAATCGGAAAGTCGAGTTGGCTTCTAGTGTTTTTCAAAAGAGGGCGTTGACATGGTGGAACGGGGTCATGAGGGATCGTGGTGCTGAAATTGCTTTAGCACAGACATGGGCTGAGTTGAGGACTCTTATGATGAGTGAGTTTTGTCCTCGTCATGAACTGCGAGCATTGGAAAGGGAGTTTGATTATCTGAAACAAGTAAGTGGTGAGCACCGGGCGTATACTGATAGGTACGAAGAGCTGAGTTTGTTATGCCCAACAATGGTTACCCCACTTGATAAGGCTATCGAGAGATACATCGATGGTCTACCTGACTCTGTGCAAGACATCGTTACCGGTAGTAAATCTACCACTGTTCGTCAGGCAATCGAACTATCTGCAACGCTGACTGAGTCGCAAATACGAAAGGGCAAGTTGCATAGAAAGGGTGACAAGAAGGGTAAGAAGCAGGAGTCTGACAAGAAGGATAGCAAGAAAGGTAAAAGCAAGAAGGGGAGTGATGCGGGTTCTTAGAAGGGTTCGAGGAAGCGGAAGGCTTCCCAGAACTATGCCGTTACTACTCAGGCTCAAGCTGCTCAAAATCAGCCTGCGCAACCTCTTGCCAAGAAGCCATACTTTGGCAATGCACCTTTGTGCAACAAGTGTAACAGACATCATCAACCACACCACCAGTGCCGTCAATGCACTAACTGCGGAAGACCTGGTCATCTTGCTGCCACCTGCCGTATTCCTGCTAATTTGAATCGGGCAGCTCAGAACCCGGCTCAACAGGTTGCTCAGCAACAAGGTCAAGCAGCACGACCTCACTTCCCACCAGGTTCCTGTTACAACTGTGGGGATCTGACCCACTACCGTAATCAATGTCCAAGATTGGTAAATGCAAACCCGGTTCAAGCTCAGGCTCGTGGACGAGCTTTTAACATGAATGCTGTTGAAGCGCAAGCAGACAACGAGGTGGTGAACGGTACGTTCTTTGTTAATAATCAACCTGCGTCTGTTCTTTTTTATTAAGGGGCCGATAAGAGTTTTGTGTCGTTATCTTTCGAGCCCTTGCTTCGCGTGTCTAGAACGAAACTAGGTAAGCCTTTGAAAGTCGAAGTTGCGAGTGGTGAACCCATTGTTCTTGATTCTGTTCTTCGCAACTGCCAGTTGAACCTTAACGACCATCTTTTTCCTATTGACCTCACGCCTATGCAACTTGGGAGCTTCGACATTATTGTTGGTATGGATTGGTTAGCCAAGCATCGCGCAGAGGTAGTTTGTTTTGAGAAGATTGTTCGAGTTCCGCTTTCGTCTGGTGAGATACTACAGGTTCGTGGTGAAAAACCTGCTAGTAGCCTCAAGCTTATGTCTTGTTTTCAAGCTCGGAAGTATCTGCGAAAGAACTATGTGGCCTTCTTGGCACATGTTACAGCAGATAAAGACCAAGGTAAGTCTATACAAGATATCCCTGTTGTTCGGGATTATCCGGAGCTGTTTCCTGAAGAATTATCTGGACTACCCCCAGCACGCCAAGTCGAGTTCCGTATTGATCTTGTACCTGGTGCAAATCCTATTGCCAGAGCTCCATATCGTCTTGCACCGTCTGAGATGCAAGAGCTATCTAAGCAGCTTCAGGAGCTTTCTGACAAAGGTTTTATCCGTCCTAGCTTTTCACCTTGGGGTGTTCCCGTTCTTTTTGTCAAGAAGAAGGATGGATCCTTCAGAATGTGTATCGATTATCGTGAGCTGAATAAGCTTACCATCAAGAATCGATATCCCCTACCTCGCATTGATGATCTCTTTGACCAGTTACAGGGTGCTACTTGCTTTTCGAAGGTCGATCTTCGTTCTGGGTATCATCAACTTAGTGTGCATGAAGAGGATATTCCCAAAATAGCATTCCGCACTCGATATGGGCATTATGAGTTCACAGTCATGCCATTCGGTTTGACCAATGCTCCTGCTGTTTTCATGGACTTGATGAATAGGGTCTGCAAGCCTTATTTAGATAAGTTCATCATCGTTTTTATTGATGACATCTTGATTTACTCTAAGACGCGAGCTGATCACGAGCAACATCTTCGTCTTACTCTGGAACTCCTGAAGAAAGAGCAACTTTTTGCCAAATTCTCCAAGTGTGAATTTTGGCTTAAGGAAGTTCAATTTTTGGGACATATTGTCAACGAACAGGGTATTCATGTAGATCCCTCCAAGATCAGTGCGATTAAGGATTGGGATACGCCTACTACTCCTACTGAGGTTCGTTCTTTTCTTGGTCTTGCGGGTTATTACCGCCGCTTCATCGAGAACTTCTCAAAGATTGCAGTTCCTCTAACTGCTCTAACTCAGAAGAACAAGCCCTTTGAATGGGGTTCTAAGCAAGAAGAAGCATTTCAGACCTTGAAGCATAAACTTTGTGATGCACCTATTCTGACTTTGCCTGAGGGCAATGATGACTTTGTCGTTTACTGTGATGCATCGAAATTGGGTCTTGGCTGTGTTCTGATGCAAAGGAACAAAGTCATAGCCTACACATCTAGACAATTGAAGGTACATGAGAGAAACTACACCACTCATGATCTTGAGTTGGGTGCAGTTGTCTTCGCTCTCAAAATCTGGAGACATTATTTGTATGGCACAAAATGCGTGGTTTTCACTGACCACAAAAGTCTTCAGCATATCTTCAACCAGAAGGAACTCAACATGAGGCAAAGACATTGGGTCGAACTCCTAAACGACTATGATTGCGAAATTCGCTACCATCCTGGTAAAGCGAATGTTGTGGCTGACGCATTAAGTCGTAAGGAACATACTGTGCTTCATTGTGTTCGTGTTCAATCTGCTATTCAAGCTCGATCTGATATCCAAGCACGCATTACTCAGGCTCAACAGGCTTGTGTTTCACAAGACTTGATGGGTAAGGAATTACCCTATCACATTAAGCCTGATCTTGTGCTGAAGGAAGATGGATCGTATTATTTCATGGACCGTTTGTGGGTCCCAAGCCAAGATGATCTTCGCACTCTGCTTATGGATGAGGCCCATAAGTCTCGTTATTCTAGTCATCCTGGCTCAGACAAAATGTATAAGGATCTTCGTACTCAGTATTGGTGGCCTGGTATGAAGAAAGACATTGCCTTGTACGTTTCAAAATGCCTTACTTGTCTAAAGGTTAAGGCTGAACACCAACATCCTTATGGTCTTTTGGAGCAACCAGAGATCCCAGTTTGGAAATGGGAAAACATTGCTATGGATCTCATTACTAAACTTCCGCGCACTAAGAAAGGTCACGATGCCATTTGGGTAGTTGTTGATCGTCTTACAAAGTCAGCGCATTTCCTGCCGATCCGTGAGAATCTATCTGCTGAAGATCTGGCTAAAATCTATGTGGATGAAATTGTATCTCGACATGGTGTTCCTTTGAACATTATTTCTGATAGAGATGCTCGCTTCTCTTCTCGATTTTGGAGAACCATGCAATCTGCTATGGGGACCCAACTCAATCTGAGCACAGCTTATCATCCACAAACAGATGGCCAAACTGAAAGAACAATCCAGACTTTGGAGGATATGCTTAGAGCTTGTGTGATCGATTTTGGTGGTAGTTGGGATTCACATCTTCCATTGATTGAATTCTCCTACAACAATAGTTATCACTCCAGCATCAACATGGCTCCTTTCGAGGCTCTCTATGGTCGAAAATGTCGTTCACCAGTCTGCTGGAATGAGATCGGTGAGGCTCAGCTTACTGGACCTGACCTCATTCTAAAGACAACTGACAAGGTTAAGAAAGTTCGTGATAACTTACAGGCAGCTCGAAGCCGTCAAAAGAGTTACGCGGACCGACGACGCAAGCCCTTAGAATTCCAAGTCGGTGATCGTGTATTACTTAAGGTCTCACCTTGGAAAGGTGTGATCAGATTTGGAAAGAAAGGAAAACTTGCACCTAGATATGTTGGATCATTCAAGATCGTCGAAAGAATCGGCAAGGTAGCCTACAGACTTGCATTACCTCTTAAACTTGGAAATGTTCATCCTACCTTCCACGTATCCAACCTCAAAAAGTGTTTAGCTGATGAGAACCTCCACATACAACTTGACGAAATTCGTGTTGATAAAACACTACATTTTGTTGAGAAACCTGTGGAAATTATGGATCGTGAAGTCAAATGGCTTAAACGCAAGCGCATTCCGTTGGTTAAAGTTCGCTGGGAATCTAAACGTGGACCTGAGTTTACTTGGGAACGTGAAGATCAAATAAAGGCGAAATATCCACATCTATTCCCACGAGTTTCCTCTAAACAAATTTCGGGACGAAATTTCCACAAGTAGGGGAGACTGTGACATCTGTGCTTGTGATCATTGTAAACAGTTTAGTTATCAATGAAATAAAGTTATTTGATCCCTATGTTTGTTTGTTTATGTTTGA
Source organism: Helianthus annuus (assembly GCF_002127325.2). Lineage (NCBI taxonomy): Eukaryota > Viridiplantae > Streptophyta > Magnoliopsida > Asterales > Asteraceae > Helianthus > Helianthus annuus. The sequence goes on along the minus strand of NC_035434.2, from coordinate 131,757,717 downwards.
TGTTTTTCATATTTTGACTTTTATTCGATTTCAAACTCTATATCGCTTTCTAGAGAATTATACGCAAACTGGTGCGAAAACGTAGTCAGTTAAAAGCGACAAATACTCCGGAACACCAATTTATGCTTAACATACCTTAAATAACCTTTACATAACTTAGAAATAAGTTTTGAAGGCTTTGGTATGGCAAAATCCAGTTAATTCGCTTACAGGGACTAAAATTGACAAACTGCGAAAGTATGCCAATCTGAACTGTAACGAACATTCCGGAACATGATCATAAGTTAAACACACCTTATATATCCTTTACATAGCTTAGAAATAGGCTTTGAGGGGTTCGGTGTGCTAAAATAAACTTTTGGGTCATTCAGGGACTAAAAGCGTCAAAAAGTGCATAAGTTTGCATTTTCGCGCATAACTTACGTTCTGAATACTTCCGGACATCCAAAAATTTATGTAAGCATTAAAATATTATGTTTTAGTGTTTGGCTTGTCAAAAATCCATTCGTCGCGCAATTTGGATCGTTTTTGCGTCCGTTACGACTTCCGTCGTAATTAACCGAACAACGCAATCGTACGGCCAAACGAACCGACATCTGGCATATTTTTGAGCATATTTCAAGTCCCCTATACTTTAACTTCATTTTAGAGCTTAAAAATGGGTTTGACGGGTTTTAGAAGTGCCAAAACACGACCATACGCGCACAGGGATCAAATCTGCCAAAACTGAAAGTTAGCTGGTCTGCAGGTCCCTTACGGACCGTATGGGGTTTCTTACGGTCCGTAAGCCCCTCCCAGATCAGCAGAAATGTTTTCCAGCTATTTCCAGCAGTTACACACTTATGCACATGGTTTCTCCTAAACTATGGGCTGGTTTTGGGTGCCAATGGTTTTGTAAATCAGTGGGTACGAGGTGTACGACTCAGATTTAACGCTCGGGGAACAAGAAACGATCTTAACGGTTCCATGTTTCCTATAAATACCCAACCCCAACTTCATTCAAACCCACTTGATTCTGAGATTTTCTCTAAGTTGGAGTTATAAACACTTCATACCTGAGAAATACTCGGAAATCAATCTTGCGGGGACCTTCTGTAAGTATTCTTTCGCGTTTTTCGTTCGTTTTAGCGTTAAAGTCAAACTGTGTTTGACTTTCTGCTTTGACCAGTTTATTAATTCAACGCGAAGTTCGTTTGAACTTCCTAACGTGAGCGTAATCACGATGGTTATAGTCCCTAGTGACTATACCTACTGATTACCACGTTATCTAGGCTCAGTGACGAGTCGTAGTTTCGGCCAAAATGCGTTTTCTCACGTATTTTGTAACCAAACTACTCTAGGGTATTAAAACCGTTTGTTTTAATACCAAACCTATTTTCTAGCTTTACTAAACATGTTCTAGCATGTTTAGCTCGTCGCTTTTAGATTTGTGCTTGTTTAGGGTCGTAAAGGTAAGCGATCTAATCAATCGCTTATGCTTACGAACCCGACCCATTTGGTCAATCATTAGGATCCGACCAAACATTTTAGGTGACCATAGTTGTGTAGGGAATAACCTTCCAAGGTTATACCTTATGGTCACGACGTTTAAGTAGTTGTATGATAAGTAGTTCTTATGCCTTAGGTAAATTACCAAAATACCCTTTTTGCGCCGAAATTCATTTTAAGCCTATGTAACATAAATTTTGACATCTAAACTGATTTAGCAACAATATTAAGCATGTTAAGGCATAACTTGCTTGTCATAGGACTAGTTAAGCATTCCGAACGCGTTTTACGCGAGCGACGCGTTAAAGTAGCATAAGCTACCTAAACGGGTCGTAACGGGTCAAAAGCACTTAGGATAGGTTTCGTTTTAGTACGTAGGCTTTGTTAAACCATATTACATAAGTTCCCATACTTATTTGGTTTACGAACCCTCGTACTACCCGATCCTCCGTTAGGTCCGTTTATTAATGTAGATACCTATATAGGTGCCGTTTGATTCCGTGATCTTCTAGCATTGCTTGGTGGTTATCCTACGACTTCTAAGCAATCTCAAGTGAGTACATAGAACCCCATCTTTTAAATGCTTTCAAGGTGTCTATGTGAGTACATAGACCCCTCTTTTACTGTTTTCCAAACATTTTGGGGTGAAACACATGTGCCTACTTGTTACTTTCGTGCTTCCTTGTTTTCACAACTTATGCTTGCTATGTTCTTGAGTACACTATTAGTACATGATTTCATTATGTTTTGCTATGTATGTTTACTTAGCATGCTAGCACATTGATTTACATTACATTGCTTTGCTACATATGTTTACTTGGCATATTAGCACATTGTTTTACATTACATTTTCTGCTATGTATGTTGACTGAGCATGCTAGCACATTGATTTACATGACTTTTCTGCTTTGTATGTTTACTTAGCATCTTAGTACATTGTTTTCACATAACTTGTTTACATTTGGTATGACATTTGGTATGCATAAACGGTTCTTTTACTACATTCATTAACATTAGCTACGCCGCTCGGTAGTAAGTAATGGTACCATAGGACTTGACAAATCCCGTTCCTGACACCCTAGGTTTGTTTGGGTGAAAGGAATGACTGAATCCGTGAACATTTTACTTTGATAACCTTTACTCTAAGGTTATCCTGCTGTCTCAAGGCTTCAATGTAATGCGTTAACTTACCACATAAATGTTTGTATCGATAAAACAAGCTTTTACTTGGCAAAACATAACTTTTTGATTTATTCAAAATACTTTGTTTTGTTCCTTTTTACTTATGGTCAAGTATTCTCATTTTGTTACTTACCATACATAACTTTTGTTAACACTTAACTACATGACTACATTTTGGGTTTTAAACATTGACAATGGTTTAGACAAGAACATTTGATGATTGGTTTGAACATGAACTATATGCTTTGGTGGTTTGTTTAAGTGACTTAAGTAACGATATGTGTGTAGTATGTTACAAGCATGGTGGATACGCCGCTGGTACTTCCTATATATAAGTGCTTGTAATGTATTACATGACATACCGTTATTTAAATCATTCGATTTTGGACTTATACATTGTACACAAATAATATCTTTTTTACAAGACTTTGTTTTACAAAACAATTTATTTCATACAACTTATTTTTACTTGGTTATTCTTTTAACCATACATCATTTTTTATACATACATATTAACTGATTTGTTATCGTTTTTCAAACATTTTATAAGCAAACACTTAAACTGGATTCATGACAAAGTTTTCATTAAACATTTTCTTAAACCTAAGTCATGAATCCTATTTTCACAAAACCTATGTATCTCACAGGCATTTTTATGCTGACGTACCTATTTTCACATGTGTTTTCAGGAGCTAATGCATAGGACGATCGTGACACGCTAGGGTGGACTTGGGCCTTAGTGACATAAAACAGAGCTAGACTTAGTTTAATTACGTTATGTACTCTTTAATTCTGTGATTTTAAGACAATGTAACATGTTGGTTCTTGTTTCGAACGATGTATTCCACCCTTGGGTGATGAATAAAATATTATTTTAATTACCTTGGTTGTGGAACAATAATTCTGTTACAACACTCCCCGACGTTTCCGCCACGATTTGATGTTTTACGTGGTCGGGGTGTGACAAATCTCTCGGATCTAAGCTCTTGAGGATGATGTCACCATGGTGGTTTGTATAAACTGCCATATCATGTCATTCCAGACAAGATCTAGCTCAGATCTAAGGAATTCCAGATATTTTACACTAAATCTAAGCTAAATCTAGACTTTTCATATAAAATTTGAGTTATCTTCATCTTTCCTTCAAACTTTTACCTTATACGGGGGAATCCAACTCGGAATGGGCTGTAGACTTAATGACTAGTCTAGAGCCGGCTTAGAGATGGATTTCTACCCGAAAATGATGGCTGGAGTATGGATTCTGACATTAACACTATCGCGGACAGTTAACTTATCAGACAGGGGTGGTTCCCATCTGATCCGAACGACCGTGTGCCGATGAGTCTACCGTTGTCTCAATACATGCCCTGCTGACATCATTAATCTAGAAACTTAGAAATTTTACATAAAGGAGTTAACAGAACAAGGACCACCCGATCGAACGGCAACCCGATCGGATAGCCACCTGATCGGACAACCACTTGATCAGGAGACACTTGTCCTTTAGCCTTAAAACCTTTCAACACTTAGAAACTTTTCAGAAACTGGGAAACTTTGGAAATCTTGATCGAGTGGCAACCCGATCGGATAGCCATCCGATCGAGGTGACTAGCACTAAACTTAAAACTTGGATCGAGAGGTGACCCGATCGGATAACCATCCGATCGGACAGCCATCTAATCCCTCCTCGCTTTGTGGAAATTGAATCAAGTGGCAACCCGATCGGGTAGCCATCCGTCCCTCACACACTTGGCACTCGATTGACTGGCAATCCGATCGGACAACCATCTGGTCCAATGACTGCTACGACACTTTGCGCAATCTCGTTATTCTGCCCGACTCTTATCTGTTGTAATCTAATCAGACTAAATTCTAAAAGAGCTCCCTTTGATCCAATAACGGTCTATACCGTTAAGCAATCACTCTGAGTATAATCAATCTCTTTTTATTTAACTTTGGGATGTAACATGTATTCTATTAAACTACGATACTTGAGACTTTGCAAACTAAACTCTATCCTACGTGTATGTGAAACTTGTGCATTCTAGTATTCTATTTTATGTTATGTGACGTTTAATCCAGAGTGTGTAGTTCCGCCTTAACAATAGTAGCGCTATAGGGGGTGCACCTCTCCCATTATTCTCAGGGGGTATTGTTAGGAGGATTCTAGTTTACCTTGAGTCTTGGGTAAGCACTAAAGCATTGGGATACTTGGGCTATCACTGCGTGGATTGTGACACTAGCACGGCTGAAACTATTTTATTCTACTTACATTGTGGATATGAGTTGTTTTAATCTATTATTCTATTACCAAACTTGTATACTCGCCAATACTTATGTATTGATATTTTAATACATATGGCAGGCTGATAGGGTGCTATGGGAACACATGGAAACCAAGCTAGGACGATGCCTAGAAATGTCACGTAGTTAATAAGACTTTGAACAATCTTTTGGTGTTGATGTAATATGGTACTTGGTGTCTTGGATATTCGTTTTAGGCAATTATGCATGAAATCAATTTAAATTCTATTTAAATATCTAGTGTTATGGAGCTTCATGAGCAATCTGAACGCTTAGTGCTCGCACCCCGATGTTTCCGCCATCGGTTGGGGTGTGACAACAAATCTCAAGACAATCACTGCTTTTTCAAAACAGGGTTTAGTAAGAGGTCTTCCTCAAAAATTGTACACCTGTCCTGTGCACTGTGTTTCCTGCTTAAAAGGAAAACAACATAAAAGCTCATTTAAGTCCATTGAAGAGTCCAAAACAACCAATTGTTTGCAAATGCTGCATATGGATTTGTTTGGGCCAGTTAAAGTCATGAGTCTCAAAAAGAAAAGATGTTGTCTGGTAATTGTAGATGACTTTTCTAGGTTTACATGGACTTATTTCTTACATTCCAAAGATGAGACTGCAGGCATTCTGCAAGACTTTGTTAAACAAGTTGAAAACCAGTTTGACTTGCCAGTAAAAGTCTTCAGGAGTGACAATGGCACAGAGTTCAGGAATAGGGAGTTGGATTAATTCTGTGTGTCAAAAGGAATTGTAAGGCAGTACAGATTCCAAGGACACCAAAGCAAAATGGGGTTGTTGAAAGAAAGAACAGGACATTGATTGAGGTTGCCAGAACCATGCTTGCTGATTCAGGTTTGCCATTAACTTTCTGGGCAGAGGCAGTAGACACTGCTTGCTATGTCCAGAACAGAGTTTTAATCAACCTCAGGCATCAAAAGACTGCCTATGAACTGCTATATAAAATCAAACCACTGATCTCATACTTTAAAGTATTTGGCTGCCCATGCTTTATTTTGAACTTAAAAGACTCAATTTCAAAATTTGCAGCCAAAGTAGACAGTGGATATCATTTGGGATACTCAACCGCTGCTAAGGCCTACAAAGTGTTTAACACAAGGACCAAAACAGTGGAAGAGACTTTGAATGTAAAGTTCAATGAATTTTCTTCAATGAAAATCCCTGTAAATCCTGCAGAACTGTTTGATCTTGATAAATTTACTTTTGAAAATGTTGTTCTCAAGACTAACAGTACACGTCCATCAGAAACTTCTCCATCAGACAATGGGTATGAAGTGATCATTCCACAGCAAACCTTCAAATCCATTGCCAGACCAGCAGATGTTCAAAACAGTTGTCAAAGCTCAACCACTGCTACCTCAACAGTTGTTGACCAAAGTAGCCTTTTAACCCCTGCTTCCACATCATCAAACACTGCTGATAAAAGTTCTCAAATAGTGGATCAAAGTCAGCATGTTTTCACACCAATTCCACCTATTCCTCCACCTCCCTTTCAAGACACTGTTGGATCATCAAAGTCACCAACAGTTGTTAGCTCAGATGATTCACATCTGCAACCTTCACCATTAAATGCCATTATTCCATACCAAGGAGATTTAATCTTCTTGAAGTCTCATCCACCTGACCAAATTATTGGCAACATCAATGAAGGGGTGCTCACAAAACGTCAATCCCAAAACATTTGTCTTTTTGCTGGTTTTCTATCTCTCCATCAGCCAGTCAAGTACCAAGAGGCACTGAAAGACAAGAGCTGGGTAGAAGCCATGCAAGAGGAGCTCCAACAGTTTAAAAGACAACAAGTATGGGAGCTTGTACCACTGCCAAAGGATGTAAGTCGTATTGGCACAAAGTGGGTCTTCAAAAACAAAACTGATGAAAGGGGTATTGTTGTCAAGAATAAAGCAAGGCTAGTGGTTCAAGGTTTCAGACAGGAAGGGGGCATTGATTATGATGAAACTTTTGCCCCTGTAGCTAGATTGGAAGCTATCAGACTGTTCCTGGCCTTTGGTGTCAACCACAACATAAAGGTGTTTCAAATGGATATCAAATGTGCATTCCTCTATGGTAAGATTCATGAAGAGGTATATGTTTGTCAACCTCCTGGATTTGAGGAACCATTTTATCCAGATCATGTCTACAAGTTAAACAAAGCTTTGTATGGTTTGAAACAAGCACCAAGAGCCTGGTATGAAACTCTTTCCACTTTTCTTCTATCCATTGGTTTCACAAGAGGTAAAATAGACAAAACACTGTTTTTAAAATAGAGAGGGAAAGATTTGATGATTGTCCAGATTTATGTGGATGACATCATTTTTGGAAGCACATGTTCTAAAATGTGTGAAGAGTTTAGACAACTCATGACAGCTGAGTTTGAGATGAGTGCAATGGGTGAACTACAGTGTTTCCTTGGTCTCCAAGTGAAGCAACTGCAAAATGGTACATTCATCCATCAAGGCAAATATGCCAAAGAACTTTTAAAGAAATTTGAGATGGATGATTGCAAACCATGTTGTACATCCATGGCAACCACCAAGCTAGTCATGACTGATGAAAAGGATGATTTGGTGGATCAAACACTATATAAAAGCATGATTGGGTCTTTATTGTACCTAACTGCATCTAGGCCAGACATCATGTTTGCAACATGTGTTTGTGCAAGATCCCAATCAGCCCCTAGAAAGTGTAACCTAATAGCGGTGAAAAGGATACTCAGATACATAAAAAGTGCTCCCACACTTGGTATCTGGTACCCTGCTAATGGGAATATTAAGCTTTCAGGTTTCACAGATAGTGACTTTGCTGGGTGCAACACAACAAGGAAGTCCACATCAGGAGGGTGCCAATTTCTAGGTGATTGCTTAGTATCTTGGCAAAGCAAAACGCAAGCAGCTGTTTCAACATCCACTGCTGAGGCAGAGTATATTGCTGCTGCAAGCTGTACAGCCCAACTGTTAAGGCTTCAAAATCAATTGCTGGATTTTGGTATCACTGCCCTAAAGACACCTCTCATGTTGGACAGTCAGGCAGCAGAAAACATCATAAAAAATTCAGTTTCACATTCAACCACCAAGCACATTGACATCAGACATCACTTTGTGAGGGATTGCTATGAAAAAGGTTTAATTTCTCTGCATCATGTTCATAACAAGGATCAGCTGGCAGATGTGCTAACAAAAGCATTAGACACATCTACCTTTGAAAGCTTGATCTCTAGGATTGGCATGCTGAACATGGAATAACAGGCAAAATCCTGTTTTTCTATGAATAAAAGCATTAAAATGTTTTCAGCAAATCAAAAATCCATCCTTAAAAGTAGCTAAAAATGAAATTTTCATTAATCCTTAAAAGTCTGCCATAACCACTGTTTAGTTCAAACATCTGTTCTGTTAAATGTTGTCCACTGCTAAAAGTCAACCTCTGTTCTCTCATTTCCTTGGTAATCACTTTTGATCAAACGTCAGTGTTTTAATCCACTGATAGGCTATCCACTGATAGTTTTAAAGTTACCCACTGTTTTCATTATAACCATTGTAACCACTGATACTGCTCCATCAGTGGTTTCCATGAACAACTGTCCTCCATTACTCATCAGGGGTTGGCACGTGGACAGTACATAGCAGTCAGATCTTTGTAACCGCTGCCACATCACCATTCACTCTTTCCACCTATAAAACCCTGATCAAAACCCCAAATAGGGTTTTCACTGTCGAATCGACTTCGAAATTCCTTTCTCAAAGCTATTACATCCATTTCTCTCAAAATCACTCATCTTCTTCATCCGTTCTTCATCATCTTCAAATCACCATGGCCCTTCCTTTCAAAACTCCACATAATTACTTGGGCTTGCTTGAAAAACCAACTCATACCAAAACCTTCAACTCTGTCATTGATGCTCTCTCGTCCTCAAAGTACAAAACTTTGTTGACCTGTGATGCTCTGATTTTCATGGAAACCCAGCAAGAATTCTGGAAAAATGCTACATTAGAAACTGCGGATAAAAAGCCCGTAGCCATCAAATCTTCTATAAAGGGTGTTCCAGTCAAAATAACACCTCAAACAATTTCAGAGGTATTTGAACTCAATGATCTTCAAGGTAAAACTTCTTTCCCTAAAATAGAGTATCAAACTGATTTTCTTGAGAGACGGTATGAAGAGGAAATGAAAAAGGACACTTTATAAAAAGCCAATTTTCCTCCTCCATGAGGTTTTTGTTTTATACCCTCCTTATGTGTGTTTCTAATAAAACAACAGCTTTCAATAAGATACCATTGAAAATCCAATACCTGGGTTATGCTATAATGTCTGAGGAAAATTTTAACTATTCCCAGGAGATTTTCAATGATCTTGTTAAAAATGTTAATAAAAAATCATTTTTTGTTGTTTCCCAGATTTCTAAGTGTTTACTTACAAAAGAAATTTGCAAAAGATAATGCACATGTGCTTATCCAGGGAAACCCCATCCAAATAAACAGCCTAACCTCTGAAACTTTTACAAGGCTGTTAAAACCTTCTTCAAAAACACAAACAGAGGTTCCTGAGCAGACTTTAGCAGCTACCACTACTCCTCAGGTATCTGCTGTTGAGCCCATTGCTCAAGGTGATCACAGCAGCAAAACCACTGCTATGAAACCCACTCCTAAAACCACCAAAAGACCTAAAAAGAAAAAAATCCAAAAGCCCCCCAAACCCACTCAAAAGGTAACTCTGGAAGATGAGATCCTAGAGATTATACCAGTGACAACCCAAAAGTCACCAATAACCACTGCTGCTACTTCCTCACAGCAGTTGGAAGAAAGATCTCAACCTAAACCTCAAACTCCTCCTACTTCTTATAAAAAAGAACAGGTTGTAAGCCAAGGGACACCACAATATGAAACATATGATTCACTTGAATCTATGTTCAATAGCCCAGCTCTCGGGGCAAATTCTCTTTCTACCCCCATCCCCACTTCACAAATTCCACCATCAATACTACCTCTATTGGATGTTGTTGATATTGCCCAGACACAAATCAGTTCTTCTCAATCACCTATCACTGAGAATATGCCACAATAAGTGACTGAGTCTGGTGTTTCTATCACTACTAACCCACCAATAGTTGAGGAGGTTACACTGCAGGAATTACAAGTAATTCATGTCAGTAGTTCAAGTGGAGCAGCTACTACAAGTGTTGAACCCACTGTTTTACACTTGGATAGTAGTTTCATAAGTAAGACTCCCTTGAAGGCAATTTCTTCTTTGGGAACCATCCTAACCACTGTTGTATATCCTGTATTCACTGGTGAGCTAAGATTGGTAACCTCTGCAGAAGGAAGAAGTCCCCAGTACCAAGAAAAAGGGGCATCAGTGGATGATTTTTGGGAAAATTTCCCTAAGTCAACCACTGATACAACCACCTCTGGTGGGAAATCAGATGATCTCATTAACTTGAGTGATGGTTTAGAATATCAAGAATTGACGGAGAGGGTTAACAAATTGGATACATCTGTTGCAGAAATAATAGATATGCTGCAACAGTTGTTAAAAGCTCAAAAGGCACCACCCATTGCTGCAACATCATCAACAGCTGCTCCATCCTCTGATGAGCTTTGGAGTCTGTTTCAACCTATGCTTATTCAACAAAGATAATATGCTGATCAGCAACATGAAATTCAAGTTCAAAAGATCAGAAATTTTATGGAAGCTAGGTTTAAGGATACACAAGCAGATATCAAGGCAATCAAGGCCCATCTGTTGCAAACCACTGGCTCTGCTCCTCCTACAATAGTTTTTGTTGATAATCCTCCACCAAATGATGCCAAAAGGGGGAGAAAATGAATCAGTTAAAGAAAAAGGGATATGAAGATGGTCTGTACATTGCACCAGATAATTCTAGTATGCTTGCAGATCTCCCTAGGCCAGATGGTTCCAAAAAGGTTGATGTAACCTTAAATGCTTTTGCTAATGAAAAAGCAAGGCTGAAAAAGGATATGGAGGCAAAGGGTAAATCAAGGTTTGAGCAGAAGAAGAAAGTTTTTATGGAGATGGAAGAACAGGGAGTTTCAGAGCCCAAGGATGATGAAAGTCCTAAGCCTAAAAGAAAACAGCCCACTAGAAAAGTGAGGCAACCCAAATCCACACCTTCCAGAATCACAAAACATGCTCCCCAAACTCCCAAAAGCTCCTCTCATCAACCTTCCAAACCAACAGATGTTAAAACACCTGCTGTATCAACAGTTGTTGGTACCTCAGTTGTTTCGACATTTGTTACCCAAACAACTGCCACTACTACCACTTCAACACACACTCAATCCACTGCCTTACCAAAAATCACATTACCACCAAAAACATCCTCAATACCACCAACACCACCTTCCAAAAAGCAAAAGACATCAGATGACACATCATCTGTTGTAATGACAACAGTGGTTGAAACACCAGTTGTTTCAACAGCTGTTAGTCAGCCACCTACCACTCAAATCACCACCACTCAACCTACCAAAACACCACCAACCTCTCATAAACCCAAAAGGAGAAGGATAATACTGGATGATGACTCTTCACCACCTCCAACATCTTCACAACCACTGACCCTTGTTACCATTCCAAACCCTGTTCCACTCTCTTCAGGCTGTCACACCCTGATATTTCCACGTATTACCGGTGGGCCTGGTGGAGAGTATCGTGACGTAGTTGATATCATCATAGTCAAATAACACAAATATAAATGCACAGCGGAAGCAAAAGATAGATTCATTTCAACCGAATAAATTTTAATATTAAGTATCACAAGATAGTTGAAAATGATCCACAGGCGGATAGAATAAAAAGGAAACTTTGTTCAACAGAATTTAACATCTAGAGCTTGCAAGACTTGATTATTGATACCTGGAGTAGCCAGCCTATTTCGTATAGCACCTGCACTTAGCCTTTTTGGAAAATACGTCAGTTTACACTAGTAAATACAATTTAACTGACTCATTTTGAAAAGAGTTTAAGAAAAATTAATTTGGATGCACTTAGGCAAAAATATCATTTATAACTTGGGACAATTATTTAAAAATAATTTTGTATACAGATTTACTTATTTGTCGTCCGTTAGGGCCGGTTTGTAGGGCCGGACAAGATTAGTTGACATGCCACAGGTATAATGCCCACAAGGTTGATTCCTTTAAGTGGATTACCAGTTTTTACATAATGCAACTATCAGGTGTACGCCTACACCCTGTGCTTAGGTCGTGGCCATTTCTTTAAATGATGCCAAGGATATCCGGGACATGGTCATTTAACCCCCAAAGGCCATACACCAAATAATACAGATTAAAACAGGTTATGTAAATGCATTAATCACAATACGATTTAAATGACTACACACCTGACCAGGTGGTATTATTATAATACCGTATCCCAAGCCCGTATAGGGAAAATAAGTTAAAAGTATTTACCTTTGCAAGTAATATTCAAAATCAGTACTAGGCTCCTAATCTGGAATGAAGGTTTTTAAATAACCTATTAGAATTCTAACGGGTCTTTAACTTAGACCGGTTAGTTTTAAAAGAGGATACGATTCGAACGCGAAGACCGGTTTAGAATGTGATTTTGACCCAACAAGCTTGAATACTTGTTTAAAGAGGGTAAACTAAACACATTCTGCATTTTGAGATGAAAATGATATGGTTTGACCCGTTTTGGCTATTATATGCAAACTAGTTACATAAGCCGATCCGAACGCGAGAAGTGCGTAACGGGTAACCAAATGAGTTATATACAGTTTCCTAAGTTAATATGCCTTAAATATGTTGCGACATCAGTAAGATATCTTCTATTATGCCCAAAACGAAATTAAACTCAAACTATGCCCCGCAGGGGCATTTTGGTCATTGTTAAGGTTATAAAAGAGTTTAAATATCAAACTGAGTTACAGGTCTGATCTAATTAGTAAAAATACTTAATTTAATAAGTTATAACAGTAGGGTATTGCATGAATGTGAAGTTTATCATTTATAACTAAACTATGCACCGTAGGGGCATTTTGGTAATTTTACATAAGCCTAAAAGGTCAAAACTGGAAATCTGAGTTTAAAACTTTTGCTTACTGTTAAAATATAAAAATTTACTGAACATATCAGTAGGCATCAAACCTTATATGTTTAAAATAGTTTTAATACATACTACGCGCTTAAAACACGTAAAAATGTAGTTTTAAGCGATCTCCGGGTTTTATAAGAAAAGCTTATATTTTCATTATTCCAGAAGGCTTAAAATATTCTATTTATCATATTAGATCAGTAGAAAAAGGTTTGGTATCAAAAGGATTTGTAAAACTCATTTTATAGCCAAAAAGGGCAAAACCGACAATAACCGAATCAAGCTTAGAACCCTATGTTATGCTCAGCCTAAAAGTAAATAAAAATCTTCAAAATCTCAAAATATTATTTTATATCAGTATGTAAAAAGTTTGGTATCAAAAATTGGGTTTAGATAGGCAATATGCTAATTATGTCGTTTAATTAATAAAAAGCTTTCTAATTACGCTAATGAGCATAACTCCTAATCTAGACCTCAAACTGATGTCAAATTTTAGGGACAAGTCTATAAATCAGTAATGAAGGTTTCTATTCTTTTACTTTTTCAAAAATCACATTTTAAGGTGAAAAGGGCATAATAGTCAACATTTAAGCACTTAACGGAAACATGCATATGAATCGGATAATTAAAGAACCAAGTTGTATAATCACAGAGGGTTATACTAACATGTAACCTGGTCCTAATAAGGCTCTAAGGCATTTCTAAACTATGCTCAAACGGGTCAGAACTGAAAGTCAAAGCAAAAGTCTATTTTTGCGACTTTCGGCTCCGAACCGAGCTTAAACTGAAAATTATCGGGTTGAACATGTTTAGACATGTTCTTACATTAATTACCAAGTTATATTAGTGATAAAACAGGTAGCATAGCTTCTATATTGCTAATTATGCATTAATTTGAAAATAAGCTTTTTGTTGACTTTTTATGAATAGCTTTGACCCGACAATTGACCTAGTTAGAATGGAAATCAGAGAGTACCCTTTTAAGGGTTTATTACCCACATAATTACCAACTCATAGGTACTTTCAATTCGAGTTTTGACTGGACAAATATTGATTAATCTCGAAGTCAAACCTTAATTACGACGGTTTGACTTTAAGCTAATTAACTAAGCAAAACTGAATTAAGGAAGGTTAAGGACACTTACAAGGGTCATATGCACGATTAGGAAGCCTAAGAAAACTTGGTTGCTGACCAGAGAGCTCCAGAAATATGCCTTGAATGAGAATGAAGTGAGCAAGTCCCAAGTGTTGCAACAATGCTCTATATATACCAACTTAGGATGCATGAGATGGTGCCAACATAGTCTACAAGTGTTACAAGATGGTCCCATCTGTCCCTAATGCATGAAATATGTTAGTGCATGTTTTGTGACAACAGATTAATAGTTTGTTTATTTAGTCTTTGGATATTTTGTATTGGGCTTAGCATATTGGTTAGGGAGTTATTTCTGTGTAATAGGCTTGGAGAATGGCCTAGCCCAGACCAAAGCCCATATGTAAACCTTGTCCTATATAAACAAGGCTTGGCATTAGGGTTTAGGTTAGCCAGTTAGTAGTCAGTTGAGATAGTTTGAGAAATCTACAGAGAGTGGCTGAGAGATTTCTTGTGAAGGTCTTTAATTGATTGTAAACCTTGTGTTGGATAATCAATAGAAGACCGGATTGAAAGTGATTGTTTTGTGTTCGTCATCTTGATTTTCTTGTTTCTGTTTGTTCGATTGATCAAGGGGATTCCGCACCCTTGGTTGATTATCAATCTCGTTACGATCCACGGGTAGGGACCTACAATTGGTATCAGAGCTTTTGCTCTTAGTTGTTTGGTTCGAGATTGATACAGATTCAAGATCTTTGAACATTTTTTTTCTCTCGGATTTGCGTTTTTTTCTTTTTTTTTTCATTGTTAAGAGAAAATTTTCGAAATCATCAAGAAGTTCATCACGTTCTTCGGGTTTCAAGTCGCGTTCTTCGGGTTTGAAGTCACTGTTCATCAAGAAGTCAAAAATTTTTCATAACTTGCTGTTCAGATCTTGGTGAAAGTTGTTACAAGATAATTGCAACTTTTTAAAATTAAAAAAAAATCGGGGATATCTTGTTTCCAAAGTTGATCGAAATCACAAAAAAATTGGGATATCTAGTTTGACTTTTAAAACAAAATATTTCTTTTGAATTTTAAATTATAGAAAACTGTCTCTCTGTCATCACAAGTTTCCAACTTAAGTTGCAGGTTTCTATTTTTAGAACTCTATCACGGTTTCGACTCAACTGGTTTGTTCCGAGTCATTAGCGCATCTGGTCTCGAGTGTCAAGGTCTCGAGTTAAGTTTCCCTTGTCGCAACCATCAACCACCTTACCATCATCTGCTTTCGAGTCGCAACGAGATTTGAGGTCTCGATTCATCGACATCACAGAGGTCTCGAGTCATCATCTTCAATCAAGGTCTCGAGTCAGCCATCTTCAATTACGAGTCGCAATCACGTTTCCGAATGGTTTCGAGTTTCACTTAATCTGTGTCGCAACCAACGTCTCGAGTTATTAAGGTCTCCACTCATCATCCTCTACGGTCTCGAGTCATTACGGTTTCGAGTCGGAGTCGCAACCATCTCCACTGTCTCGAGTCATAAAGGTTCCGAGTAAAGATTTCGAGTTTTTGGTTTCGAGTTCGTTTACTGTCATTCATCTCCGATAGTCTCTCAACATCATCTCGGACATCTTCTGGTATCACCGTCATCTCCTGTAACCGGTCATCTTCTCCATCATTTTCTCCGGCAACCACCTTCCTTCGTCGCTATCATAAATCATCGTCATCATCATCATTTATTACTTCCGGCGACTGCCTTCTACCTTGTCTTCTCTGGTCATCTTGATCACCACCGCCGTTCATCATCACCTCTGCCGTCTTCGTCCATCACCTCCGGCGATCACCATCTTCAACTATCGTCACCTCTTCAACTTATTACCATCACCGTCATCCTACTCCGACATCCACCATCCTCCGATCACCATTAAGACCAGACACCACCTCACCATTCCTTGTCTATCATTAGTATCGGCTCTGTAGGTAAACGAACGAAGAAGACAGGCGTTACGGTTTTCGTTTTTTTGGTTAATAATAATATAATATAATATTTAATCATTAAGCAATCATTAGTCAATAATAATAACTAGTCGATTTCCCTCGCGCTTCGCCGCGGGATCTCGATCGGTATTGATTCGGTTTATTTCCGTACCGACACAATACATACATTCGGTATAACAATCAACATCTGCTCTACATTGACCGAAAACCATAAAACAAACACGGTGCCAATACCGATGTTGTTCGGTCCGGCTCAATATGGTACAATACAGTACAGTATTGATACAGTATCAGTTTATTGAAACTAAAAATATAAATATAAATACCGGTACCAAGTATCGATGTTGTTTGTTCGGTTTTACGTTCGGTACAACAGCGACACGGTGTCTACTTTCAATAAGATTTACCGAAAACGATAAATATGAATAGTGGCACTTATGTTGTTCAGTCGATTTTCTCTTCGGTATGGTAGCAACACGGAATCCATTTTTAAAAAGATTTATATCAGAATGTTGGAAAAAATACATAGATGCGTATTTAGATTATTTTTAAACAATTAACGTACGCAAATTATTAAAAAAAATTATATTAAATGAACAATACTTAAAACAAATACTTTAAAAAGCTATTTTTTATTCATGGTCCCTCTACTTTATATATAAAATAAAAATATCTTTTAGTTAAATTAAAAGATTATAACAAACTAAAATAAACATATTTAGTTTAAATAAATAATATTTTAAGAATTGAACGTTTGAAATTTAAATAAAAAATAAAGAATTAAAACACTACTAAAAACACTATAATAATTATTTAATTATGTTATTACTGTTCATCAAAACTTTTCATACTTTAAAAAGCTATTTTTTATTCATGGTCCCTCTACTTTATATATAAAATAAAAATATCTTTTAGTTTAAATAAATAATATTTTAAGAATTGAACGTTTGAAATTTAAATAAAAAATAAAGAATTAAAACACTACTAAAAACACTATAATAATTATTTAATTATGTTATTACTGTTCATCAAGACTTTCCTTTAATATGTATAACTAGATGGATTGACCTGCGCTTCGCGGCAGGAAATTAGTTGTGGATTAGAGGTGCAAGTTGCTTTTGATGGAACTGATTGCAAGGTTTGGTTACAAAATATGATTGCTACATACAAAAGGCAGCCCATGGTTACCAAACGTGATTGCTACATACAAAAGGCAGCCCATGGTTTTGTCGAACGTATCATAAGTTTATTTACAACAACTACTTCAGTTAATTGAGATGTACAAAACGTAGTGCATTCTGATGCAGTTGGTTGCGTTCTTTTAGCTGGGCTGGTATTTGTTGGTGGCCTATTCCGAGAACCTGAGTTTCTTGGTGTCGCTTACGCCTTCTGTGCATTTTGATGGCAGTCATTAGTAATGTTGTTTTTGTTAAAAGTGGCGTTAAGTTAATACTTGGAATAGGATGGGATACCTGATTGATATAGTTGACGTTTAGCTGAAGGTCTGTTTTCATTTGATTCTAGGGCCAATTTTTTGTCTGCAGTAGGTGTTGTTTGTTGGGTAGGTGAAGGTGGTGTTGCTGTGATGTTTAGCTTGCTGTCGTAGACTTTGTTGACGGAGAGAACACTTGAGTTGGGATTGGGAGTTGTTGAATGGGCATACTGAACCTGCATTGTGACGTCTTTTCCAATGGCCTCATATAGGGGTTCTGGTGTTTGATAACGGTCTGTGTATCCATGCTTCAGGACCATGTCTTTACATTGTATGCCGATTAACCCAACAGTTGCCTCGTCAAAAAATGTTGCCATAGTAGGAGCTGTGTTGTCTGAGATTGTTGCAGCCACGCAGTACCTACAGTTAGTTATTAATTAGGATATTTGGCGTTTTTTTTTGTATTGTATAATTATATTTCTTTTCATCTTACATGAATTTTGGTTCTGGCAGGTTTTGGTGACTACCACATGACCAACCTCTTTTTGTTTGGTATATTTTTCTTGGGCACTGTGGACACATTGTGTAGTACCATGGTCGACCTTTGATGTAACTTGTCACTGATGCTTGGCAACTGAATGTTTGCCCCTGTATAACAAAGTTATCAGATCATATCATTATTTTAATGGTAATGAAATTTGTAGCAGAGAGTTGTTGGCGATCATTTACGAATATAGGGAACTTATAGGATAATACGATAAATAAAGTATTTTTTAAATAGTATGCTGAACTTGTAAATAGTATTCATCAGCTAGCTTTTCCGATAGTATTGCATAATTGACCTAGAGTAATATGCTACCAATATCAAGTAATTAACAACATTTACAAACTTTGTTAACAATTACGTGGATAGTTTCGGGTATGTATGTACCTGGTTTTCTTTTTGGTGTTCTAAGAGCTCTGATATTGTTCTTTTGTTTCTGTCTTCTGCGCGAAGATGGCGTTCCTGTGATTCGTAGCCAGGGGTTGCTGCTAGTAGATGTAGTGTTTTTTCTTTGAACCTATAGAAGTAATTTGCTATGTTAAATTGTCAAAAAATTTATAGCTGAGTAAATCAAAGAGTCTTGTTCTTTACCTGTTTCGAGCTTCTATGGCACTCTCTACATCGGGGTTGAAGTAAATGTGGGTTGCTGGGGTTGACGACAGTTGTAGTTTGTCTGATGTGTGACCTTTGAAGATGGTGACCTTCAACGATGTGAATGCGACGACAATCGGTTCTTCTGCGCTTAACATTGCTTGCTTATCAAAACGTGGTAGAACCTCTTCCCATAGGGTGACATCAATGTTTGGACCACTGTATTGATTTTATAGTTAGTTTCTGATTTTGGCTAAACTATGAAGTAGAAATTCTCTAAAAGTACCTGATGTCTGTCAATTTCACACGTAGATAATTCTTCCCCTTTTTAGTGATACCTGGTACGGTGTCTTCAATTTTGCCCATGTAATCTGTAGAATGAAGTATTTTGTTAAGCGTTAAGAAGTCAATATATCATAGCATGAATGAAAATAATTAGAATGGAAACCTGGTTGATTATCATATCTATAATGAGCATGCATTCAGTAATGTTTGATTTATTAATATAACAAATGTAATACCTGTGAGAACACTTGGTTTTTCATCAGTAAGGTTGTCGTCGATCCGGAGATGTAAGTTAGCATATGGACAAAAGTTAAAGTAATGCATTGGGAATGTTTCTGAGCTAGGTATCAAGGTTATCGTTGTTGTTGTTCCCATGAGAATACTTGCTGGGTGTGCATTAACTTTTAGTGATGTAGGTGCATCATTGCATATGTAATCGTCTAGCAAGTAACATGAAAAAAGACTAATCTTCCTTTCAAAGTAATCATTGTCTAACCAAGGGACGGTTGCCTGTATTGCATCTCCCTGTATATGTACAGTAGGTTATGTTATTATATTGGTGATAGTGGGTAAGTAATGCGTGTAAAGGAGTACATACATACATATTTGTCTATCATGAGGTAGAAGAGGTCATTACTTCGCTTCCACTTTCTTATAACACGGACTTCTATTGGTGCTGGATCACCCCTGGGGACGATTGATGCGATTCTGAAATCATTGATGATTGCCATTCTGTTCAAGAAAGATATTACCGTCATTAAACACACTATATTGGAGGTTAGTAGATGGATAAGACGAAACATATTCTTAAAGTATAAGAACATATTGAAGTTATTTCTTATGTATATTAATAGCGTAAAATCCATGCTAACAATTCTGACTTTTGTAAGTGTAAATAGAAGTATTAAAGGCACTAACGCTATTAGATAAGTAGTGCAGCTAAAGGGTTGTTTAGTGTGTGTGTGTGTGTGTGTAAAGTAGGGTAATAACCTCGTCAGCTGTAATTTCACCTAGGAGCTCTGAGTACACAATGTTTTTTGTTTTCTTTGCCTCACAATTTTGTTGAGGTTCTATAAGGACTTTGAGACCCGTTGGGGATGTTGCTCTTGACAGAGCAACATATAGTTGGCCATGACTAAACACAGGTTGAGGCAAGTACACAGCAATTTTTTTTAATGATTGACCTTGGCTTTTATTTATAGTCATTGCATAACATGTTTTAATTGGAAATTGTCGTCTTGTGAAGACAAAGGGCAAGTCTTTACTATTGTGTACAAAGCTGATTCTAGGTATGTAAACACGGTGTCCTACAGCAGTGCCTGTAATTACATGTGCCTCTATAACTCTAGGTAACAACTTAGAAATTAACAGTCTAGTACCGTTACACAAACCAGATTTTTGATTGATATTGCGTAACAGAATTACAGGGGCATTCACTTTAAGTTTTAGGCAATGTGGGGGAATACCATTGATGTTCAATAAGTTAAGATATTCAGGAGGGTACATCATATCCGTTTCACCTCCATTTTGGGAGTGAGGTACCATGGAGTCGAGACTTAAGTACGTTGAGCATTCTCCGGGGGAAGACGCAAGTATCATGTCATTTATCTGATCAGCAGTGTCATTTCTCGGGCATACTATGGCTCTTTCGGACAAAGTAATTGATGTAGGAAATTCGAGCAGGTTATCATCGTAGACGAACCTTATTAACTCTCGCAGCCCGTTCTCTCCAGATTGGATAAGATATTGCGCAGGTATGTCAATGAATTTTGAGTCGGATGGTGATTCTTCGTCAACTGCACCTATCTTACCATCCCCAACATCAATTAGCCAATTGGAGAAGGATGTTATAGCTTCTTTTTCAGCGACAGTTGCATTGGACTGCGACAAGCGCATATTCTCTGTCAACATGTGAATGCTAAATTTGTCCCACAAATAAGACTTTGGTAGTGATGATGCTATGATTTCTGCTTTTGAAGCCTTTGGTTTGACTGGAAGTGTTTGTCTGAAGTCTCCTCCTAATAGAACAGATTTTCCGCCAAATGGTTTATCTTGGTTTCCAAGAACATCTCTGAGACTTTTATCCAAAGATTCAAAGCATCGACGATCGCTCATTGGTGCTTCATCCCAAATTATAAGGGATGTTTCTAAGAGTAGTTGCGCAAGTTGCGTGTGTTTTTTTATGTTGCACAGAGAGTCATCAGTTAAATCTAGCGGGATTTTGAATCGAGAATGGGCTGTTCTTCCTGATGGCAATAATAGTGATGCAATTCCAGATGCCGCTACTGCCAAAACAATCTTTCCAGTCGATCTAAGAGCAGCAATAATAGCAGTCCACAAATACGTTTTACCTGTACCGCCATGGCCATATACAAATAAAAGCACTTGTACTTTGTCATTGACAGATTTAAGAACCTTGTCATATATTTTTCGCTGCCGATCATTCAAACCACGTAACATAATAATATTCTGGGCAGCTAGTGCCTCAAGATCATAACACCTTTCTTCCATAAGCAATCGGTTTCTAAGGGCTGCGACCATGGTGTCAGGAGGCATGGGAAGCCCAAACTCCGCGAGGGAGCGGGAGCTTGTGTTTGAATTAAGAAGCATTTCTATCTCATAGAGTACGTATTGTTGCAAATTTGGACCACAAAAATGCGCGTTTGATGTTCCTGCAACTTGCCTTAGATTGAGAATTATGTCATCACTCATTCGTTCCCAATGTTCTTGCCACAATGCCAATGGATTTGATATCTCACAATATAGTAGCATGTGAACAAACAGGGCCCTAAGTTCTACAGAAGTAGCCCAGCTAGATGCTTCTATAAATGCTGATGCCCATTCTCTATCATTGCCAATCAAACCCAACTTTTCGCAAGCAAGACGATACGTCGAACAAAGGACACCGGAAACTGTTCGGATATCCTCAAAGGAGCAACAACCAGTTTGGTGGGCAAGCAACAATCTCAAATAGAAAGGTTCGCCACATGTAGGATGAATATATGCTAATCGCCCAATCGTTGGATTTGTTGTTAACAATCTTCGGATCCACCCTTTTCCAGAAGGTTCCCACCTGTATCTGGATACATAGTCAATGTATCTCAGATCTCTACCGCTAGGGTCTAATTGATTATTTCTCAACCATTCAGTCAAGGTTGTCTTACTTGTTGCTGGATTGGTTAGTATTTGTTGCAGTTTTTGATTGTCTTTAAAAGTAACATTCTGCATGTGCTCGAGGTGTACAGCCAACAATTGTACTGGTGGGTTTCTGTTGTGGATTGGGAATTGTAGTATTCGCCATGCTGCCTCGTGAGGACATATAAATCTCCCATCAACAAAATTATTGATCTCATTAATGTTTTCAACAACATTAGTGTCAGATTGTGTTGAAGATTCAGCGGTCCTTGTGACAGCATAACGCACACGATCTGCCCCTTTGGAGATGTACTTGAAAAGATACTTGATAAGCATACTCCATCCACAATATTCAACATTAATGTGGGCTTCGAAACGTAAACACAAAATTCTATTGTAAGGAACGACATATCCATTGTCAAGTGGTACCCCGCCTTTATCTACTTGAATGCCATTCAGCGATCTTTTGTAGTGGATGTAACCTTGCTCGTCAAATCTAGTAACATGTTCATAGGCTTTTGGGAATGACTTAGAACATTTACCATCTATCATGCAGGGAGCATTCATTTTTGGCAAACCGCAAGGTCCATGCATCATAGATTCTGTTACTATTCGATACAAAACTGGATCTGTTGTCGGGTTAGGAATTTCAGCGCTAATGAAGTTATCAACATCCTCTGCAGTTTGTATCTTGCATTCCGGCGTAACCCAAAGCAGCATATGACAATGTGGAAGGCCTCTTTTTTGGAATTCGATTGTGTATAAATCTGAAAAAAGTAGAGGTCATTGGTGTTAGTACCTAAGAAACCAAAAGGAATATGTATGTTAAATAATAGAGCAAAGTTTAGGAGTATATCAGCTGCAACTTTCCCAAATGTCTCGTGTGTCTTCAAAAACTTGAGTAAAGCTTCAACCTTCATTTGAAACACTCTAGCAATAATGTCCGGTCTATCTTGTGAGTTTGCGCCACCAATTCTATTCAAGTAACGCTTGATTTCTGGCCATTTGACGCTACATGTAAAAGTTATGAAATATTGTGGGTTACCATGTACCCTACAGATTGCAAGAGCATCTTGATAATGCTTATACATATATCGAGGGCCACCGGTAAAAGAAGACGGTAGGATTATTCTTTTTCCAACCTCACGGCCCTCGGTATCACCTTTCGAGAAGGCATCGTGGATACCACGCAAGAATTCAGAACGGAATTTATTTTGATTGGTACGAATATATTCAAGCCGACATTGCTCTATGCACACATATGCGTCGACCAAATATTGTTGAAAGAGACGACCTGCATTTAACAACAACGTGTATGTATCCTTACGATCGTGGATCTGATAAGCGTAAAACATATTCATGGTAAGGTTTCGATCTTTAGCCCGAGAATTTAGAGTCAATTGAAGTTCTGGAGACCAGCCTGGTTCCGCATAAGGGAAAAGAAGCGGGTACTGAAGAGGCATATATGATGAATGCAACTTGCTTACACGCTTTGCTCTGCCATCTTTACTATGTACCACGATATCATAATCACTTGCTAAAGGGTCATTGTCTCGTACAATAGCACCAAGAGTACCCGCAACGGGTAACCCGTAAATGTTTTGTTTAGACCTGTTATAAAGGGTAATCGCAAACTCAGGTACTTGTTGTTGCGAGCAAAGGTCAGCCGCACTCTTAAAAAGGCGTACAAACTCATTGGTTTCGGCTAATGTACGCGTAAGAAGTGAGACAACATCTGGGGACAATCGATGTTGATCATCACTATTAAAAAAACGAAGTATATTTTCAACTTCGTGCAGTGTATCATAGACATACATTTGAAGGAACCTAGGTTTCTCACCCGCTGAAGGGCATAAAGAGCCAATCCAATGTGAAATTTGGCCAGACACCTTAAAAACATACGGACCAGCAGAATGGTTAATTGTATCATCAACGTCGGCACCAAATGATGTCATGGAAAACATGGAATTATACGCACGTATGTTTACCATGAATTGCGAGCTAGAATACAATTCTTTGATACATGATGGTGGCTCAACTGGAAAAGGAATGCGTACACTGCCTGCTTTGCAACACGTGTTATATCTAGGTCTTTGTTTAAGTGGAGATGATTTCAGCCGCTCTTCGAACCAGAAGAATGCGCCACAGTATTCACATTCGTTTATACAATCTCCCAAATCAACGTATGAAGGGCCAGGCAACTGCAAAGCAAATGATGATGTTGATGGACCCTCATACTGTTCCATTTCAGGCTGAACAGAAGTTAGAGATTGTATAGAACGTTGATTGGCGGCAGCCCGCAACATGCTTGATCGCCTTACCAGCTGACCAGTTGTTTGCACACCAAAATCAGCAGGTTCATTTGAGAAAGACTGCTCACCAGAATTTTCAGGTGCAACAGCTTTTCGTTTTCTATCCAAAGAACGTGCAGCCATATGCAAACCTGATTTTGCAAACGTTGGCTTAAAATGGAAAAAAGCTTCGACTATAAAAGGAACAAAAACATCATGTTGCGAACCAATCAGAGAGAACCAACTTACAAAAGAGCACTTTTATCTCAATACTCGGAATGATAATAAAAATAGAAGACAGTAATATATAGACAATCTAATCTAATCAAAATCCAAATGATGAAAAAGAACAACAAAAAAAGTGTAACGCCAATTCTAACTGAAAATGTGATCAAATCATGCTAACGAAAATTAGAATTTCGTCTATCATACATCCTAAACTAAAATAAACATAAAGACAAACACTTTGACAAAACAAAAGAAAATCAATATTTAAGAGGTGGCTGTCTAGAGCATAGCCATCAAGTAAACTAATTACATCATGAATTTCTATTCTTAACTTTTTTTGTTATTACTTTACATTCTAAACTATAATAAGCATAAAAAATAAACACTTTAATAGAACAAAAGTTCATCAGTTTTGGGAAGTTTCATAGCATTTTGATACTAAAAAACTGCACTTTAGTCTTATATAGGACAGGCAAACCGGCGGGGTCGGGCCAGAACTGATTAGGGTCACAATGGGTTAGGGTCGAAATGGGTCAAATTTAAAAAGGGTTGTTTTGAGTCGGGTCAGAGCGGGTCCGGGTTGGAACGGATTCACGTTCAAACGGGCTCGGGTCAGATCGGGTCCCGTTCGAATGGGTTTTGGGCCAAAGCAGGTTGGGTTCATTCTTTTCCCATTTCTAAAACATGATTTCGTAATAAATATAGCTTTTGGTCAAGTCGATACAAAAATCAAAACCAGGCATACGCAGAGACACACCGTCGAAGATTATTCTGGTTCAGGTGGAAACAGAATATAAGTAATGATTTAAACAAACACGGTTGTAATATATACACAGTGTATATATAAAGTTTTTTATAAACCTATCTAACTATAAGTTCTGTATTTGCACCAAGTAATCGAAAAAATACAGGTGAAATAATTTCCAATTCAGTTTTGGTATTGAAATTATGAAACTGTTAATAAAGTATTTGGAATCCATTTGCGGATTTGAGTTCTGGTGATGCAGAAGTTAATGTATTAGTATTTTTATGCAATTGCAGTTTATTAAAATTTGATAAACTGAGTAGATATAATACTAATTCTATATAATTAAATATATAAACAAAAGTCTACTTTTACCTATAGTGATCTGATTATAGGGGTGTTTGGCAATGTGTTTTGAAAGTGAAGCTCTATAATTTATTTGAAAGTCAATCTCTATAATTATGTTAATAACTTGTAGATGATCAGTTTTCTAGTGTTTGGTATCATAAAATTAGTGTATGTGTAGGTGCAGTTACATTAATTAGCTTAAGGCGAAAACAAAATACTATAATATCCCCACTCAAACTTCGTTGATGCTAAGTATCGAAAACGAAAAAAGAAACCGAAAGCACAACTGAAACGAAACAACCAAAACGAAACAAAAAACTGATTCGAAACCGGCCAAAACGGAGCAAAAAACCGAATAAAAAACGAAACAAAAAACTGAATCGAAAGCAGCGAAGACGAAAGAAAAAACAAAAAAAATAGAAACCGAACTGAAAAAGCGACCCAAACAAAAGAAAAAAAAACAACCTGAAACCCGTTTCGTGCTAAAATCCGTCCCCACTCAAAACTCGTCCCATGCGAAAACTCATGTCGGCCCGAAACCCATCCCGTGCGGGAACCCGTGCCGACCCAAAATCCGATCCGAACCAACAACGTTCCAATCCGAAACTCATCCCGGCCACCTGAAACTCAATCCGAACCCACATTGATCCATTTCTTTGAATATGTCGACCCGTTTTGACTCAAAAATATTTGAGATCGAATTTTAAATGACCCATTTTGACCCATTGAGTAAAAATATCTTACCCAAAGCAACCAATATAATTTAAAAAGCAACCCAAAGTGACCCACTCGGAACGCTTTGAGTGAAGATTGCCCCCTCTACTCTTATGGTCACTGAATCAACTTTCATTTTTTAATCAAACAGAGAATTTCATCCTATACTAACCAAGTAAGTGGAGCATAAATACCAATTTCATAATAACTTCTACTATGGCTGTTTAAGAAAGAAACAACTTAAACCCTAGTTTCATAAAATTTAAATAAACAACTTCTAAGTTTTAAAATTCCAACTCCTAAGCCTCACTTAACATGTAAATCATTTATTTCCAATTCCAAGCAAACAATTCTTAACATATCTCCAACATGTAGCTGCCAATCGATGAATAGAATTCGAAATTCAATATATACCAAAGAAAGAAAATAAAAGAAGAGACCAATCAAATGTAAGCAATCAGAAACAAACAACAAAATAAAAGGACCAATTGAATAGCAATAGCAGTAAACCTGTTATATGTGGAAGAACCCTACCAATCGAACAACAGCAAAGCTATGGAAGAACCCTTGCAAACGCCAAACCAGTGTCAATTGGAACTTCCTTTTTCTTCAATGAAAACACAAATGAACAGCATCATATTTGCTAGATATTGACAGCTTCATTACTTGGCACGCATTGCAAGTGTGATGAAGATTAATGAGAAAACAAAGAAAGCTGGGAAACATGTACACGCGGCAGCAGTAGGGACATAACAACACAAAAGTAATAAAACCTTTTTTTTTTGGGCCGTGGCTTATATATCAGGTGAAAAATGAGGTTGTTGGTAAAGGAAAATGAAGCCCTATAAAAGCTTAAAAGCCCATTTATAATTATACTGTTCATCATAACTTTGTATTCATATAGATAATATGTATAATAATAATAATAATAATAATAATAATAATAATATTAATAAAAAGTTTTACTAAAATTAAAAAAAAAATAAATAAATAAATAAAAAGGTTTTAAAAATAAATTAAAAAAAAAGATTTGTTTGGTGTGTTAAAAAGTTTGACAGGATTTGAGGTGCGGTTCGGAAGCTGGTTCGTGTGTGTTGCAAAGGGATTGAGTCAGCGGAATTTTTGTACGATTTTATCAGTACGATTACGGTAAAACGTGTTTAAAGATGGTTAAAGTGGACAATGTTGGTGAGAAAGTCAAGAATTGGCCAAAGCTGAAAAACGTCAAAGAATATACTATCTGGAAAGAGGAGTTTAAGGCATTTGTGAAAAGTGAAGATACGAGAATGTGGAATTGTATGATCGATGGGTACATTGCTGCCACACGACGAGTTGACGGAAGAGTTAAAGTGATTTCTTATGAGTTGATGGATGAATCTGAGAAACTCATGGTAAATGCTGAGAAGAAAGCTTTAGCAGTGATCAAGATGTCCTTGCCTGAGGGAATTAAACATACTATCAAGCACTGTGGGACTTCTTATGAGCTGTGGGAAGCTTTAGAAAAACGTTACCAGAGTTCATCTAGACAAAGTGTAGAAGAAAAGAAGAAAGCAGATGAGGAGAATGTTGAGAAGAAACATGCAGAAGTTTCAAAGGGCTTGAATGATCTGAATGGACATACATCAGAAGTGAAGGTATCATCAAAATCTGTAAGTCATACATGTCTTAATTGCACTGAACTACAGGGTAAAGTTAACAGCCTATCGGAACAAAACAAAACTTTGTTAGTTGATTTGGAAAACTGAAAAGAGTTAAATGTTCTTTTGATTAAAAGAGAGTCAAATTGTTTAGATAAACTCAAATCAAATGAACAGGAAATCAGCAGTTTAACAAACAAAGTCAATGAACTGTTACAGATCATTGATTTGGCTCATGAAACTCTGAAAGAAAAGACTAACGAGTTTTCAGAAAAGTTCACAGAATTGACTGATGCACAAGCCAAAATTGTAGAACTTCAGGGGAAGTTAGACAATTTTGGGAATTCTTCGTTAGTCAGGACTCGAATTCAAAAAGGTTTAAAAAGGAGTAATGATAAAACAGGGGTGGGGTATACTAAAGCTTCATCTTCTGAAAATCAAGACTACTCATTTTTACCAACTGAAGATGAGCTAGCTGATTTTGTAACCACTACACAAGTAGTAGTGGATCCGATAGCTGTGGACTTGCCAAATAGTCCAGTCTCTTTGAAAGAATCTGTTGGGTCTAACAGTACACCTCATAAAGTGGATGAGGATACTGAAGACAAAAAGGTTAAAACATTTAGAAAGGGATCAAACAAAAAGAAAAGTTATAAGAAGAGATCTTGTTTTAAATGTCACAACAAAGGGCATGTGGCGAGTTGTTGTCCTTTGAAGAAAGGTAAACAAAAAGTTGATGAGGTTAAGGATGGGAATCAGGTTGGGTCAAGCAAAAGTGTAAAAACTAGTTGTCAAACAAAGAAACCTGAATCTCAATCAAAATCCTCAACTTCGAAACGATTTGATAGACCAAGAAGTAATTCTCGACAATTTAGTCATTATAATGGTAAATCAAATCGGTTTCAAAGTCAAAACAGAAATTTTGGATATCAAAATCGATACCAAACTGCTGGTAATCGAAATTTTCAACAAAGAAACGAACATAGGGGTTTTAGTAACTCGAATGTTCAACAACATCCAAATTTTTTTTCAAAATTCATGGTACAATAATGGGAGAAGAAGGTATCAAGATAATAATTTTCAAAGGTCAGAAAATCCGAGAGTTTATTGGAACTCTCGCAATCAAAGACCTAGTGGAAATTATCGATCTTGTTCAACAACGGGTAAAACATCCAAGACACCAGTAAGGTGTAATGGATATTGGATAGAAGCATCTTATGTGGATTTACATGGTCAACCCAAAACCGGTCAGGTTTGGGTTGTTAAGTCTAACTGAGTTGTTGAGTGAATGCAGGATGACCAAGAAGGACTGTTGATGTGTTCGACAGTGATTATTCCTATAAAGCAACTGAGGTGAATAGTCGGTTAACATGGGTAACGAACTATTTACTTCTGTGATTGTTTTTTATTATTCCAAACTTTAACCGTGAAAAACTATTGTCAGATTTAAAAGGGGAGTCTGTTTGTGTTTAAATTTCTGTTTTTGAAACTTACTCCATAAAAACAAAAATTTAAGGGGAGAAATCACCCTAAGCCAAAAAGAGTTTAGATAGTGCGTGTGTTTAGGGGGAGTAAGTTATAAAATTTTAAAAATCCAAAAACATTGAAAAATGAAAAACTTAAAAAAATAGAAAATCAAAAATGAGTTATCATTGTGTGAAAAAGAAGAAATAATAGTACATCAGCAAGTTAGACTGTCACACTGAAATTAAACCAAAATTGCTTAAGTGTGATAGCAGCTTCATCATACGACGTTGATGTGTGTAAAATGCAACATATAAATCACATCAATTAAGGCATAAAACTAACCCTTTTTTAGTACTAATGTTGGAAAAAGAGTGTTTTTGTCTTCCTTTTGTATTTTCAGGATGAAATGAGCTCAAAATCACAAAAGAAGCAAAAAGACAGCTAATTCTACCATAAATACAAGAAAAAGGAACAAAAGTGGATTGCCCGGACCCTCAACGGCACCTCCCAAGGCAAAGGAGAAGAAACAGAGTCTGAACACGCCCCGTGTCCAGCGAACACGGGGGCGTGCCCAGGAAGCAGCAGAAAAGACAAACCAGTAGAAGCTTCCATTGCCCACCACGGGGCCGTGTCCAGCGAGCACGAGGGCGTGGTGAAAGTACAGCAGGCGCATTAATTGTAATTCGCAATTACAATTAATGAGGAGAGAGAGTGTCAGGCGGGCACGGGGCCGTGTCCAGCGGACACGGGGCCGTGTCCAGCCTTCTGTTCAGCCTATAAATAGAGGAGCTTGGCTTCATTCTCTCTCATCCCTTGGCACACCACCTCTCTCACACCTCATCCACCACCCACCACCACCATAACACCATCATCCACCACCATCATCCATTGTCCATCGTAGAGTGTGTGAGTCGTCTCGGGATCCAAGATTGATCGTAAGAGTTCTTGACAATCAAGGCCATGTTTGCCTAAGTCTCTTACATCACTTGGTGAAGACAAGTGTTTAGTATAATACTTTTTATTTTTAATCTTTTGCACTTTTTATTTGGTTTTGTATTAATGACTTTAATAACTAGTTACTTATGTTGAAGGTGATCTTTCCTTATCGTTTGTCCGTGGTGTCTTGGCATTATTTTACTGTCTATATAAAATAAAAGATTTTCACCATTCATATCTCCACGGTCTATATGGAGGTATGTTGGCTACCTGGTCGGGGGTTAAGGGAACGGTTTGGTAAGGGTCTTGCCCTTGTTCAGCGTTTAGAGGTCCTGCTTGGGACCTGGGTCAAATTTAGTAGGATCTCCTTCAATGCCCATAGGTATTGGATGGCGGGGATCCAAACTCTTTGACCCCCTCATAAGTTAACTACTATTAATACTATAACCCGGCTATTTAGGACTGTATCCCTGCTGACTCAGACTACTTAGCCGAGGGTAACGTCACCGCCAAAAGCGGGGCCTACCACAATTTGCATTAATAACTTAATTCATTATCTTTCAATAATCCGACCCTTTAGGATTGTATCCTTGCTGACTCAAACTACTGGGTTGAGGGTAACGTCACCTTCAAAAGAGGGGCCTACTACAATAACTAAGATAATCTCTTAAACAAGTGCAAAAGTGCGAAAATAATCAAAGGTTATACTAATACACGTGTCGGATCCAAGTGATTCATCTTGTCTATCTGTTTTTTATTTTATTTTTTATTTTTCAGCATTTAGTTAGTTTTTATTTTTCTTAGTTTAAAACATTTTTCTAACCTTTTTGATTTGATTAGACGTTGAGGATAAACCGGTATTAAAAGCTCTTGTGTCCTTGGACGACCTCGGTATCTTACCAACACTATACTACGTCCACGATGGGTGCACTTGCCCATATGTGTGTTTAGTGTTAGTGAATATCGTGTTTTATAAATTTAAAACTTGGCTAAAAGTGTAAAAAGGGCTTAAATATATATCTAAAAACATATATACACTGACACGCATCAACGTACTAGTAGGCAAAAAGCATGAAATAATCAACTTACCAATGTGATATAAACTTAACTGAACTGAATATGAGTGGGGAACACATCAGTGGTGTATGGTTTAATGACCTTAATTCTTGCGTTGATAGATTGCCAAAATCTGAAGTTTTGGGTCTTTATACTGTTATTTCATCTGGGGATATCAGGGGTGTCCTTCTACTGCATCCAGATACATGCTGACCTAGACACACCCAGGATATCTTAAAAGAGCTAAAAATGCCAAAACCTTGAAAATGAAGAAGCTCTCATAGAGAGTCATTCAAAAATTGCAAAATGCATAAATCGTACCAAAAAATGGTATTTGTCTTAGCCCTCGATAAGATATTTTGGTCTCTCTGCTGTACAGAAGTACTGACCTGTTCACCAATTATATATCGTTGAAAAATAAAACGGATGAATTCAGTATACTCACCTACTACGATGAATTTTTGTGCATACCTTGATCGCGGGGGTATATCCTGAAGTGGGACACACTAGTATATCAGTAAATAAAATTACCTTAACGTATCATACGGTAATGGTACTTGAAATGTTCATGCATTTTGTTTAAGTGGACAAACATACTGGTAATCGTCTTGAACTGCTTTTCATGAAAAAATTAAATATAGAATCATCTAATAGTGTGAAACAGTTTGATTTTGTTGATATGATCTTCTTGCACATGATTCTCACAAAAAGAAGTATTGTAAATATTTTTGAGTTTAGTTTAGTTTGTTTAGTTTATGTTGAAAAATATCAAAAATATCAAAAACATTTTCCTTTTTTAAAAGATCTCCCATTTTGAAATGACAGATAGTTGTTTTTGCAATCTAAGATAAAATATTGGTTTATCTTTAAATGTGAAAAAGGCTAATGGTTTTTCGAGATACTTGCTTGTGTTTCTAAACAGATTGATGCAATTATCAAAATGAAGTGCAGAATACAAGTAAAGTGCAGATTAAGAGTGAAGTGAAGAACGTGTGAAGATGCATGGTAGGATCCTTCTACTACATTGCAGAAAAAGAAAGAGATATGAAGAGTTGGAGTTTACTTGCTTAACCAAAGATTGCTAGTTCGCTGATCTACAACGAATGAAAGTTTTGTAGATTGGAAGCATCAGCTAAGGGGGAGTTTGTTGATGTCAGAAACTGTGTAACTGACGCTATCCAAAGACCAAAAGACTGCAAAATGTTTGAAGACAAAGTTACACTATGAAGCTATTGTCAAGGGGGAGTTTGTTAGTGCATGTTTTGTGACAACAGCTTAATAGTTTGTTTAATTAGTCTTTGGATATTTTGTATTGGGTTTAGCATATTGGTTAGGGAGTTATTTCTGTGTAATGGGCTTGGAGAATGGCCTAGCCCAGACCAAAGCCCATATGCAAACCTTGTCCTATATAAACAAGGCTTGGCATTAGGGTTTAGGTTAGCCAGTTAGTAGTCAGTTGAGAGAGTTTGAGAAATCTACAGATAGTGGCTGAGAGATTTCTTGTGAAGGTCTTTAATTGATTGTAAACCTTGTGTTGGATAATCAATAGAAGACCGGATTGAAAGTGATTGTTTCGTGTTCGTCATCTTGATTTTCTTGTTTCTGTTTGTTCGATTGATCAAGGGGATTCCGCACCCTTGGTTGATTATCAATCTCGTTACGATCCACACGGGATAGGAACCTACAAAATACCAGTGGAGGAGTCCCTGGTATGTAAAAACAAGGTTTTAAGTCGGTTTAACAGCTTTAACAGGCAGCTGCCTATGTTTTCTGTCGCTGGCAGGCCCACGCGGCCCACATAAGAATCCCTTAGGGGCTTACGCGGCCGGTATGGCTCCCCAGAACCAGCCAAACAAGTTTCAAGTTTTGCACTTTAGGTCCCTGGTCCTTCCAAACGTGGTTTTAACTTCCAAATTTGCATTTTCAGCCCTCTAACTTGATTTTTAAGGACCTTAAAACTTAACCAAACTTCGTTAAGTCCTCGGTTAACTTTGCGATCACCCGAAAGGCCCTAGATTTCAACGTTGATGTTTTTAACCCCTCGTACACGAATATTGTCATAACTTTCTCATACTTTATCAAAACCTTGTGAAATTTTTTATCACTTATTCTAGTGAGTATAATTATTCGTTACAATGCTTCGGGTTTGCTAAAAGGTCACTCAGAGGTATACTTTGAACATGTTGACACAATTAACCCCATGTAGTTTGTAATCTCTCACTTTCTTTCACAATTAGCTTCGTATGATCCATAATTTATTCGTTTAAGGGTATAGACATCATGTAGGGCTATTGAAAGATATATTTATCCATTGTTGACATTTTGAACCCTTTTATTCACATAGTTTCTTTGTTTGTCAACTTTAGTCCCTCTAAAGTAATCTTTTACATGTTTAAGCTCATGACACGTGTCGATACATTATTGGACATGAATTTTCGAGGTGTTACAACCTCACCCCCTTAAAAGAAATCTCGACCTCGAGATTTACTGAAATAAATGAGGGTACTTTTCTTTCATTGTGGATTCTACCTCCCACGTATACTCGGGACCTCTGCGGGCATCCCATTTAACCTTGACAATTGGCACATGCTTCCTTCGAAGCTTCTTTACCTGTTGATCCTTAATCGACAAAGGTTTTTCCACAAATTTCAAGCTCTCATCTATATGCACATCCGTATGTGGTATGACTAGCGATTCATCAGCCAGACATTTCTTCAGATTGCAGATGTGGAATACATTATGAATACCACTGAGCTCTTCAGGTAAGTTTAACTTATAAGCCACTGTTCCTACACATTCGATGATCTCGAATGGTCCTATATACCTCAGGCTTAACTTACATTTCTTTCCAAATCGCATCACTCCCTTCCAGGGTGATACTTTAAGTAAAACCTTATCACCAACCTCAAACTTTAGAGGTTTTCGCCTTTTATCAGCATAACTTTTCTGCCTATCTCTGGCAGCTTTCAGGTGGTCACGAATTTGGACAATCTTGTCCGTTGTTTCAAGGACTATATCTGGTCCTGATAACTGAGCTTCTCCTACTTCTGCCCAACAAATAGGCGTTCTGCACTTCCTACCATATAATGCCTCAAAAGGTGCTGCCTGAATGCTTGTATGGTAGCTATTGTTATAGGAGAACTCGATCAATGGAAGGTGGTTATCCCAACTACCACCGAAGTCAATCACACATGCACGAAGCATGTCTTCCAAAGTTTGGATCGTACGCTCACTCTGTCCGTCCGTCTAAGGATGGTAAGCCGTACTAAAATTTAAGCGCGTGCCCAAAGACTGTTGGAAACTTTTTCAAAAATGTGATGTGTATCTCGTATCTCTATCAGAGATAATAGCCACTGGTACGCCATGCAGAGATACAATCTTATCTACGTACAATTGGGCTAATATGTCGGAGCTATGAGTCTCCTTGATGGGCAGAAAATGTGCTGACTTAGTCAGTCTATCTACTATCACCCAGATAGTATCATTTCCTTTCTTTGTCTTTGGCAACTTGGTGATAAAATCCATTGTCACCATTTCCCACTTCCAGGAGGGAAGTTCAGGTTGTTGCAGCAAACCTGACGGCTTTTGGTGTTCAGCTTTGACTTGTGCGCACGTCAAGCATTTGGCTACATAGGTAGCTATAGACTTCTTCAAGCCTATCCACCAATAATTTGCCTTCAGATCCTGGTACATCTTATCAGCTACAGGATGAACAGAATATTTAGAACTGTGGGCTTCCTGGAGGATAACATCCTGAAGTCCTCCATATACTGGAACCCATATTCGTCCATTTAACCTAAGGATTCCGTCCTTACCATAGGATAACTGTTCTTCAGTTACTCCTAGCTTTTCATCAGGGTAGTTAGTTTCTAGCACAGCTTCCTTCTGCGCAGCTAATAACCTTTCATTCATACTATTCTTTAACTCAATGCTCTTGGCATTGATTCTTATAGGCTTCACTCTCTCCTTTCTACTTAAGGCATCAGCGACTACATTTGCCTTGCCAGGATGGTATCTTATCTCACAGTCATAATCATTTAAAGTTTCCATCCATCGTCGCTGCCCCATGTTCAAGTCCTTCTGATTGAACAGATGTTGAAGGATCTTGTGATCAGAATAGATCACACACTTGGTTCCATACAAATAATGCCTCCACAGTTTTAGTGCGAATACAACGGCACCTAACTCCAAGTCATGGGTGGTGTAGTTCTTCTTGTGCACCTTTAACTAACGTGAAGCATAGGCAATAACTTTGCCTTTCTGCATAAGCACACATCCCATCCTGGTGTGTGATGCATCACAATATACCACAAATTCATCAATTCCATCAGGCAATGTTAGAACAGGAGCATTGCTCAACTTCTGCTTTAGAATATCGAAAGATTCTTGCTGCTTAGGCCCCCAGTTAAACTTGCTATTCTTGCGGGTGAGTAAAGTCAGGGGTGCTGCAATTCTTGAGAAGTTTTCAATAAATCGCCTGTAGTATCCTGCCAATCCTAGAAAGCTATGAATCTCCGTAGGCGTCTTTGGCTCTTGCCAATTCATAATGGCTTCAATTTTAGCGGGATCTACTTGGATACCACGCTTACGAACAACATGTCCAAGGATTTGGACTTCACGAAGCCAGAATTCACACTTTGAAAATTTGGCATAGAGCTTTTCTTGTTGAAGAAGCTTAAGAATGCAACGGAGATGCTTCTCATGGTCAGCTTGACTCTTTGAGTATATGAGAATGTCATTGATGAAGACGATGACGAATTTATCCAAGTAAGGCTTGCAGACGCGATTCATGAGATCCATGAATGCGACAGGTGCATTAGTGAGCCTAAAAGGCATCACTAGGAACTCGTAATGACAATAACGAGTCCTAAATGCAGTCTTGTGTACATCTTCATCTTTAACCTTCAATTGATGATAGCCTGACTGTCACACCCTGGCTTTGCGGAAGCGTGGGTTAATTTGGTGTGACTTCTTAATACCATAGCTTAATCACAACAGAGCTATATGAAAGTAAAACCATGCAGATCATCCATTGATTTAAGTTTCGAAATAAAAGTACCACGACATTGTTTTAAAGTGCTGACACATGCAACGGAGATTACAACCTAATAACATAAAAACATTGTTCAGAATTTATAACCACAAACATAAAGCAGACGTAGTTTAAGAATTGTGGCTCGTCCAGGTAAGAGCCACGACCCCTAAACTTGGATGACCTTATTTCTCTTATGCAGCATGAAAAACGTAGCATACCATGCCAGATCCTTAATTACTTGAAATACATGTAAGTTGGAAAAATCAACAAAAAATTGTTGAGCAAGTTCATGTGTAGTGAGTAAGTAAAACCTTTGTAAGAATAAAATCCTGGTATGTAGCAAATAAGGAAAAAGAGATCACCAATGGTTTGCAAGGCCATTGATATGTGTGAAGTGCAAGTAGGAAGACTCAAACCTAGCATATTTTGCGTTGGGTACAAAGTCACCCCGAGGTCCGTTACGCTGGGCCTGGGGCTGGGCTCGCTACACCTAGATAGATCTACCGCTACTGTCCCTCGGTCCTACTATGAGGATTAATGGCCTCAAGTTGCGCCTACCCACTCACATGATCTAAATAATAACCCTCCTTACGCTAACCATACCATGTAAAAAGTACTTGAAATCATAGTAACATGTATTTCACCCCGGCAGTTTAGAAAACTGAAAACAGTTAAGAGAAAAGGGGGACATGAACTCACAGTGGTGCGTCTCTAACAAGAAAATCTCCTGGTCAATCTGCTGAGCGTCGACCTACACGTACTAACTTCTATTAGACGGACGGCCGTGCCTTACTTTAAGGTTTATTGTCTTTGGGAAATAGTTAGACAGCTATTTCGTAATTACACTTAGTAATTATTTGGTAAATACGTTCCTTCCCAAGGATGGGGGCTTTAATACATGTGCGTTTGTAAATCTTCGAAATATATTATTAAGTCTCACTTAAAAATATATTTTATTCCATTTATCCGAAATACTTTACTTCCAAAATATAAATATTTTTCCCAAAAATATTATATTTTAATCCTTATAGTTTTCCAAAATGACACTTTTAACAAATTACGCATTCAATTAGTATTTTTCGAAAATACGTAAGTTACGGATAAAGATAGGGTGGTATTAATAATACCGTTGTAACTTAATATTTATTGTGAAGGTGTTCGTATTATTTTGGAATCGTTATTATTCGGTAATATTATTTTTACCCTAAAAATAATATTTGTATAGTTCACAAAATAATCATAAAAATCTCACAAGTGTTGTTATGAAAAATATATACTAAATATATATTTATCAAGTTTTATTTTGTGAAAATCCCACCTCCAACACTTTGAAATTTTGTAATAAAAATCGTGGCGGAATTTACATTTTTGAAAACAAGTTAGAAATGTATTTATAACACTTGTGGTGAAAATATTTCCAAGTGTTAGGTTTTTGGAAAAATTTCGCCAGAGTTTCCCCTGTAACTGGAGGTGGCCACGCTTTCAAGCGTATTATTTTCTTTTAAAATTCAAACCAACAATTTTTTCAATCAACAATCAACAATATTCAAACCATCAAACTAGTCAAAATAGGTGTAAATCGCAAAAATACATGAACTTGTGGTTTATCTAAAATATGTAGTAACTTTCCATTACTTTTAGTGGGTCTTTGTATAAATCAACTCGGTTTCTTAAAAGTCTCGTTTTTAAAGAAGTTACATCTTTACAACTTCTTGTCAAATACTACAAAAATAGTTCTTGTTCCAAAACTTTATGTTACACAAGTGTCTACACACTTGTGTGTTTAAAAATCACTCTTGTTCATGTAAAACCTGGTTTAGAAAGTATGATTTCTTTTGACGCTTGGTCCTTTGAAAATACCACTTGTAGATTCGTAGATCTACTAGTTTACAAGTCTATTTCATAAGAAATATTGGCCTTACACAAGTTCATGCTTGATATGTAGTAGTGTTCGTCATTTAACCTCTTTCACATCTAACATGTTCTAGGTCACGTTTCATGGACATGACCTAGCCGGGTTAGATGACGATCCGAGCTACTACTAACATAGATCAACACTAAATAATCACAATAAAACAAGTCTTACAAGTTTTACACAACTCTATAGCTTTTATCCAACATATTTATCATTTTTGTAAACTTTTAGTATGTCATCTTGTATGTTCATGATTTTTAACCGACAAAGTTCATTTTAACCACTCTAGAATAGATCAAGAAGTCGTTTAGAGTCACTTACTACTAGCTCAAGGCTAGGGAAGAAACTAGTCAGAAATCGAGTGGATAAAAGCAATGTAGCGAGGTCCTTGACAATCCGAGTGCACCGAGCTTCCTTATACGCAATCCTTAGCCCTTGTATATACTTGGAATTGGAAGATGGAAATCGAAAAATGGTTGTGGTGGTGCTATGGTGGTCGGCCGAGAATCAAGGAGAGGGAAGAGAGAGAGATATTGTGTAATGTATGTTAGTGAAAGAATGATGGTTATGATCATATACTTATAGACAAACCTTGCTTCATTGTCTGAAGGTCCTTGTGTTAACTAGATATTAGGCAAAGTAATTAAAATAATAAACAAAGGACAAGGGTCCTTGTGTTAACTAGATATTAGGCAAAGTAATTAAAATAATAAACAAAGGACAAGGGGTGTCCCCCATGAGGGTCGAACTCGGTTAGGGGGGGGGGTATTTGGTTGGTTTCCAACTAATAGTTAGGATCTAGTTACATAATTAGGAGGTTAATCCGGTTACTAGCGTGTAGTAAGTTGTAACGGGTGTTAGGGTATTCGGAGACCCTAACTGGCTCAGAAAAGGAAAAACAATGTTAATGGTAATATTTTTATGTTCCGGGTATAGTCCGGTTATTCGGTTGGATAGTGATCCGTTAAAGTGTTTAACAAAGCTTTAAAGTGTCGTTATTATTATTTTTAGTGACACGAAGAATTCCCGACACTTGGGAAAGTGACTAGTAATATTTTTCTCATGTTTTGGCACTTTATTAGTTAGCTTAATGCTGAATTTTTATTTAAAGTGCTGAATTTTGTACTTAAAGTACGTTTTAGGCACATCCGGTCACTGAAATGATCACCTAGTGACGCAGTTCTACAATCCTCACTTCCCTACACTCTCTATGGGTGTAGTAAACTATCTCTGGCTCATACAGGCCTTAGAGGTAGTGTCCGCCTGGTGCTGGCTATATCAGCGTGTTAAATGGGTTATCCGTTCATTGTGCTACTGTGCTTTTGTGCATCAAGGTTGTCACTAAAGTTCTGTATGTAAATAATAGAGTAACAGCAAATAGAGTATGAGACATGGTTATATATATTTCAGAAATCATGTAGAAGTTTATTTACCATTGTAAGCAAGCACAGTAATTGAGCATTAATTAAATACTAATTAATTCGTACGGATACCTGGTTTGGTGAGGGTTGTCACACTGACCTCAAATCGATCTTAGAGAAGTAGCTTGCCCCTTGTAATTGATCGAACAGATCGTCGATCCTGGGCAAAGGATACCTATTCTTGATAGTGATCTTATTAAGCTCACGGTAATCGATGCATAGACGCATCGATCCATCCTTCTTCTTGACAAATAGGATTTGTGCTCCCCAAGGAGACGAACTAGGTCTAATGAAACCTTTGGCTAGCAAATCATCTAGTTGTGTCCTCAATTCCTTCATCTCTGTTGGTGCCAACCTATAAGGCGCTCTCGCGACAGGCGTTGTTCCACGGATGATGTCAATTCTGAATTCTACTTGCCTATATGGTGGTAAACCAGGTAGTTCTTCAGGAAATACTTCAGGGTATTCAGAAATGACTGGAATATCTTCAACCTTGGGCTTCTGCTCATCAATAGTCACCTGTGCCATATAAATGACACAACCCTTCTTCAGACACCTAGATGCCTTGAGCATAGACACTTGCTCAGGTAATCCATACCGGGTATCTCCCTGAATGGTAAGTGACTCACCAGACGGAGTCTTGACCACCACTTGCTTCTTGTTGCAAACGATCTGGGCTTGGTTATTAGATAACCAATCCATGCCTAAAACTATGTCAAATCCGGCTAATTTCAAAGGAAACAAGGATAATGGAAAAGAGTGGTTCCTAATGGATATAACACATCCATCTAACACAGTTGAGGCTGTTTCTATGGTTCCATCGGCTAATTCGACCTCATATTTCACACTTAAGGTTTTAACAGGCAATTTCAACAACTCACAAAGCTTATTATCTATGAACGACTTATCAGCACTTGAATCAAACAATACTCTTTCATAAACATTATTTATGAGGAAGGTACCTGTTATCACATTGTCGTCCTGAACAGCTTCCTTTGCATCCATCCGGAAGACCCTTGCATTGGTCTTCTTGACCTCTTTAGGCTTCTTGGCGTATTTAGGGCAGTTGGTTTTAATGTGCCCTTTCTCATTGCAGTTGTAGCATGTGGCATCCTTAATCTTCTTGCAATCAACATTCTTGTGCTCTTTAGACTTACATAACCCACATGCAGACGGTCCTGACCTAGACTTGGACTCAAGTCTGCATTTTCCAAGGTGGCGTTTTTGGCAAGTCTTGCACTTTAGTTTCTCCTCCACCTGTTTGTTACCCTTGTTGGACCCAGACTTCTTCTTGAAGTCAGTATTACCTTTGTGCTTCTTCTCAGACCTTCGTGAGTTATCATCCTCACGCTTTCTCTTGCCTTCTTTCGAATTCTTTAGCGATCTGAGCCTGACGCGCGTCCAAGGTAAGAGATAAAGACAGATCCGCTGCTGACCTAAAAGTAGCAGGTCTTGAAGCCTTAACACTGGCTTTGATTTCTGGGGCTAAACCCCCAATGAAGCGAGCAATCCTTTTGGGTTCCGAGGTTACCAGATACGGAGCCAGTCTAGACATGGTATTGAAACTGGTGAGGTAAGCTTGACAATCTAAATTCTTCATTACCAACGATAAGAAATCTGACTCAATCCTTTCAACTTCATGTTGCGGGCAATAATTCTCTTAAATGAGAGCAACGAACTGATCCCATGACAAATTGTAGAGTGGGATCTTCCTAGCAGCTTGAATGAGAGACTTCCACCATGCTAATGCCTCTCCCTTGAATGATTGGGATACATACTTCACTATATCCCTTTCAGCACAACCGTTGATGTCAACTACTGTGTCCATCTCATCTAACCAGGTCATACAATCAATTGCCCCTTTCTCCCCAGTGAAATCCCGGGGTTTGCAGGAAACAAAGTATTTATAAGTACAGGATTTGGTACGTGGCTTATCATCAAATATTGTCCTCTTGGATGGAACACTGTTTTGGTTTGAGGAAAGTCGATCATCATCTTTCTTTGGCTCATCTTTCTTAGAGGGTGGCTTGCTGTGAGCCTCTGAATGAGTCGTAGGCTTGGAATGCGGTGCGGATAGGGTCCTACTTCGAGTCCCGCTAGATTCATTATACTGCCGCTCTATAGCTTTTGTAACAACACTATCTATTAATGCTTCCAGTTCCGCACCGGTCACATGTATCTTAGCATTTTCATAGTTTTCCAATGGATGACTGTTTACCTCTTCTGACCTAGTCATATAGCTTTAATTGCTACATAAAAGAAAATAATTGACAAGGTTTATTTAGAAGCTTTTACAGTATTTTATGATTTATTAACCATGGTTTTATTATCCATTCTGGTTAATTTGTTAAGTATTTATATATTCAGGATCTTTATTACAATCCTTAATTACAATTTAATAATAGCACAAAAAGCCTAGTCACACAGACAAATTTAATTTATAAACCAGGATTTTACAGAATCGAGGTATTAAGGTTTGAATCAAAGTTCATTACCTTTTCTTGACAGGGAGTTGTAGGCTACTACTGTCTTCAGTCCCAAAGGACGTTAATTATAGCTCGTAGGCACTTCATCCTTAAGGGATGATTATATAAATAAGGGAAATTGGAAAAACCCAATTTAAGGATGACTTATGCGATTTTATTGAATCACATCTTGCCAAGAGTGTTAACATGTTTTTAGGTGTTAACAATGATTGGAATCTTTTGTGTAGGTTTTACCATCTTGGTCATGTCTGCAACGACATACAGACTAGGTTTTACCTTTAAGATTCATTTTAATATTTAACGCAGAACAATCCTAAATTGAGATGTTAATATGGATCTAAATTTAGTTGTTGAACTACCATCTTGGCCCTGTCTTAAGGTGACACATGCCTAGGTCTTGCCCTTTTTAGATTTTTTCATTTTATTATAATGATAGATCTTATATAAAGGAATGTTATTTTATTTATTTCACATGTTATGTTTATGCATGTAATTAATAAAATGAAAATTTAAACTAACTATTCCATTAAAAATTTCAAACAAGTACAAATTTGCCCTAAACGGGACTTCTACTGAAATAACATGCCCATGCAGGGGCTTAAACAAACAAACATACCTACGCAGGGGTCAACAGAAAGACATGCCCACGCAGGGGCAGAATACAAAAAGACAAGCCCACGCAGGGGCTGAGTACAGAAACAAATGTCCACGCAGGGACATGATTACAATAAATTAAAATAAATAAGGATTTTTAAAAATCCCCTCTCTTGGACTTCCCATTGATTAGGCTTGCCAAACCCTTGAAGAAGCCTTGACGTTCCCTGCGATCTCTTTGAACCTCCCACTCAACCTGGTTCACCCTTTCAAGAACCTCCTTTTGGCGTTCCGGCGGGATCAGTTGCGGCTGCGGCGGCGGCTGATGCAGAGGTTGAGGAGGTGGCGGGTGCTGGTACACATAAGGTGGGTACCCAGTGGTCCAAGGACCACCACAGGGCCCTTCAGGATGAAGAGAGTTGTAGTCCCACGTTGCTTGATATGGGTCGACCTCTGCATAGTTGTAGTTGGTGTGGGTCGGCTGCTCAAAGGGATTATACGCCGCTGAACCGGCGTATGCAGGAATTGGGTTACTAAAACCCAATGGTGGCGCTACAGGCGCAGAGTCTACTTCTGAGACGGGGTTTGAAGGTCCCCCCCATCTACGGTTCTTCTTGGAGTGGCGGGTAGTGGCTGCCACTTGATGATTGAGGGGTGCTAATACGCACTCCTCCTCGCACGGACAATCGTGCATTTGATCTTCTTCGCCTTGGTGGTTCCGGAGGCGGCTGCTCAACTGCTGGTGGTGGCGGTGGAGTGACTGCCACAAAACGAGAATCCTCAGAGGGATCCTCTTGCTGCTGCTGCTGGTGAGGTGATGAATGGTAGGAAGGTGTAAAATACCATTCATACTGGGCGAATCTCGCCTGGTAACTGTCCGGACCACGGTAAGGTGATCCATGAAAAGATGACCCATCAGAGTTCTCGATGGGATGGTTAGGGGTTCCGGACGGTGGCTCAGTGGGATCGGTGTCCTCGTCCATGTCATTGTGCCCGAAAAATGGTCCTCAGGCCCTAGTGGGTTAAAACCCACTGGTTCTTCGATATAGTTTGCCTGGTTGAACCGGCTCTGGAAAACAGGAGTGGGGTCGCCAAAGGAATGGTGCGAATTGGACCGCTGGAGAGGTATAAAAGAAGGTTGCGGGTTGTTGGGCTCATTTTCGGACTGAGGCCCAAAGGAGTGGAGATAAGATGGTGATGAGCTTAGAGAGACGAATCGCCTCCCTGGTTCAATGTAAGTCCTCCAAGGTTCTTGTGGACTTGTGCTCATAGTTATGGATGGTGTGCGCCGGTGGGAAGGTCCGGCTTCATGATCATGACCAGTCACTGGGGACTTGCCTCTACCTCTTCTGAATCGTGGCGGCATTTTTTTTGTTCCTGTCAACATAAACAAAGATAACAACAAGAATATATAAAAGACAAAAATAAAACAAATTAGGATTTGTCCTATGTTCTTTGTCTAGACTCGAAAATTGAGGAAATGTGCAATTTGTTTAACTGAGATTAAACACAAAAGGCTAGTGTTTAATTCACTCAGTGTTGGCTCTGATACCAACCTGTCACACCCCGATATGTCCACGTATTACCGGTGGGCCTGGTGGGGAGTATCGTGACGTAGTTGATATCATCATAGTCAAACAACACAAATATAAATGCACAGGGGAAGCAAAAGATAGATTCATTTCAACCGAATAAATTGTAATATTAATATCACAAGATAGTTGAAAAT
The DNA here is from genome assembly GCF_002127325.2 of Helianthus annuus. Taxonomy (NCBI): domain Eukaryota; kingdom Viridiplantae; phylum Streptophyta; class Magnoliopsida; order Asterales; family Asteraceae; genus Helianthus; species Helianthus annuus. The sequence continues at coordinate 131,712,999 of NC_035434.2, read as the reverse complement.
GATCCACAGGCGGATAGAATAAAAAGGAAACTTTGTTCAACAGACTTTAACATCTAGAGCTTGCGAGACTTGATTATTGATACCTAGAGTAGCCAGCCTATTTCGTATAGCACCTGCACTTAGCCTTTTTGGAAAATACGCCAGTTTACACTGGTAAATACAATCTAACTGACTCATTTTGAAAAGAGTTTAAGAAAAATTAATTTGGATGCACTTAGTCAAAAATATCATTTATAAGTTGCGACATCAGTAAGATATCTTCTATTATGCCCAAAACGAAATTAAACTCAAACTATGCCCCGCAGGGGCATTTTGGTCATTGTTAAGGTTATAAAAGAGTTTAAATATCAAACTGAGTTACAGGTCTGATCTAATCAGTAAAAATACTTAATTTCATAAGTTATAACAGTAGGGTATTACATGAATGTGAAATTTATCATTTATAACTAAACTATGCACCGCAGGGTCATTTTGGTAATTTAACATAAGCCTAAAAGGTCAAAACTGGAAATCTGAGTTTAAAACATTTGCTTACTGTTAAAGTATAAAAATTTACTAAACATATCAGTAGGCATCAACCCTTATATGTTTAAAATAGTTTTAATACATACTATGCGCTTAAAACTCGTAAAAAGGTAGTTTTAAGCGATCTCCGGGTTTTATAAGAAAAGCTGATATTTTTATTATTCCAGAAGGCTTAAAATATTCTATTTATCATATTGGATTAGTAGAAAAAGGTTTGGTATCAAAAGGATTTGTAAAAACTCATTTTATAGCCAAAAAGGGCAAAACCGACAATAACCGAATCAAGCTTAGAACCCTATGTTATGCTCAGCCTAAAAATAAATAAAAATCTTCAAAATCCCAAAATATTATTTTATATCAATAGGTAAAAAGTTTGGAATCAAAAATTGGGTTTAGATAGGCTATATGCTAATTATGTCGTTTAATTAATAAAAAGCTTTCTAATTACGCTAATGAGCATAACTCCTAATCCAGACCTCAAACTGATGTCAAATTTTAGGGACAAGTCTATAAATCAGTAATGAAGGTTTCTATTCTTTTACTTTTTCAAAAATCACGTTTTATGGTGAAAAGGGCATAATAGTCAACATTTAAGCACTTAACGGAAACATGCATATGAATCGGATAATTAAAGAACCAAGTTGTATAATCACAGAGGGTTATACTAACATGTAACCTGGTCCTAATAAGGCTGTAAGACATTTCTAAACTATGCTCAAACGGGTCAGAACTGAAAGTCAAAGCAAAAGTCTATTTTTGCGACTTCTAACCGAGCTTAAACTGAAAATTATCGGGTTGAACATGTTTAGACATGTTCTTACATTAATTACCAAGTTATATTAGTGATAAAATAGGTTGCATGGCTTCTACATTGCTAATTATGCATTAATTTGAAAATAAGCTTTCTGTTGACTTTTTATGATTAGCTTTGACCCGACAATTGACCTAGTTAGAGTGGAAATCAGAGAGTACCCTTTTAATGGTTTATTACCCACATAATTACCAACTCATAGGTACTTTCAATTCGAGATTTGACTGGACAAATATTGATTAGTCTCGAAGTCAAACCTTAATTACGACGGTTTGACTTTAAGCTAATTAACTAAGCAAAACTGAATTAAGGAAGGTTAAGGACACTTACAAGGGTTCTATGCACGATTAGGAAGCCTAAGAAAACTTGGTTGCTGACCAGAGAGCTCCAGAAATATGCCTTGAATGAGAATGAAGTGAGCAAATCCCACGTGTTGCAACAATGCTCTATATATACCAACTTAGGATGCATGAGATGGTGCCAACATAGTCTACAAGTGTTACAAGATAGTCCCATCTGTCCCTAATGCATGAAATACCAGTGGAGGAGTCCCTGGTATGTAAAAAAAAGGTTTTAAGTCGGTTTAACAGCTTTAACAGGCAGCTGCCTATGTTTTCTATCGCTGGCAGGCCCACGCGGCCCACGTAAGAATCCCTTAGGGGCTTACGCGGCCGGTATGGCTCCCCAGAACCAGCCAAACAAGTTTCAAGTTTTGCACTTTAGGTCCCTGGTCCTTCCAAACGTGGTTTTAACTTCCAAATTTGCATTTTCAGCCCTCTAACTTGATTTCTAAGGACCTTAAGACTTAACCAAACTTCGTTAAGTCCTCGGTTAACTTTGCGATCACCCGAAAGGCCCTAGATTTCAACGTTGACGCTTTTAACCCCTCGTACACGAATATTGTCATAACTTTCTCATACTTTATCGAAACCTTGTGGAATTTTTTATCACTTATTCTAGTGAGTATAATTAATCGTTACAAAGCTTCGGGTTTGCTAAAAGGTCACTCAGAGGTATACTTTGAACATGTTGACACAATTAACCCCTGTAGTTTGTAATCTCTAACTTTCTTTCACAATTAGCTTCGTATGATCCATAATTTATTCGTTTAAGGGTATAGACATCATGTAGGGCTATTGAAAGATATATTTATCCATTGTTGACATTTTGAACCCTTTTATTCACATAGTTTCTTTGTTTGTCAACTTTAGTCCCTCTAAAGTAATCTTTTACACGTTTAAGCTCATGATACGTGTCGATACATTATTGGACATGAATTTTTGAGGTGTTACACTCTCTTCAACACAAGCCTTTAATCCAAATACTGCCATTCCTCCTGTAGGTGTCCAGTATCCATTAGATCTTCCAGCAGTTAGAGAGGAGATCAAATCCTTCTACTCTGAAGATGACCCTGCTAAAAGAATCTGCCATCTCTTCAAGGATATCCTAGGCCTAACAACATAGAAGAATATTTGAAGTTAAAGGCTCAACAAGCAAAGGATATCTCTAAAAGAAATTCAGAGGGAAAATCTGACAAGGAGATTCAAAGATACTATCGATACCTGCTCACTCAAGTCAGCACTTTGGAAAGGTTTTCAAAAGATCTCTGTCAGAAACTATCAGAAAAGGATGATGAAAGCCTGAGAAAAGATTATGTTGATTACATCATGGCATTTAAGAGATATAAGGCACAAAAAGCTCAATATAAAGAATGAACATTGGTGAGCTTAAGGAGGAGTTAGAAAGAGTGCAAAAGATGAACAATGACAAAGTAAAGCACACTCCTCCTGTTTGGTCAAAGTACAAGAAAAATGTACCAGATAGGGTTTTAAAGCTGAAGAGAATGAAAGAAGAGCTTATTGCTGCTGACTATGGGTCAAGGAACCATGTAACAAGGTGGAAAGAAGAAAAAATGTTGGCCACATACAAGAGTCTGGAAGTGTTGGCCACATACTAAAGTGGAAATCTGACAAACAGACCCACGTATTGACTTTGCTCAAATCCAGTGGTGAGGTGAAGAACATATCAAGGGAACAAGCACTGGGCCTGGGTTTTGAAGATCTGCAATATCTCCTTGATCTTACACTGTGCAGGGATGAGGATGATACAGATTCCTTGAACTTTGAATTACAATTCAAAGGGTAAGTTAGGGAACTGTTGATGAGGCAATAAAAATCCACAATAATAAAGGGTTTTGGCATCATCTGTTCCAGGGGGAGATTGTAGGGATTGAACCCTACCAAAGGAACAATTAATTAAAGCCAAAACTGGATCAGATCAGTGGATTCAGAATAAGAAGATGTTTGTATTCAATCTTACCCCTTGGAAGTGGCTTTAACAACTGATGACCTCTATCTACTGTCCGCTTACAACAACTGCTAATCACTCAACATCTGATGAAGACCTAAAGACTGTTGAAGACAAACATTGATGCTCAATCTAGTGTCATAATTCAAGTACTGCTGAGAAGACAAAGCACTGCTAGGAGTATAATAGTGGAATGGGAAGCAATAGATTAGCTTGTCTTTGTATTGTATTGTAATCAGTAGTTTGTAATAGCAGTAGTTGTATTAGATCAGTACTTACAGGTTGTTAGGAGGTTAGATGTCACTTTCATGGTGACGTCAGCAAAGATGCCACAGTGGTTTGCTTCGTACTATAAATAGAACAGTACTCTGTACTGTTCTATTAGCTCTTTTATCCCAAGTCATTTTGTACGAACATTCTCTGTGAGCTCAGGCTGAGGGGGAGATTGTATGCATTCATGCAAGTGTAATTGAATTGTTATAATAAATATAATCATTCGATTCTCTGTTAAACATGTTTGTTGAAAGCATTTCTCCTATTTGATTGTGTGTGAAAGTTTTGTTTCCATTTTAATTCCGCTGCAATACTCATTCATCTTCATAATTATAAAACAAAAACACAATCATAAGAAACTCAGATCCTAACAGACCTTTTTCATGTTCATTTATTAAAGAATATATGTGTTCACGAACGGTTCATGAACACTTACCGAACGAGATTTTATGTTCATGTTCGTTTGTTAAGGAAATAAATTTGTTCGTGTTTGTTTGTTAATTTTAGGCAACAAACGTTGATGAATACAAATGGAAACAAACAAACACAAACACGCATTCATGAATAGATCATATAATACACTAACATTTATTAAATATTTTATTTTCGGGATCTTGTAATATTTAAATAAAATATAAAAACTAAACACTAATGAACTATCGAACACAAACGAACACGTTACCGAACGTTCAATAACATAAATGAACGAACGCAACCTTTGTTCATGTTTGTTCATTTAGCTAAACGAACGGAATTTCTTGTTCGTGTTCATTTGTTTAATAAACGAACGAAAACAAACGAACTTCCCGCCGAATGGTTCACGAACTGTTCGCCGAACGTTTGGTTCGTTTATAGCCCTATCGAGGATGATAGTCTTTATAACTAATTAATTAGTCAAAGATAATAATAAATAAGATAAAAGAAAACTATTTAGTACTTCACAATTATACCCTTTGTTCTTTTTCTTCTCAATTTAATTTTCTTCCCAGATAAGCCTGTATACTTGTATTTTCTACATTGGGTGATTTTAATGGATTTTGTCGTTCATAGGGTTGTGTGCTTTTGATTGCTTGATTACATTGGCGTGGATATTTTAATAAAGTTAAGGGGTTTTAGCACTCTATTATGTCGAATCGGATTTTTTTTATAAAGTTCTTCGATTTTACAAACATTACGTGATCAGTTGATTATAAATAATAGACAAAATTGTAAAAATCAACCTTTATGTTATATCTAAACTGCACTTCATACCTTTCACTATGAAATCGGAAAAACTCAACATTTATATTCATGTTTTGTTACATTCTATAACCTTTATAACTAACGTCATCCAAAAACTCAATTAAGTTACCTCACATGCTTTGCATGTGAGGGTATTTTAGTCTTTTCCCATTTTATTAATACAATTTATATATTTATTTATGTATTTATAAGATTTTTAAGAAAACCAAGGATGTGTTGTCCATCTCTCATTGGTTCCTTTTTCTTGTGGGGCCATCTTCAATATCAACCATATACATCATCTTCTTCTCTATCCATCATCATCCTCTACAGCATCAATATCTCCATCATCCTCATCTCTACATCAATGTCAAACAAATCATACAAACTTGTTTTTTTTATTTTATCAAAATCGAATATTCATATATCCCCTTCTTAATTAAAAAAGAAACATAGCCATTAACCGGCAATTGATTCCTTGAATTCCAGCCCACCGCATTATTTCTACCATTTCATTAGCATTCATCCCACTATCATACTATATTGATGACATGAGTCATGTCACAATATCACATGCTTCTTGTACCAAGCACATGTAGATTGGTCATCAAATTTCACAACTCATGTAAATAACAAAATCTTGCTATAACTTAAAACAAGTAAGTAATATCAATACTAACACTAATATTAATATTGAAAACTAATTAAACAAAATCAGTTGTGGTGGTTAAGTTTAATACACACAAATGGTGAAACACAACATCCTGCTCACTAACAACTGATTAATAAGAAAGCTTTAGAGACAAATATCGCAACCCCCAACCCTTGCCTTAGGACGCGGCCTACTCAGAGATGGTGGTATCGGTGTTTATCATTATTTGGCAACGGAAATTTCATCAGGACCGTAGTTAGGAAATATTTTATCAGAGTAAAATACTACATTTTTATAATATTAAACGCGTGGGAAATTCACAAGTTTCCATTACAAACATTTTTATAGGGATAAACCCTATTTTATTGAAATAAAATATCATTTAGGTAACTTTTTATAGCCACTTTTCCAAGCCTTCTGTGCTGTCCATCTGGCTTCTATTTGGCTTTCACATTTTGTTACCTGAAACGCGTTTAAAACATTTTGTTAGTGGGAAATACCGGTGAGTGAATCCCAAATTAATCAAAACAGGTGTTATCAGTTTACAGTATTGAGGGTGATCTCGCAGTTACATTTGTTTTTATTTCTACCTTAATTACCACCCACGGTACTGTCAACCCGACTTGAGGTCATGTTACTACTCACAGTGTAGTAACAAATTTTGTATACAAAACCCCAACATACCAACGATAATTGTAGAATTACAAATACTCAATCACTGTGAAATATAATTTAAAACATTGAGGCTTTGTAAAACAATTTGCAAAAGGAGGATTACTCACATTGCTATCTTAAGTAATTACTGTGGCTTCCTAGTTATAATCTATAAATTTTAAATAATGCACACGCGTTAGTATAATAACCCAATTTTACATTAGTGTATCCTCCCCGAGACAGAACTCCAACGACTACGTCGGGCAGAGCCTCAACAGCCGTTACGGAGCACTAGATCAATCGGGCATCGTATCTAATACGTAACCGGGGGTTAAAATACTTACAACGAGGCATGGCTTCACTATTTTAGTGGGTATAATACCCGATATAATTCTTGCACTTTAGAAATTGAGAGAGAATCACAAAAATTGAGCGACGAAAATGAACTGCCGATCGTTCCAATTTATAGGGCTGCTTTGGCAGTCCCTCGCGCCCCGCGTAAGACACACAAGGGCTTACGCGCCCCGCGAGCTAGGGGGTGTAGGCCCTAGCCTTGCCGAGTCGGACCACTAGCCTCGACACGCCTGTGCCACGTGGCGGCACCGGGCTCTGCCGCTTGTCCTCTCGCTCGCGCACCGCGTAAGCCGAAGACTAGGTCTTCGCGGCCCGCCAGAGACCATTAAAATTTGTTTTTATTTAATTTTTATAAAAATAAAGGTATTTAGGGCCATTTTATGTATACGGGGGTATTTTAAGGCGTATAGGGTTGTTCTAAATATTTTAGGAGGGTTGTTATATCCTCCCCACCTTGTTTTAGAACTCGTCCTTGAGGTCTACTGGAATAGGTGTGGATATTTCCTCTGCATCTCGGATTCAAGCTCCCATGTTTATTCTGGTCCTCTCCTGGAATCCCATTTTACTTTGACTAGAATCAACCTCTTGTGTTTGAGATTCTTGGCTTTTCTGTCTTCAATCCGTAGAGACTTTTCTACAACCTTAAGCTTCTCATTTACCTCTATGTCCTTAAGAGGTACCACTAATCATTCATCGGCTAAGCACTTTTTGAGATTACATACATGGAATACATCATGTATTCCTGCCATTTCCTCTAGCAGTTGTAGCTGGTAAGCTACTGATCCTATTCTTCTAATAATTTCAAAGGGTCCAACATACCTAGGGCTTAGCTTTCCTCTCTTGATGAATCTCACCACTCCTTTACAAGGAGAAACTTTTAATAATACCTTGTCTCCTACTTGAAATTCCAATGGCTTTCGTCTGTTATCAGCATAACTCTTTTGTCGATCACGTGCTGCTTTTAGTCTTTCCTTGACTTGAATAATTTTGTCTGTTGTTTCTTGTACTATTTCTGGTCCAGATAGTTGCTTTTCTCCAATTTCTACCCAACAGACTGGAGTTCGACACTTTCGTCCATAAAGTGCTTCGAATGGTGCAGCACTGATACTGGTATGATAGCTGTTATTGTAAGAAAATTCTATTAATGGTAGATGATTGTCCCAATTTCCTCCTAAATCAATTACACAAGCTCTAAGCATATCTTCCATTGTCTGAATTGTCCTTTCGCTTTGTCCATCCGTTTGAGGATGATAAGCGGTGCTTAGATTTAGCTTGGTTCCCATTGCTTTTTGGAACTAATCATCCCACACTCATCAACTCTTTCTGCTCCTCAACTCCGCCACATTTCCCCGGGAAAAACTCATACTCCGTCATCGAACCACAATCGTTTCAGTGAAGTGACATAACCTCCCTCACCTGCCACTTTAAGAACCTGCACATCACAACCAGTCATTGAACCTCCTTCACTTCACAACCCGCTACTTTAAGAACCTACACATTAGACTCATCTTTACTAACCTGCGAGACGTATGAGATGGCGGCTTGGCAGATTACTGCAGTTGAACTCGAGATGGCGGCGGCGGCATGTTGGTTCCGACAGAGGTTGCGGTAAGAAGATGTAGGGTTGATGATGATAGATTATTTATGGTACTATTTTAAATATGTATATATATATATATATATATATTAAATAATGATTTAAAAAGACTAAAATATCCTCACATGCAAAGGGTGAGAGGTAACTTAACTGAGTTTTTGGACGACGTTAGTTGTAAAGGTTATAGAATGCAACAAAACATGAATATAAAGGTTGGGTTTTGCCGATTTTATAGTGAAAGATATGAAGTGCAGTTTAGGTATAACATAAATGTTGATTTTTGTAATTTATTTGAATAATATGTACTTTGGTAGATTTATACATGATGTGTGATTATGTCTTATATGTTATCTTACTATATTAATACATGTTTTGTGATTACTTACATTCGCTTGTGTATACTACATGCAATACTTCTCTTTCAATATTAATGATTGATCTAGCAAATTATGTGACTAATGCAAAAGACTAGCATGATTGCATCATAATGATGTGTGAAATACATTAGTTAAAATAGATTATTTATGGTACTATTTTATATATATATATATATATATATATTAAATAATGATTTAAAAAAGACTAAAATACCCTCACATGCAAAGGGTGAGAGGTAACTTAACTGAGTTTTTGGACGACGTTAGTTGTAAAGGTTATAGAATGTAACAAAGCATGAATATAAAGGTTGGGGTTTGTCGATTTTATAGTGAAAGATATGAAGTGCAGTTTAGGTATAACATAAAGGTTGATTTTTGCAATTTAGTTTGAATAATACGTAGCTTGGTAGATTTATACATGATGTGTGATTATGTCTTATATGCTATCTTACTATATTAATACATGTTTTGTGATTACTTACATTCGCTTGTGTCTTCTCTTTCAATATTAACTAGGATTTTGTCTGCCGCGCGTTGCGGCGGCGCGCGACGGATGGAAACAGATAGCAAGACAAAACACGATTCGTAAAACGCAGTGTGTAACAAAGGTAGACACAAAGCGTACAACACAATGCCAAAGACATTCGAAAAACACAATGCATTAGCATTTGCAAAAGTAGTAGTTATAGTCTAGGGCTTACAATTGCAATTTTTTTAAAGTTTGGTTGGTGTAAAAATGGAGTAATAGTGCAAGGGGTAAAAAAACAAAGTTTAAAAAAGACAAAGTGTAAAAGTATAGGGGTGGTGGCGGAAATGTGTAAAAGATGAGGGAGTGTTGGTGGAAATGTAAAAGAAGAGGGTTGGTGGCGTAACTGTGTAAGAGCTAAGTGAGTGATGGTGAAAGTATAGGGCTGGTGCAGGCAAAGTTTGAAAGATGAGGTTGTGGTTTTGGAAATCCAAAGTAGAAGGTTTAGGGACTAAATTTGTCATTTTATGAAACTTTGAAGATACCAAAGTCAAGGGCTAAAATTGCAACATCGTGAAAGTACGGGGGCAGGGAGGCAAAGCCGATGGGAAACCCGCGCGCGTTGCGGCGCAAGTACATTGCAAACATCGAATAGAGCAGTCGAAGCGTTATGTAATGCGTTAAACATATGAAAACGCACATTTTGACGTATCCAAATTAACTCAATAGTATTGTAGCTGGATAAAAATGTAAAGTATATCGTATTAATATGTGACTCGACTCATACATAGGAAACGTACAAAAAAGCATAAAATGTGTATCAAGGGAAAACTAACACGTGTAATCAAAAGTGATAGTCATATCAAAGGAAAAAACTATACCCTTAGCGTGTTGCGGTAGGGTCGAAACGTAGAATTGGAAATGTACATAAAACAATCAAAAAACAAAATATATTTGACCTGACTTGTTCCCACAAAAAGTTTGCAGATGACAAAAATGTATTTTACTCAAAGTATAGGTGAAAAATTGAAGTTTAACTTGGAAAGGAAAGAGACTCAAAACGCAATTTAACAAAACTAAAAGCAAGAGGTAAAAATGTATTTTTCTCAAAGTATGGGTGAAAAGAGGAAATTTCGAAATAGACTCAAAACACAATTTAACAAAACTAAAAGTAAGAGGCCAAAATGTATTTCACTCAAAATATTGTGTAAAAATGGAAATGACACATGCATGTCGGTGGCGTATGCCACTGATTTTGTTTTTAAGTAAGTTGATAATTAGATTTTTAAGAGTCCAACACTTATCGAGTTTTGTTCAAGTCACGCCATTAAAATTAGCAGTTTATTACCTTAAGTTAATGGGTTTTTATAGTTTAGACAAAGCATTAAACGGACGGAGGGCAGGTCAACGCCGTTTGACCACAATTTTGCTTTTTAGTCTTTACAGTTTTTATTTGTTTGTGATAATAATATTTTATCATTAGTTAAATGTTCATTTTCTAGTTCTTGTTATAAAGCAGATAAGAATAACACAATGAAGAAACGGATGGGTATTTAAATGGCCTTTTTAGGACATGTATATAAGACAAAAAGGGAGGAAATGTCGGTGGCTTTGCCACCGACTTTGTCCTTTAAGTCTTTAGGGTAATGATTGATCTAGCAAATTATGTGATTAATGCAAAAGACATGATTGCATCATAATGATGTGTGAAATACATTAGCTTATAATTGTTAGAAAAAATGAAGGTTGTAAATCCTAATAATGATTAATATCAAAATAGCTTATAGTCTAGCAATATTAAGGTATGTATAAAAATTGTTTTTTTTAAATGATTGACAATTCCAGTCCCGTGGTATACATCGATACATAATTAAAAGTAGGTTTAAAGGACGTATGAGATAGCCGTTAAGAAAAACAATAATAATGAAAATTGTCATTATTATTGTTCTTTTTAAAAATTATTTCTTTTTAAATGGTATACATCGATACAAAATTAGAACTGTGTATGCAATGACGATTTTCAAACGGCTCAAAAGTCAAAAGAAGAATTAATCATCCACACGAAAAAACAAAAGGGCTAACACAACCCTTTATACCCTACACCAAATATCAAAATCAAAACAAGAAACGCACCAAGCAACTTATGTTGCGTGATGCTTAAATTTATATCATAACAAACATGCTATACAAGATAAAATACTTATTTACAAAGTTTTTATCTATTAAGATAAGGCCCGTAATCAACATAAAACAAATTTGTAGTAGTTAACTACAAGAACATATGTCCATGGGTAGGTTTAGAGACCATTAGGTTCTGAGTTCGATTTTCACAAGAAGGTTTTTCTAGATTTATTACTAGGTTCTAGGTTCGATTTCCACAAGAAAGTTTTCCTAGATTTATTAAGTTTCCCCCTGAATTGGTGTATAGATAGAATAGCTTAGTGGAGATGAATATAAGGGTGTAAGGGGTACATGCCTAATGATATGGTGCAAACTTTTCCCCCACTCAATCATATTGTACCATGTCATTTCCTCTCTTATTCTTGCATTTTGCTAAAAAACACAAGGGGTGGTTTCCCCCAAACCATTTAAAAAACAAAACAAAACAAAACATGTGATTGGTTGAGAAGATACTGGCCCCACCACTTACCCCTCTCCTCATCTTTGCGGCATGCAGCATGGTTTCCCCGCAAATCACCTCCCTTCATGTGTACCACGCGGCAACTTGGTGATGGCGGTGGGGTTGCCGATCGGCAAAAAAGGTTGCCGATCTCTTTGCCTAACCCACTCCGTACACCCAAGCGGATGATTCCGCTGGTAACACAACAATACTAAAAAATAAAACTAAAAAAACAGATACAGTGGCAAAGTAGGTAAATTGAGTGAAGAGGAAGGGCAACTCTTAAAGGGGAAGCCATAGCTACCTAATTCCCCCGCTACCCCCTTACCAAGTTGCTGCTGTACGTATATATAACTAACTGTAAATAACACATTCTCTCTACCAAATACAAACAAAATCAAAATTCAGATCGTTGCTTTCCGTTTGATCCGGTGAATATTACGATTTTAGTTTCATCTATGGCTCCTCAAAATGTAGGAATTCTCGCCATGGAAATCTACTTTCCTCCTACATGTATTCAACAGGTACTTCTTCTATATCTTCTACTCCAATTGTTTTCCGTTAAATTCATTTTCAATTTCTCATGAAATTGTTCCGTACGATTGAAATTTCATTTTTGTATTAGGTTATGGCGAAGATTCACGGTTAGTTTCACATGCAAAGTAGATTTGATACAGTTATTCATAATCTCGCAATATTATGGATTTTTGTTGTTGTTTTGCTTTTAGTTAAGTTCTTCACGCTACTGTTTGATACAGATAATGAGATATATGTTGTATTTGCCTTAAACTTTGTTTAAATTTGAACTGATTATCATTAGAATGTTGATGCTGCTATATGTTTTGAAATAAGTTATAAGCCGTTGTTCCGGATTGATTTTGAAGTTCTCATGAAATTCAATTAGAATTTGTATTTTTGTATTAAGTTGTTGTGAAGATTGACAGTTAGCTGCTCATGCGAAATGGATCTGATATGGAGAATTTATTAATATTGTGGGTTTTGTGGTTTGTTTTGCTTTTGGTTAAGTTATTCACACTACTGTTTGATACAGATATATGTGGTATTTGCCCTTGAATTTGCCTAAATCTGACTTGATTGATTGTCATTACTCATTAGAAATGTTGAAGATGCTTTATGTTTTGAGATCATTTATGAAAGAAACTTCCTTCTGAAATTTGTTGAAAACTTGGATTGAATACAGTTTTCTGGTGGTTTAGACTTTCAGGCTATGTTTTGCTTTATATAAAACCAAACCACATATTAATGTCATCTAAATAGCATGACTAACTCATGTAAGTTGTGTTCATTTTATGAACGAATAACTTAATGTAATTGATTTTAATATCAATAAGATAGAAGGAATGCTGTGAATCGAAGTCAGCGTCATCAATATTTACTAATGGTTAACAATTTGCAAGAAGGAATATAAATTAGATTTAAATTAATTTATAAACTGTTTGGCATTATTAAGTTTAATCTTGTAAATTATCGAAGAGTAAAATTGATTGCTTGTTTTCTTAGCTTAGTATGTTCTGCAAGTAAAGTAGAAGTTATTTCAATTTATTTGAGTGGTCTTTTTCCGATACATACTTGTAAGCAATATCTTTGATTTTGGAGTGCTGTAACCTTAAAACATTTTTGCTTTTTTTGGGTAAATTATTTTACAGGACATCCTAGAGGATTTTGATGGAGTTAGTAAAGGCAAATACACCATCGGACTCGGACAAGATTGCATGGCATTTTGTTCAGAGGTGGAAGATGTCATCTCTATGGGGTTCGTACTTCACTATGATGTTACATAATTCAATCGTTTGGATCACAGTTCTTATATTAACTTTCTCGACTTCAGATTGACAGCTGTCACGTCACTACTTGAGAAATACGAGGTTGATCCTAGACAAATTGGTCGGCTGGAAGTAGGCAGTGAAACCGTTATAGACAAGAGCAAATCCATCAAGACTTACCTTATGAAAGTTTTCGAGGTACCAACAGCTAACAAGTCCTCTTTTGTTACTCATTGTTGCTAATTTTCTTGTTAAAACATAACGATTTAATCTTCTAACCTGTTGTAGGATTGTGGGAATACCGACATTGAAGGCGTTGATTCAACCAATGCTTGCTACGGTGGAACCGCAGCATTATTCAACTGTGTTAACTGGGTGGAAAGTAACTCATGGGATGGACGCTATGGATTGGTTGTTTGTACAGATAGTGCAGTAAGTCGTATAACCTGTGTCACTAAAAATAGTCTAGCATAAAATATAATTACAATAAAGCCCGATTCATAGGTCTATGCAGAGGGACCCGCTCGACCTACCGGAGGTGCAGCTGCTATCGCAATGCTGATTGGGCCCGACGCGCCTATCGCATTTGAAAGCAAATTCAGGGCAAGTCATATGTCTCATGTTTATGACTTTTACAAACCTGACCTTGCAAGCGAATATCCGGTATCCCTCAATCCCTATAATTAACATTTTGTAAACTATTATATTTTATAGATTAAAATGCCATTTTCTTCCCTGAGGTTTGGCTAGTTTTGCAAATTTCGTCCAAAGGTTTGTTTTTCGCATCTCGATCCAAAAGGTTTGAAATCTTGCCATTTTCATCCAGCTCGTTAACTGCATCCATTTTTCTCCATTAAGTCAGGGGTATTTTCGTCTTTTTTGCTAACTGAAAGGGCAATTTGGTATTTTTCAGGGGTATTCGGTCTTTTACATAAAGTGAAGATACCGAATTGCCCTTTAAGTTAGCAAAAAAAGACGGAAATACCCCTGACTTAATGGAGAAAAATGGATGGAGTTAACGAGCCGGATGAAAATGGCAAGATTTCAAACCTTTTGGATCCAGATAAGAAAAACAAACCTTTGGACGAAAGTCGCAAAACTGTCCAATCCTCAGGGACGAAAATGGCATTTTACTTTATTTTATATGTCTGTTGCTTAATTATGAATGTATATGGTTTCTGTAAGGTTGTTGATGGAAAGCTTTCTCAAACTTGTTATCTCATGGCATTAGATTCTTGCTACAATGGATATTGTCACAAGTAACGTGCTTTCTAGTATACTATTGTCGAATGTGACTAGATATTATGTTACAAGTTGTCTTTAAAACATTCGTGTTTAACTGTTTACTAAAGGTACGAGAAACTAGAAGGAAAACAGTTTTCGATCGTTGATGCCGACTATTTCGTATTTCATTCTCCTTACAACAAGGTAATTGGTTAAACACGCATCGTACGGAATTTACACTAGTAGTTATCTTCATCTCTTGTTCTAACATTCATCTGGATTTGTGCAGCTTGTACAAAAGAGCTTTGCTCGATTAGTATTCAGTGATGTTGTTAGAAACGCCAGGTCTATCGAACTTGACAATTTACGTCATATTTACATTCTTATTCTTATATTGGACATGAAAACGATCTCTTATTGTTGTCAGTTCTGTTGACGAGTCTGTCAAAGAGAAGCTCGGACAGTTCACGCCGTTAACGGGGGACGAGAGCTACCAAAACCGTGATCTTGAAAAGGTACTTTTTTACACCGGTTTCAATCGTGTCGGGTTGAATCTTTGAACCCAAACATATTAAAATCAGTTATAAATCTGTTGTTAGGCCTCCCAACAAGCGGCAAAATCATATTACGATAAAAAGGTTCAGCCCGGAACTTTAATCAACAAGCAAGTTGGCAACATGTACACAGCTTCTATATACGCAGCCTTTGCGTCACTCATTCATAACAAATATAGCTCTCTGGTAAACATCTTATTTAACATTTTCACACTTTAATGGGGTCTCATGAGTTTTCCGTAACTCATGGTCACAAAAAAAATCTGAACTGATTTGTGCCTATTACTTTCAGGACGGTAATCGGGTGATGATGTTTTCATATGGAAGTGGATCATCCGCCACAATGTTCTCACTCCATCTTTCCAAGGGTAAATCGCCTTTTAGTTTGTCAAACATTGCAAAGGTGATGAATGTTGACGAGAAGTTGAAGAGAAGGACCGAGGTATGCTCGTGCTACTTTTTATTAAATTAATAAAATGATTCAAGATAAATTTTTATAACCATAATAAACTTATATTTGTTACTTGTGTGCAGCTTGCACCGGAAAAATTTGTCGAACTCATGAAGGTGATGGAACACAGGTATGGAGGCAAAGATTTTGTGACTAGCAAAGACGCTAGTCTTCTAGCGCCAGGGACCTACTACCTCACGGAAGTTGACTCCAAGTACAGACGGTTCTATGCAAAGAAGACCTCTGAGGAGTCTTAACGCTCTTGACCGGTGAATGTTGCTAGTGGAACCATCTGGCTTGGGTCTCTTTTAAGGGTTGGGTTTGGCTTGGGGTGATATTGTAACTTGTAAGTAAAGATAGAGACCGATAAATAGTTTTTCACTGTCGATCGCTATATCTTTTCGTTTTTACATAATGTCTTTACTAAAAACGTGACCCAAAATCGGACTGGCTTTGGACCAAGGTCCATAAAGATGGTGCTAGTGGCTTTAAATTGGCTGAACCAGTAGTTAAAACCAAGCACTAGCCGTCTGGTTCTCGGTTTGCTTTTTTACTTCACTTACGGTCTCATGTCGGCTCTCCATCCAGGTCAAAAGACTAGCAACAGATTCCTAAACAATTCATCTACAACGGTTAAGTTTGCAAATGTGTTCCATTTAAATCAATTAAACAAATCTGTGACTTGTGGACCCCGCGTCCGCTAGTTTTATATATTTGGGGTCCATAGGTCACAGGATTTACGAGGTCAAAGATTATCTAAAATGAAATAATTATAGCATACCAGTGCAACAAATTTTATTATCAACCAAATCAATCCAAATGATACAACATTGAAAATATAGAAGCCATATCAATCATGAATATCATGTACAAAAACAAAGGAGCTAAGCTCATCATAACAACAATAATGGCGAATGTAAGACGATGAAAAAAGAAGTCAAACACTCAAACCTATAGGTATGATCAAGCAGTCTTTGGGGTCTTACGGTTGGGTTCAAACACGTACTTTATGAGTGAATCTTTAATAGACAAAAGTTCAGGAAACTCGGTTTTCAGCTTAGTGGTGTCAAGCTCATTGTTACTTCTTGGAGCAATGATCACTTTAGCCTGCTCATCAAGAGTGAAGTTCTTCCAAGTAAACTTTGGGTCAATGTAATCGCGATACATTTCCAATATCTGATTGTGGCTAATGCACCCGGGGTTTGTGAAGTTGTAGATCCCGGTGAGATTTCTCTTTGCCATTTCTATAGAGATCGGGAGGAGCTCATCAAGAACCGTCATGGAGTTTGGGATGTCGACCACTTTCTCATAACGGGTGATTTTGGTGATAAAGTTTCGCGGGTTTGTTAAGTCGGAAGATATAGGCATTCGAACACGCAATGTGCATACGTTTTCGTAGCTCTTGAGCAAGTCTTCGACCTAAACATGATAAGAAATTTTTCCTATTAAACAACTTAATATCCCTTTAGGTCCAAGATTATATATTTGAGGATGGAAATATAACCCAATTGGACTTCATCCAAGATATATTACAAGTATATTACAAGTCATGAAGCACAGTTGATGCTAAATTTGCAAGAAACATACCAATTTTAAAATTCAAAAATCTTTAGTTTGATTCTCAAAGTCAAACAAACTCTGTCGGAGTTTTATGGTCAAAATTTAAATGAATTTTAAAACTGGGTGTTGCTATATGTACAACTGGGTAGTATACATTCACATCACACGACAAAGTTGACAGTCCCTAACATGTATACGATCCGTATAGGTGTATACGGGTCATATAAGTGTATACTGGTCGCATAGCTGACATTCCCTTGAAAAACACGACTCATATAAGTGTATACGAGTTGTATACGAGGCTCGTATACAACTATACAATTCCTTGACATCTTATATGGCTCGTATACACCTATACAATTCGTATACATGTCATGGTGTCAAAATAAGTTTTAAAGTGTGTAACTAGCTTCAAGTTAAAATACGAGGCTGAATCCGGCAACATCGAACTTTATAAAACATGCTATATATATTAAAGTTGACACTAGGCATAAAACATTAATATCAAATTCAAATTTCAAAATAATAATCTTCAAATTGACTCTCAAAAGTCAAAACAATCATATCTTTTTCTTGAAATTTCTCAAAACCCATTAAATCTTTTTCTTGAAATTCCACATGAATATCAAGATTCACACATAAACATTTTATCATACGAAATTATCAAAATTTCTGAAAAAAAAAATTAAATAAACAAAATTAATAATAATAATAATAATAATAATAATAATAATAAAATAAATATTAATTTCAACAATAACATTACCATAGCTTTAGTCTTGGAATAAAACGACCCAACAAAATTCGGACTATCCTCTTCCTTAAACCCAACACCCGACCCGAGTGGATGCTCCAAATCATATTCAAATATACACCCAGTAGCAAAATTAACCAAAACCAACCCATATTCACGGCACACGTCAGCAAGCGTCAAAGTCCCAACAACATTAGCCCGAATAGTCTCAACCTTATGAGTTTCACACCAGTCAACGTTAGGTCTTCCTGTAACGCCGGCAGCATTAAACACGTGTGTGGGCTTAACGGCGTCAATGTCAGCGATCAGGGTGTCACGTGACTCGAGACGACCGGAGCCGTAATGATATTCAATGGATTGGGTTTGACAGAGGGTGCCTAATAAACCTCCGATCCAACCGGTTTTGCCGTAGATTAAGAATTTGAATGGTTTTGTTGAGGGTTTGTTTTGTTGGGAACTCATGATTTGAGATGAGGGATTATGGGGGTGTTTTGATTTGAAAAGGATGAGGGATTGGTGTTTGGAAATGGGGATTTGGGGGTTTGGGGGAA
This sequence comes from Helianthus annuus, assembly GCF_002127325.2. Classification (NCBI taxonomy): domain Eukaryota; kingdom Viridiplantae; phylum Streptophyta; class Magnoliopsida; order Asterales; family Asteraceae; genus Helianthus; species Helianthus annuus. The sequence goes on along the minus strand of NC_035434.2, from coordinate 131,694,264 downwards.
ATTTGGAAGGTGGTTTGGGAAGAAGAAGAATTGAGGTTGAAATGTTTGGGATTAGGATGACCATTGGATTGTTTTGTGGATTGACTTCACTTTGACCTATGTTTTCTTTTAAAGATTTTTTTTCATATATGATTAGGCATTTTTTTAATGTTTAATAAACACTCATAGACAAAAAGTCACCCACGTCGAGAAAGTGTTAGCGCGATTAATAAACTAATCCTTTCCACCATATTATTAGTTCAATCTAGATCTTTAACTTAGGGAGACAAATTCATGTGGCAAGACTAGCAAGTTTCTTTTGTTTGCAGACTCTGTGGATGTACCGTGTGTTAGAAATTTCGAATTAAAAGAGTTTCCTTTGCGTGTAAGGCAAGGAACCATGGAGTGGATAATTATTAGAATATTTAAACGTGTTTGGGTTTAATTATTTAGTGATAATTATCATATCCAAAATAATAGGTTTATTTGCAATCCTAGTTATAGTCTAATAGGAGTGTTTAGATTATAAATACCATGCTTTGGGTATTAGTGATTGTAATTCAAGTTTTGAGTCAGTTTCTTGAATAGTAATAAACGTTTGGGTGTTAGCCAAATACTTTGCAATTTCTGATTTCAATTTCTGTTCGATACCGATTCATCTTGAATTGGTATCAGAGCAATACCTGGGAACTCTCACCTGTGATCGAGCATAGGGTTGAAGGTGATTTCGCCGGAAGTTTGAGTTCAAGGATCGGCAGGTTGGAAACGGTTCTAGCAATTGTTGATTGTCCTGTCGTCCGATCGAAAGCAGGTTGGAAGCAGTTCTTTGAACTGTTGATTGTCCTGCGCAAATCGATCAAGAACAAAGCTAGACGCCGGCCGGAATCGGAAGTTTGATCGGAGCTGTGTTACTGCGCGGGATTCGGATTGAGAACGGAAAAGGAGGCAGGCCGTGTATAGGTTTTTGCTGTTTCTAGTGTCAAGCGAATCAAAGGCAGGTTAGCCGGAAGAGAATCTGATCGGAGCAGCAGTCATAATTTCTGAATTGTACGAAGGAGGTATTTTTAGGTTTTGTTTTAAACGTGATTGGTTTAAAATTGGGATTTTGTTTTGGACCAGTTCGTGGATCAGATTGTATTGGCCTAACTCAAAATTTGTGCTCACACCCAATTAAAATTTTGTTGTTGCTGTTTGTTATTGTTCTCGGAAAAAAAGACAACTATATTATCTTGTTTTGAGAACAGTACAGTACACAAACAAAAGTTTTTTGTTTTGGATTTTTTTTAAGTTCAAGACAAATATAGTTTTGTTTTTTCCAGGTTCGTGTTTGAAGTGGAACTCGGGAATTAAACGTGTAGACTGGAAGAAACTGAACCAGTTACACCGGGTTCGTTTAATCTTATGTATAGTCGACGAACGAAAAATATGGTTGGAAGCGATGGCGGTAGCGGCTTGAATACCGAGAAATTGGTTCCAAATTCAACAGCGCTTCAATGCCCGATGTTGAATAAGGTTAATTATACTATTTGGGCGTTGCGTATCCGCGCGATTTTTAATGTTCATGGCGTGTGGGAGGCCATTGAACCCGGAACTGAAACCGATGTGAAGAAAAACAATATGGCGATTGCTTTGTTGTTTCAATCCATACCGGAAGAACAGATCTTGCAAGTTGGTAATATGAAGACGGCAAAAGAGATGTGGGATGCACTGAAAGCGCGCCATCTGGGAGCCGATCGGGTACATGAAGCAAGACTACAGACACTCATGTCAGAATTTGAGGCGTTGAAGATGAAGGATACTAGTACAGTTGATGAGTTTTCTAGCCAGTTAACAGGAATGTCTTCAAAAGCGGCGTCTCTCGGTTCTATAATAGAGGAACAAAGGATCGTGAAAAAGTTTCTCAGTGGTTTACCAAGGCGGTTCATCCATATGGTAGCCTCAGTTGAGCAACTTGTGGATCTAAAAACAGTTGCATTCGACGATTTGTTGGTCGAATAAAGGCGTATGAAGAACGCATAAAAGATGAAGAATTGCTGTCGGATAATCAAGGTACTCAAACGAAACTAATGTTTAATAATTCTAATGCCTCTTCAAGTTCTAGACAGACTTCACGCGATTCGAGTAGGGGACGCGGGAAAGGCTCGAACCGTGGACGTGGTGGTGGTGGTGGTGGACGCGGTCGAAACCAATCCGGTCAAAACCGCGGGTCACAAAACGGGTCCAACGAAGGGGATAAACAACAAGGAAAGAAGGATTATTCGAAGGTTCAATGCTTTCGACGCGACAAGTTCGGTCACTTTGTTTCGAGATGTCCAGAGCGAAAGAAAGAGAAACAAGCAAACTTGATCGATGCGGAAGAAATTGACCCGTTTTTGTTTATGGTGCAAGATGTTCAAGAAATCGTTTACTTGAATGAAGAAAAGGTCATTCCAAAAAAATACGAGAACGGTTCGGAAGAAAATGACTTGTGGTATTTGGATAATGGCGCGAGCAACCATATGACGGGTAATATATCTTTTTTCTCTGAATTAAATAAGCGTGTTGGTGGCAAAGTTAAATTTGGGGATGGTTCTCAAGTCGAAATATGCGGGAAAGGGTCTATATTACTATTGGGTAAAACGGGGGAGCAAAGGTTAATGACCGATATTTATTATATCCCTAGTTTACGTAGTAATATAATTAGTTTCGGTCAAGCAACGGAGTGTGGATGTGATATTCGTATGAAAGACGATTATTTATTAGTGCGTGACGCTCAAGGCAAGGTATTAATGAATGTTACTCGATCTAAAAATCGTCTTTATACAATTAAATTAAAAGTTGGAAAACCCGTTTGTTTGAAATCTTGGATTGATAATGAAAATTGGTTATGGCACGCGAGACTTGGTCACCTAAATTTCGAGTCCATGAAACAAATGGTGAATAAAGATATGGTCGTGGGAATGCCAAAAATCAATCATGAAAATCAAATATGTGATTCGTGCCTAGTTGGGAAGCATACGAGACAATCTTTTCCGAAGACGGCGTCGTTTCGGGCAACGCGTGCCTTGGAACTTATTCATGGAGACTTATGCGGTCCAATTTCTCCGAGCACAATAGCGGGAAATAGGTATGTATTTGACTTAGTTGATGATTTTTCACGTTTCATGTGGACTTTTCTTTTGAAGGAAAAAAATGATGCGTTTGAAACTTTCAAAAAGTTTAAAGTCATGGTGGAAGTGGAAGTTAGTAGAAAAATCAAGACGTTTCGAACCGATCAAGGGGGAGAATTTACGTCTCATGAGTTCAATCGGTTCTGTGAAAACGAAGGGATTATTCGACACTTAACAGCTCCATATTCACCTCAACAAAACGGGGTGGTGGAGAGGCGAAACCGTACCTTAATGGAGATGACTCGAAGTATATTAAAAGCGCGACAAGTTCCTAATTTTATGTGGGGGGAGGCGGTGAGGCACTCAACTAATTTAATAAACAAAATTCCAACACGAGCGTTACACAAAGACAAAACACCGTACGAGATGTTAAAAGGAAAGAAACCGGATCTTCAATTTCTTAAGGTTTTTGGATGTGCCGCTTATTTGAAAATTGTTGGCGGACATCTTCCAAAAATAGACGATCGTTCGACTCGTCTAGATTATCTTGGAAGCGAAAAAGGTTCGGGGGCGTATCGTTTATACAATCCAACGACTCGAAGAATTGTTGTGGGTCGAGACGGGGATACGGAGTTTGATGAAACGCGTGGTTGGAATTGGGGAAAAAAATATTGTTTTTAATGACGAAGAGTCTCGCGAACCGGGTATGTTTTGGGTTGATTTTAATGGTGTAATTGACACCAAAGATGGGACCGTGAATACCGAACTTAGTGGGTCCACCTCTGAAAAAAATGAAAACATTCAAAATTTGAGTGATGAGCTAGGGACGGAGTCAACTGGTCCGTTGACCAGCAGCTCAAATAAAAATAAAATAAACAACAACAGTTTATCGAGTTCATCTAATAAATGTGGCTCAAGTAATTTTGAAATGGATTTTGCAACAAATTCAAACCAAAGAGTTGTAAATGGTGTGGGCTCACATGGCCCAAATAGTCAAAGAATGAGATCAGATGCTTTCACCGCAAGTAGATCAACTTTGCGTGGCCCAATGCAACCTGGCCCAACAACAGTGAATGAAGGCCAAGACAGCAGCTATATTGACGAGAACAGTAGCAGTGCTGAAGAAAATATTTTTGTCACGCCCGACCCGGTTGTTCGTAGATCCAGCCGAAACACGGTTACCCCGGTACGTTTTAACGATTATGTTTTAAATTCGAGTTCTATTGATGAAGATTTTTTATTGCTTACGGATGATGAATCGGTTCGCTTTGACGATGCAAAATCTAAACCGGAGTGGATGAAAGCAATGCACGCAGAAATCGAATCAACTAAAAATAATACGTGGTCGTTAACCGAGTTACCGCGTGGTACAAAAACGATTGGTTTGAAGTGGGTTTTCAAGGTTAAAAGAAACGCGGATGGCTCACTAAATAAACACAAGGCTAGACTCGTGGCGAAGGGTTATGTTCAACAACCCGGAGTCGATTTTGACGAAGTGTTCGCGCCAGTTGCTCGACTTGAAACAGTTCGGTTACTTTTGTCTCTCGCAGCGAATGAAGGGTGGGAATTACATCATCTAGATGTTAAATCCGCGTTCCTACATGGCGAATTAAAAGAAGAAGTTTATGTTGTTCAACCGGAAGGGTTCGTTAAAAAAGACGAAGAGCATAAAGTCTATAAATTATCGAAGGCGTTATACGGGTTAAGGCAAGCTCCACGTGCGTGGAATACGAAATTAAATAATATTTTATTAGATATGAAATTTCACCTGTGCTCGCAAGAACAAGCCGTATACCGAAGAATCGTTGGAACGGACGTCTTATTAATCGGCATGTACGTGGACGATTTAATTGTGACGGGTTCAAATTTGAAACTTATTATGGAGTTTAAGCACGGGATGGCTAAAAACTTTGAAATGTCGGATTTGGGAAAGCTTACTTATTATCTTGGAATTGAAGTGTCGCAGAGCAAGGACGGGATAAAAATTAAGAAAGAGGCGTATGCAAAGAAAATACTGACGGAAGCCGGTATGATTAACTGCAATCCTACTAGTGTTCCCATACACCCGAATGTGGAAGTTTCTAAATTTGAAGATGAAGAAGATTTTGATGCAACGAGATATCGAAAGATTGTCGGGTGTCTCCGGTACCTTTTACAGACTCGACCAGATTTGGCGTTTTCGGTCGGAGTAGCCAGTCGATACATGCAATGCCCGAAGCAATCTCATGCAGCTCTCATCAAGCGGATTCTTCGCTATTTAAAAGGTACTTTTAGTTATGGAATTACCTATACTCGAGGAGAAAATATGTTGGTTAGTCACAACATAAATCCGGACGATGGAAGAAGTACTACGGGACACGTGTTTTATTTTGGGTCTTCCCCAATTACTTGGTGTTCTCAAAAGCAAACTACAGTTGCTTTATCATCGTGTGAAGCAGAGTATATGGCGACAAGTGCAGCCGCGTGTCAGGCGGTTTGGCTAAAAGAATTGACTGGTGAATTACTCAACAAGAAAATTCAAGCGGCGGTGTTACGTGTTGATAATACATCGGCGATAGCTCTCATGAGGAACCCGGTTTTCCATGGAAGAAGCAAACACATAAAATCCCGGTTTCACTACATTCGGGAATGTGTTGATCGTGAAGATATCGTGGTTGAGCACGTTAGTGGCATTGATCAAAAGGCGGATATTTTGACGAAGGCTCTTGGGAAGATCAAGTTCAAGCAGATGACTGAAAAGCTTGGAGTTGAAGACTTGTCAGATACGAGTTCGAAATTCCGGGGGTGATTGTTGGAAATTTCAAATTAAAAGAGTTTCCTTTGCGTGCAAGGCAAGGAACCATGGAGTGGATAATTATTAGAATATTTAAACGTGTTTGGGTTTAATTATTTAGTGATAATTATCATGTCCAAAATAATAGGTTTATTAGCAATCCTAGTTATAGTCTAATAGGAGTGTTTAGATTATAAATATCATGCTTTGGGTATTAATGATTGTGATTCAAGTTTTGAGTCAGTTTCTTGAATAATAATAAACGTTTGGGTGTTAGCCAAATACTTTGCAATTTCCGATTTCAATTTCTGCCGATTCATCTTGACCGTGTACGCTCACTTCCAAACAAACTACTATGCTTGCAACAACATACTTGCTTACATGTAACAACCTAGAGAATAATACAAAGATAAACTTGAGGAATCATGTGATCACGAATTCACGATGCTAAGTGAAAATGTGTTGGAAGTCAGTCACATACTTGCAATGGTTAATTAGCATATATATTTTACAACTGAACTGTTTAGTGCTAGCTAAGTTACCATCTCTCCACCACACTTTTGATCATGATAAATGCAACAGTCTATGTTTTATCTTTTGCGCTTGGATTTTAGAGTGGTTACAGAACTCGAACTGCTGTGCCAATTTCTTTTCCTTTGATTAATAAACCAATTGTTAATTTGCTTCAGTTGTAGCCCCGTTTCTTCCACCAGTTTCGCCTTGTCGTCTTCCTGTAAAAAAAATAGCAACATGAAATTTTTTTACCATAACTTAAACAATATTTTATTTAAACAACATGTGTATAGTTTTGAAATATTTATTGATTACAGTTGGATATGGCCATTTGGAATGTTGTTGCCACCAATCTTTGAGCACAGAAGTAGTGTCTCCTGGTAATTTTCCTGCTCTCCTCTTTCTCAGTATTTCCTCTCTTACATCCTCTATTTTGGATCTAAATCCCTAAATACAAGCAAGTTGCAATATGCTTTAAATATATAAATATTTTGTCATAAAACTTAGGAATATGAGTTGTAGATCTTTTTGCTCATTTAGGTGGTTTTGAAACCATTGTACAAATAGGCATTTCGCTAATAGGGCCAGCGAATTCAAGCCTAGGCTTTCGCTTGGTGCCAAGAGAATTCACTAGTTCCACTTGGTATAACGAAATATTGGATTCTTTGTCAGACGAGACTTGAGTTCACGAGTCCTAGTAAAATGCCTTTTTGTGCGATGGTCTTCAAAACCCACCAAGATATGCAAGTTGTTTTGCTAAACTGTGTGGTTCTATATAGAGTTAGAGAGTGACAGAGTGGCAGAGTGCGCAAGATTAAGTGGACACCTGTTTAAGTTCGATTTTCAGTTCTTGACGAACTCTGTCTATTAAAGTACGTTCAGATTCTGTAGGGAGACCAAAACCCAACATGTCACCGGATTGATCCGATGGAAAATCCATTACTATCTCATCTTCACCATCACTTTCTGACATTGTTGCTCCCGACCCTTCTCCTAGTGTTACTCCTGAAATTAATTACAACATTATATAAACATTGTTTACTTTGCAACATATGAAAGAAAGCAAGTGTCTAAGTTGTCTAGGAAATATCAATCCAGTATGGATACAAATCAACCCCGTAAGAGTATCTACAATGGTGCATTCAAAAACGGATCCACGTCACCCCTGCACGAGATCACCCTCTCATGGCAAAAAGTACAACAAAAGCGCCACACCCTCTCACCTCCTTTCCCTCTCCCCCCACTTCAGATTGGGACGGAAGTCTCTCCACTCTCACTCTTCCACGTCTCAAAAATGTCCCCGTATGTAAGAACATATAATATGATATCTTTAGTTTTCATGAAAACACTAGTTTGAACATTTTTAAAGCATTAGTTTTACTTAAATTTCTTTTAATTGAATTTGTCTTTCATGTAACCTTGTTTTCATTAAAAACATAAAAAGGACAACTAATAATGTTTGTATTTATACTTTCAGACCGGTTTTGCTAGATTTTCTTACTTTTTTGAAATTTTTTTGGTAGAATTTCTATTGTTTTGCCTATTTTTCCAAGCCAAGTTAGTTTTCCAAAAACTTAAAAACATGATATTCACAAAGATTGATGTCTTCACCGTTAATCAATATGGTCTCGAATGATTGTGCATTCTATAACTGCTAACGTAACTTGTTTAGATTCCCTTTAATCTTAGGTAATTCCTAAATACCTAAAATGATTTAACCACCTGCAACCAAACCTACCACAACCACCCAGCCGCCACCCACCCACCTGCAACCAAACCCACCACAACCACCCGCCGCATCCACCTTCTAACACCACCTCGTGTGTGGATCGTGTGTGTGTATGAGAGAGCGACACACACACACATAGAGAGAAGAGAGAGCGAATTTCAGTTTTTATATTTTTTATTTATATGTATTTTTACAAAATAGTCATTCGATATTAATTATTTACATACTAGTTCCTGGAAAGATGAAATGACAAGAATGCCCTCATGTGCAAGACACATGATCAGATTTAACCAAAAAAATAAACTGGGTTAGGCTCAAAGGACATACTGTGCAAGTTTTTGAAACATTAAGTATAAAACCCGTCAATTTTAAAGGCAAATGACACCACCTACAATTTAGTGTAAACTTAGAGAACAAAACTTGTAATTTACTCTTAATTATTTAAATGAGACTATTTCTTTCAACCAAATACCCTTTTCATTTCTGTTTGACTGTTATCTAAAATCATTTCTATGGATTTTCAAATTATAGCGTTTTGTTTGACGACAACCTTTAGTTAGAATTTCTTGTTTTTATTTCTGTTATTATTTAAAGATGTCATATTGTGATGTATATAAATCTCGCAAGAGAACATCACGTTCCACTTAATTAATAGTCATAAAGTTTGTGTCAGGAGTTGGGTCGACTTGTTCAGTTACGTTACTATTTGCTGTCACAAGTATATTATTTTTGTGCCAATGAAGCCCAGCTCAGCTGGGTGGAGGTGTGAGGGTTTTACCCTCTGGTCACGGGTTCGATCCCGGGCTAGAGCGGTTTTCCCGCACGGGTGAGCTAAGGGGTCGACTACCAGCCGGTCGAAAGCTGGTGTGGGCTGGACCTTAGGGGGGGCCCGGGGGTCGATCCCGGGGGGCGGAGGTACTTCGTCTAGGTGTGTTCCGCTGAGCCATTCAAAAAAAAAAAAGTATATTATTTTTGTAATTGTAATATGTAATATGTAACAACCTTAAATAGTAAATAGTATAGGGTGACATATACCAAAAATAGTTTTTTCATTGTTAAAAAGTATACCAAAAACTTAACAGGACGTTCTCTCTCAAACCAGACAAACAATAAAGGGAATTTGTGAACTTGTTGGCGGAAAATCCGTTTATGTTCGTTCGTTTAATTAATGAAAGGACATGAAATTCTGTTTAGTTAGTTAAATAAACGAATACAAACATATATCTCATTTATTTAATTACGTTCATGAACATTCGTTCATTTTCGTTTGTTTATGTTGTTCATTAAAGATTTTTTAGGATTTATTTATTTTATCTAAGCTTTTAATATTCTTTAATTCTTATTTATTTCATTATCTAAACAAATAAAATAAGAAACTCTATCTGCCACCTTGTTTATGCATCACTCCACTTTTCTTCTCATTATTTATATCGAAAAATATTATCGACCTTTTATGCATCGCTCCACTTTCCTTCTCATTATTAACATAGAAAAATACTCTCGACCTTCGTTCAACGATTAGGGCTTCAAGGTTTAGCATCACCCCTTCTCACCATCCACCTCCAGTCACCGTTGTCTTCGCCGATTTTATTTGTGTTCGTTTTTGTTCGTGAACTGTTCGTGAACACGTTCCTTTCCTTAATAAACGATCACGAACATAAGATCTTGTTTGATAAATGTTCATGAATCGTTCGTGAACACATTATATCCTTAATAACGAACACGATCAAAACCTTGTTCGTGTTCGTTCACTACTTTCATATATACAAGGTACTCGTAGCCTCCGGCTAACACGAAACCAATAAGATATATATTCTATTAATAACCGGCATAGAAAATGAGACTGATTGTTCTCATTTCTATAGCTTTTAACCAATGATTGTTTTTTTTTTCTAAAAAAAAAAAAAAAAACCAATGATTGTTCTCATTTCTGTAGCTTTTAACCAAATTTTTATATATAATATAACCTTTTTTTTGTTTTTTTGCATTCCCATGTTTTTCTCCTAAAAACTTAAGTTTGTTATATCGTATCCATAATATTATACTAGATATAGGGTATGTTTGGTAAAAGTAACTGGTGGCTAAAAGCTGATACCTGGTGATTGGAAACTGGTGGCTAGAAGCTGGTAGCTGTTATTTACTCGTTGTAGCTTTTTAGATATATTTGGTGTTTGACAAAGTAGCCGGAGACTTTAATAAAATGTATAAAATGACTAAAATAGACATAACTAAAAATTTAAAAAAATTGTGCATTAAAAGTCCATTATCTTTAGAGGTTAAAATAGTCATTTTTTCCCTAAAAACTTGTAGCTCCTCCTAAACGCCACTAGTAGGAGTGTTCAACTAAAAACTTCAAGTTCCTAACCTAAAAGCTTCAAGCTCCTTCAACCAAACAAGGTTTTTTATCGAATAGAAGTTTTTTCTTAAAAACTTAAAACTATAAGCTCTTAAAAGCTCTATGTCAAACATACCCTAAACTCAAAATCTCAAATCTTTCATTTATATACATCTAAATTCTAATGCATTATTAATCATGATTAAAAAGTGGTAGGTAGTGAGCACAGGTTTGTTCCCTCTCTACGTCCCCACCCCCACACCACACACACACACACACCCAACAACTCAACTAACACCACCTCTTCTTTCGGCTCCTAACTATATACACATTAGATATATTTATAACATTTTATATATAAAAATAAGATAACCAAAATAGAATTCAATTCGTGGTCCTACATTTTTTTAAGGGTGAACTTCATATATAAGGTTATCACACTCTCTAAATTAGAGAGCCCCGTATTGTCTCACTTTAACCAGACTATGTTGTCTTAACCGGACTCATACTGGCTTCAAAATTTGGCTTTTTTGGGCGTTCCCCCAGGAAACCATACAGCCGGTTGCCACTTGACAGTCATTGTGTCACCACAAGAGCAAAACTCTCTGATATAACACACTGTGAGACGAAAACCTAGTTGAGCTCGGGAATCAAACTAACAACCTAATACAAAGCCTAGTACAAATCCTTCATTACCTATATCCACCCTATTAGTCCACAAGTGGGAGGATAATTGGTGGTCCTACATTACACTCACCTTTATGTTGTATGCGATGGAATTAGGGATTGGAACAAAACCGGGCCCAAGGTGATAATTTCTGACATAAACTATAACATGACACGGATCAGATTGTAAAATAATTAGATTTTTTTATTGAATAACGTAAACAAGTCGTGTCTAAGTTAGATGAGCCTGTTAAGTACTACTCAAAAGCAAAATTAATTTATCAAACATAATGGGTATGTATTTCAAATCATGATTAAATGGTCATGTGAGCATTAGTGCACAATAGTATATCTATTATCTATTTATATCAATATACATACATATATACATACATGCATATGTGTATTATGTGTGTCTGTATAAAGAATATGAAGAGAAGGGGTTACCACTTACCAGTCATAGCTTGCAAGTTGTGCTCAATTTCACGGCAGGCCATGACAGCCTCGACAGCATCAACTCTGACATGTTCTTGCAGCCTATCTTTAAACGCACATAAAACCACCAAATACTGTGTCTGTTCCATTCATGCAATTTATTATGTATATTACGTTAAACTAAAAGATGATAAATTTACACTAAATTAACAAAAGAAATAAAATAACAAGCATCAATATATATTCTTCAAAAGAATTCAAAACAACTCAAAAACTTACATTGGTAAATAATATTTTTTGTATATTTTTACTTGAATAGATGAATGACAATATATGAAAACCCTATTACCATGTAACTATCACAAAAAAAGAAGAAATAACTACAAAGCCATAACCGGGTTCTTTTATTCACTCTTAACAATTTTATCTAAACTTTTTGATACCTACAAGAGAACCACAAGAACAATAAGTAAATAATATTTTCTGTGTATTAAAAAACTAAGAACTTGTTATATAAAGATTTAAACTAGAAAGAAAATAACAATTAACAAACAAACTTAAAAATAAAGAACAATAATTATAATAGATAATAAACGCGGCTAACACTGTCAAACACCCTTACACGTACCAAGAAATTGTCTAGCTCGTGGCGGTCATCGGGGGAGGTAGGCTGGCGATGGTGGTGGTTGGAGATGTAACGAAGGAGGACATCGTGCGCCTGCGATAGTTGAGCGTCGACAAGGGGTAGTTGGTCGATCGGAGTGGCCACACGGAGACACCCTACATGGGCTGAAAGAAGATGTTGGTATAGAGGGTGGTTAGCTATCTCCACCTTCATCTGGCGGTTTTGATCACCGGAAAAGGACACCAACATATCGGTAAAACCACCACCATCATCACCACTGGTAACCACCATACCTAGAGCTTGATGTTGCATATTATTTTGTAGAAAGAAAAACACTCAAATCTTTAAAATTAAGCATGTAAAAGCAAAATAAAGATGTAGGGTTTTTAGGACCACTTGTGCAATAAAGAAGCATTTGGCCAGCCAAAGAAAGCAATATCTCTTCTTTTCTTTTTCTTTTTTTCTGCTTTTTACATAGAAGAGAAAGAAAGAGAGAGGACAGGTTTATAGGGATTAGAGACGAAATAATTTTTTTGTTCACATTTGAGAAATCGTTTTGTTTTATTTTGGACTGATGATTGGTATATACTCTATAAAATAATACACTTGGAATCAAAAAAAAAAAAATTATTAATTAAAAGAGTTATTTATTAATCGATAAATTAATAATTATTAATTTATATATTAATTAATATTTTATTAATTTATAGTAGAATACTTAGTTTACAAATACCTTTCAAGCTTCCACTTAATTATTGTATACAATGCATGTATATCAAATGAACGGCCCAATTTGAAAGAAACCTTCAATCTTCCATCTTATTATGCTTCTTGTGTTCAATGTATCACTTTATGGACATTAAAAATATTTTCTATATAAATACAAGATCAAAATAGGTTAACACAAACAAATCATACACACAACATGGCTTCCCATCTTAAAGGTATGAAAAAAACAACAATGACAGACGAGATTGAAGAGCAATATGCAAGCACAATAAGGACAATCCAAGTCTCACTCAAAAGCAATTGCATTGGAGCCCCCTTCACGAAACGAAGCTATTAAAGCGGCAATCACATTGAACAATTTTTTGTTGAGCTATAAGAAAACAACACCAGAAGTTCTTACCATGCTAAGGAAAATTAGAGACGAGATTCAAGGGGAAATTGATTTCAACAAAAAACAAAAGACAACTGAGTCATTTTTCAAGAAACCTTCATAAATCATTCATATAATATGCTATATATAAGGAATTATTAATTTATATTTTATATGGGGTCTAAAGAAATTATCAAAAATGTATTATCTTATAATTTTAGCGAATTATTAATTTAGCACCCTATCCTCGAATCGAGACCGACAAAAAATATTATTTTAAAGAGTTTATTAAATAATCGAGTATTCATTTATCGAGTTTTTACTGTACATCTAAAATGTATAAAATAAAGAGTTCCATACACTTGATGTAATGTATTAAAATTTGAACATAGAGTAAAAGGAGTAAATTGTTTTTTGAATCTTTGAGTGTTGATGATTTTATAACTAGTCGACTTCAACACTAAAACTTTAACTATATATCCGCGTACCTTGCATGGTTTTCAATCTATAACTCTTTGAGTCCAATTTACTAACGGCGTCCATTAAGTCTATTAGCTTGAAAGACATTTCAGTCATTTACCTATTTTATTATTATATATATTAATATTATATGTATTTCATTATTATATATATAATATAGACACACATTCACATAGAGAAACCTCACACACAACTCTTATTCTCTCTACCCCTCATGATCACTATCACCATCCACCTCCACCCCACCCCATCCCAACCGCACCACTCCACCGCCCAAGAATTCCGGCCACCCCCACAACTTCAACAATCACCGACCACCTCCATATAACCATCATCAACCACCCCAACTTCAACAATCACCGTTGTGTTAATCCTTACAAACCCCCTCCAAAATCCAAGCCCTAAATCACTATTTAGAAAAAAATGGCAACACAAAACCTTATAATTGCTTACACTCTCAAGTAGCGGAAGATGATGGTATTGTGGTGGTGGAAGTGAGAGAAATGGTTTGCCAATGGATGGTTTGCAAGTAAGCCAACCACCTCTATTTATAGTTGGAAACAGGAGACTCACACGGCCCTGTGCCTGGTGGGCACGACACCGTGTCCTTCATCTTCTATGTCTTCATTTAATGTATAACAACCCTCCTGAAATTTTTTTTTCGACACCCTAAATATAATTAAAATATACCAACCACCCACGGTACTGTTAACCCGACTTGTGGTCATGTTACTCCTCGCAAGGCAGTAACAAATTTTGTATACAAAACCCCAACATACCGACGATAATTGTATCCTTACAAATACTCAATAACTGTTTAATATAATTAATTGTGTGAGGTTTTGTAAAAACAATTTGCAAAAAGGAGATTACTCACATTGCTGTCTTAGAATTTCCTTTAGGGTTTTCCCGGTGATTATCTATTAAATACACAAATGCACACGTGTTAGTATAATAACCCATTTTAACATTAGTAATACCCTCCCCAAGACGACATTCCAACGACTACGTCGGGTAGAACCACGATAGCCGTTACAGAACCCTAGATCAATCGGGCAGGGTATCTAATACGTATCCAGGGGTTATGATACTTACAATGGAGCAGAACTTCCTTATTTAGGGGGTATTATGCCCGGAGATTATGCCTACTATAAGAAAATTTCAAGAGAGAAAGAGTTTTGAACGAGTTTCGACTGAAGGCCCGAGCTCCAGCTTTATAGGGGCTGATTTTGGGTCTTACGCGGCCCGCGTAAGATGTAGCAAGGGGCTACGCGGCCCGCGTAGTAGGGGGTCTAGGCCGTAGCTGATCCGGGTCACGAGTATAGGTCCAACACGTGTTGCCACGTGCTGGTGGGCACGGCACCGTGTCCTTCATCTTCTATGTCTTCATTTAATGTATAACAACCCTCCTGAAATTTTTTTTGGCACCCTCAATATAATTAAAATATCCCAATATATCTTAAAATACACCCCGTATATGAAAACCGAGCCCAAAATACGATATAACATTAAAAATAAAATAAAAACAAGGAAATTGAGGCTGTCGCGGGGCGCGTAGCCTTTGGCTACTGCCTCCGAGGGCCGCGAGCGATCAAAGACGAGGCTTCACCCGGTGTTGACACGTGGCAACACATGTTGGACCTATACTCGTGACCCGGATAGCTACGGCCTAGACCCCCTACTACGCGGGCCGCGTAGCCCTTTGCTACCCCCTACTAGGTTTCCGTAACGGCTGTCGTGGTTCTGCCCGACAAAGTCGTTGGAATGCCGTCTCGGGGAGGGTATTACTAATGTTAAAATGGGTTATTATACTAACACGTATGCATTTGTGTATTTAATAGATAATCACCGGGAAAACCCTAAAGGAAATTCTAAGACAGCAATGTGAGTAATCTCCTTTTTGCAAATTGTTTTTACAAAACCTCACACAATTAATTATATTAAATAGTTAATGAGTATTTGTAAGGATACAATTATCGTCGGTATGTTGGGGTTTTGTATACAAAATTTGTTACTGCCTTGCGAGTAGTAACATGACCACAAGTCGGGTTGACAGTACCGTGGGTGGTAATTGATATGACTTGGAAACAAATGTAATTGCGAGACCGCCCTCAATACTATACAATGGTTTTTATTTAAACTTGATTAAACTGGGATTCACTCACCAGTATTTTCCACTGACAAAATGTTTTTTAAATGCGTTTCAGGTAACAAAATGTGAAAGCCAAATAGAAGCCAGCTGGACAGCACTGAAGGCTTGGAAAAGTGGCAATAAAGTTACTTAAAATAAATAGATGTTTTATTAAATAAAAATAGGATTTAATCCTATGCAAATGTGTGTACTTAAAACTTGGGTTTTATCCCATGTGTTTAATATTATGAAAGTGTGGTATTTTACTCTGATAAAATATTTCCTAACTATGGTCCTGGTGTAATTTCCGTTGCCAAAACTGATAATTTAACAGATACCACCGAAACTAGCCGTGGCCGCCCGTTCCCGGGTTGTTAGGGGACGGGGGTTGCGACAGGAGGTGGTATCAGAGCTAAGCCACTGATTCAGCCACATAAGTGTTCTGTTGACACCAAAATTCAATCTGTTAGGAAATAAATTATGAAAATACGTGCATAATTGTATTTTATTGTTATATGTTATTTGATTATTTGTTAGTTTACAGTATGAGCGACCAAGGACCATCCGACGCGTATCGTCAGTTGTCTGGTTCGCCTAGAAGCGAAGGTGCCTCTTCACAGCCTGCCTTCTCAGGGTACTCTGTTGATACTGAAGAAGGAATATTCGTATTTAAGGCTCAGTCTGAAGAGTCATTCCCTCAGAAAAAGAGAGGATGGTTCAGTCGGGGCGCACATGAACGTAGAAAGCGAATGAAAAAGTTACAAGAACAGAGAGCACTAGCAACAACCAAAAGAGAAACCGATGCCCATGCCCTGGACATGATTAATATGAGTTTAGCTAATTTCCATATCCTAGCAACCACTGCAGCTGACCCTAACCTGGAACAACTAATAGCACCCCAACCACTACCCAACCAGCCGATGGAGATAGAAAACCCTGAAAATCAAGTAGAAATGCACGATTTTAACCCGGAGGAGATACCTAGGGTACCCGCACCTAACCCCTTAGACCCAAACTACGACCCGTGGTGGGACGACAATAGGGACTATGTGTAACGTTACCCGATACACGAAGACATGCCCATGCCGAACCTAGGAGCCTACCCAGGTTTGGATCCTCTGGATCCCTATTATGATAACGATGTATTCATTAGGGAAATTTTAGAGAATCCTTACCCATACCAGGCACCCACACCCCCATACCAGGAACCCGCACCCCGGATTCCGAACCCAGTCCTAGAACCTGCACCCTCAATGAGTGCAGAAAATGTACAACAACTTAGGACATTTGGTGAGGAAATTTTAGAAAGTAGTGAAAGGATGAGACAGGTGGGAGAGCGACTCGTTTGGAAGTACGACGAGCGCAATATGGATTTCTGGATGAATCCATATCCATGAATGTGATAGTAGAAATGGTGATAATAATAGTAATAATAATAATATAATAATAATAAAATATGTGTGTATGTGTATGAAAAAAAAACTACAGATGCCTACTACTAGTAGTGTAATTTTTATTTCAGTTGTATTGTAATTTTAAGTTCTGGCTTGTACTATATGCATATTATATAAAATAGAGTAAGTCGCAATGATCGACGCTTTTGACCAAAATGCGTGTCATGTGATTGGCTATATTAAATATTATTTGTGATATTAATATGTGGTAAATATTTAAAATTCAGATGGACAACGAAGTGAATCAGGAAAACCAGAATGATAACATCCAGAATGACAATAACCCGATTAATGAGAATCCAAACAACAATAACAATGGAAATCAAGTGGATAATAGTGCCATCCAACACATAATGGCACAAAAGGAAGCGGATAATAAAAGTAAGCATAGTAGTAAGCGACCAACTGAACCTGAACACAGCATAAACAATGGACCCGTACTTCAAGCGCCCATTCCCAAAAGAAGAAGAACCATGCCTTATGATTGTTCTTATAAAGAATTCTGGTCCTGCAAACCAATAGAATTCTCGGGCAATGAAGGACCCATTGCAACTCTACGCTGAATAGAAAAGACTGAGGCTGTTTTAAAAATAAGGAAGTGTGCTGAAGAAGACAAGATAATGTTTGCTTCCAATCTATTTAAGAACTCAGCCTTAGAATGGTGGAACACTATCCTTCGACTAGGGGAAGTGACCGGGTTTACAACATAGAATGGGAAGAATTTAAGATTGTGGTAGAAAGGAAATTCTGCCCTCCCAATGAAAAGAACAGATAGCGAATAAGTTTCTGAACCTTAGGATGACTGGAGTAGATAGTAAGGGTTATACTACTACATTCTTTGAATATGCTAGAATAGTACCAACGCTTGCATCACCTGAACCAGTATTAATCTCCCGATACATTTGGGGATTAATCGGGGAGATTAGGCATGTAGTCAAGGCAACTAGACCTCAAACCATAGAAGAAGCTGTAGAACTAGCAAACACCTTGAAATATGAGTTAGTGCGTACACGAGAAGAAGACCAGAGAAGGAACCTAGCCCAGAGACTTACCCAAGAATTTCGTTATGGGAATTCCAACCGTAGGAACGTAGGTTCTACCTCTGCACCATACTGCAAGGCTTGTAAGAAGAAGCCTTCGGGAAAATGTTCTACTTACTGCAATTTCTGCAAGGCACCAGGACACAAGGAAGTAGACTGCAGGAGGAAATCTAGTAATGGACTGTGCTTCAACTGTGGAGAAAAAGATCACATCAAGCCAAATTGTCTGAAACTAGTTCCAGCCATGGGCAACAAGAACACTAAAAATGCTAGAGCATTTGTTCTGACTGCAGATGAAGCCAAGATGATTCCGGACGTGATAGCCGGTACGTTTTTAGTTAATGATGTTTTTGCTAAAGTATTATTTGACTCTGGTGCGAGCCAAAGTTTTATTAATACTTCATTTTGCAAACTTTTCAATCAACCATTAACTAAACTCTCACAAGATTGTCTAGTAGAGACAGCAAATGGAGAAACTGTTAGGATTTCTGAAATCTTGCAGGGAGCAAGAATAGAAATTTTAAATCAAAAGTTTATTTCAAACCTTTACCCAATGAATCTGGCAGGATTTGATGTTGTATTAGGAATGGATTGGTTAATAGCTAATAAAGCCAGTATTTTATGTGATCAAAAGTCAATCTAAGTAAATTCACCAAAGGGTGAAAAGATCACAATTAAAGGAGATAAGCCATCTAGATCCAGGAAATTCATCTCCGTGATTAAAACAGCAAGTTGTATAAGAAAAGGATCTATAGTGTATTTGATTTCCATAATCACTAACACTAAAGGAAAAGAACGAAAAGATATTCCTGTAGTATCCCAGTTTTCAGATGTATTCCCAGAAGAATTACCAGGACTACCGCCGGACAGGGAAGTCGAATTTAGAATCCATCTGCTACCAGGAACAACACATATTGCGAAAGCACCGTACCGTTTGGCACCCACCGAAATGCAGGAACTGAAGAAACAGTTAGACAAATTATTGGAGAAAGGATTCGTACAGCCAAGCTCATCGCCATGGGGAGCACCGATTTTATTCATTAAAAAGAAGGACGGATCGATGCGTATGTGCATTGACTACCGTGAATTGAACAAGGTCACGATTAAGAATCGGTATCCATTACCAAGGATTGATGATCTGTTCGATCAATTGCAAGGAGCTCGATTTTTCTCTAAAATTGATTTAAGGTCAGGATATCATCAATTGAAGGTACAGGGAGAGGACATTCCTAAGACCGCGTTCAGAACAAGGTATGACCATTATGAATTTACTGTCATGCCATTTGCTTTAACCAATGCCCCAACTGAATTTATGGACATGATGAACCGAAATGTAAGCCATATTTGGATAAATTCATAATTGTCTTCATAGATGATATTCTCATTTACTCTAAAAGTAAAGAGGAACATGCAAAGCATTTGCACGCACTTTTAAGTTTATTAAAAAAAGAAAAGCTATATGCTAAGTTTTCAAAGTATGAGTTTTGGTTAGGACAGGTACAGTTTCTTGGACACTTAGTTGATCATGAAGGAATCCATGTGGATCCCACCAAGATCGAGGCGATTACTGATGCGTAGTTGGTGTGATATATTTTTATGTATATTCTTAGCCCTTTTTAACCACTTTAGTCAAGTTTTAAATTTATAAAACACGATATTTACTAACACCAAACACACATATGGGCAAGTGCACCCATCGTGAGCGTAGTATAGTGTTGGTAAGATACTGAGGTCGTCCAAGGATACAAGAGCTTTTAATACCGGTTTATCCTCAACGTCTAATCAAATTAAAAATTTAGGAAAAAAGGTTTTAAACTAGAAAATAAAAACTAAGATGCTGAAAACAAAAATAAAATAAATAAAAACAGATAGACAAGATAAATCACTTGGATCCGACTCGCCTTTAGTGTAACCTTTGATTATTTCCGCACTTTTGCACTTTTTAAGAGATTATCTTAGTTATTGTAGTAGGCCCTCTTTTGAAGGTGATGTTACCCTCAACCCAGTAGTTTGAACAGCAAGGATACAATCCTAAAGGGTCAGATTATTGAAAGATAACTAATTAAGTTATTAATGCATAATGTGGTAGGCCTCTTTTTTGAAGGTGACGTTACCCTCGGCTAAGTAGTCTGAGTCAGCAGGGATACAGTCCTAAGTAGCCGGGTTAAAGTTTTAATAGTAGTTTACATATGAGGGCCCCTGCCATCCAATACCATTGGGTATTGAAGGAGGTCCTACTAAATTTGAACCAGGTCCTTGCAGGATCTATACACCGAACAACGGCAAGACTCTTACCAAACCATTCCCTTAACCCGCGACCAGGTAGCCAACATATCTCCATATAGCCCGTGGAGATATGAGTGGTGAAAATATTTTATTTTATATAGACAGTAAAATAATGCCAAGACACCACAGACAAATGATAAGGAAGAATCACCTTCAACATATAAAACTAGTTATTAAAGTCATTAATACATAACCAAATAAAAAGTGCGAACAGATTAAAAATAAAACGTATTACACTAAATGCTTGTCTTCACCAAATGATGTAAGAGACTTAGGCAAACATAGCCTTTGATTGTCAAGAACTCTTACGATCAATCTTGGATCCCGAGACGACTCACACACTCTATGATGGATGATGGATGATGGTGGTGGATGATGGTGTTGTGGTGGTGGTGGAGTGTGGGTGAAGTGTGAGAGAGGTGGTGTGCCAAGGGATGATTTGCAAGTGAGCCAAGCACCCCTATTTATAGCCTGAACAGAAGCTCGGGCATGGCCCCGTGTCCATCCCTCTTCTCTTTCTTCATTAATTGTAGTTTGTCTGCCTTAGTTGACCACGCCCCCGTGTCCGCTGGGCACGACCCCCGTGTGCAGAAGCGTATCTGTACTATCAAGATTTCCTCAGATTCTGCGAATCTTAGAGTTGACCACGACCTCGTGTCCAGAGGGCACGCCCCCGTGGTGGGTGATAGAAGGTTCTACAACTTTGTCTTTTCTGCTGACACTTGGGCACGCCCCCGTGCTCATTGAGCACGGGGCGTATTCACTCTTCTGTTCTCTTGTTTTTGCTTGGGAAGATGCTGTCGGGGGGTCGGGCATGCCACGTTTGTTCCTTTTCTTGTATTTATGTTAGATTTAGCTGCCTTTTTGCTTCTTTTGTTCATTTGAGCTCATTTAGTCTTGAAAATACAAAAGGAAGACAAAAACACACATTTTCCAATATTTGTACTAAAAAAGGGTTAGTTTTATGCCACAATTGATGTAATTTATATGTTGCATTTTGTACACATCAAATACCCCCACACTTGAATCTTTGCTTGTCCTCAAGCAAAACTCTTTATAATGTGGTTTTTCACTCCCAAATGGAATGGGTAGAAGAGAAGGTTTTTGGCCTTTTCATAGAGTGTCGGGATCCCAAGATTTTTATTAGGTTTCATTTTTATTTTATTTACAATCCTATTCGTCATGATTTATTTAAAACATTACATAAGATAAATTACTTATTTGGGCATAACATGCCTTTTAAAATTCCATTTATATACAAGTTCACATATCTCACGGGAGATCACTCAACACTCGGCCGAAAATGTATTTTTGTGAAACACTCGAGAGCGGTATGGAACTTACTCCTACCATAAGCTTGCCAAGCAATCAATCCTCCTCCTTTTTAACTATATACCTTTGTAAATATCAAGAGGACTTTTTGGGGTGAAGGGTTAGGCTTGGGTTAAAGGTAGGTGGTTGGGTTAGTGGTTAGTAGAAAAAGGGCGAAAGGCGTACAAAAGGTATCGGTTTTCGTAAGACTTTTTATTTTTCATAACTTTTTATTTTGATGAAGCATTTCTTTCAAACAAAGTTCTTTTTTGATAAACTTGTTTGTTTATTTCTTTTGGCTTCATCATTATCAATATATATATATTTGATGAGGAAGTCATAAGAAAAACCGAGCTTTCTTACTAAAATAAAGGGTTTAAAATAAAAAGGTTTTGGTGGGCAAAAGGGTGTTTGTTTGGGGTTTAGAAATGAAAAGGTTCAGGCTCAAAGGGGTTAACTAGGAGGATTTTGGGTAGGTGGTAAAAAAAAAAGAAAAATAATGGTGTAGAAATAAAAATGGTTAGTCCTAATGCCTCCATCATTTACTTACTTGGGTTTAAGTTGGTAAGGACCGGGAATGTATCATCGTGGCAAGTTCTAGAGTTGTAAGAAACCAAGCGGCTATTCACACAAGAAACGAAAAATGAGCATTTAGTTCAAAAATATGTATTTATATGCTCAATAAAGGCTCAAAACTCACTTTTGTGGGAATGGGTTTTTATGTGATCAAGTATATATAATCAAATTTTAACTAGATTTGTTATGCCGTTTCATAATTTTCTTATGTTGGTTCTTTTTATCACGACGCTATCGGTTGTAAATTTGTAAAAACATTACCCTTTTAACACTTGTAATTCCCAACTTAAACCAAGACAAAATAAAAAAATGAAAATTTTGAAAAAAATTTGAGGTGATTAGCGGTTCCAATAGAGTTTTGTGTAAGGCTTGTGAATAGGACTTGCAAAAAGTTCAAGGTTTAGCATCCCCCCCACATTTAAATTACACATTGTCCTCAATGTGTCTCAAAAATAAGTTTTTAGGTTGATTGAATGTAAAAAGGTGTGAAAAAGCAAAAAATTATGTTACTGGGCGTCTGGACACGGTCCCGTGCTCGTTGAGCATGACCCCGTGTTCAGAGTGCCAGTAACGAAAACTTACAGAAGGTGGACACAGGGATGTGTCCGCTTGGTACGACCCCGTGTCTGGCAAAAAATCTGCAGATTTAAACAAACAGCAGGTTTGGGGAAGTGGGCATGGGGGCGTGTCGGCTAGACACGACCCCGCGTAGACAATCTGCAAAGGTGAAAAACAGGTTTCTGGCTTCGGTTTTCCTGTTCCAGCTTTAGTAGCACTAATGTTTAGTGCTCTAAGCCTCGTATGTACCTGTTTTATCAATAAACACTACACCATACCATAGCAAGCATCCTAGTTTACCATTGTTCAACATCCACATCACAAAGTTAAAAAGAAAAACAAATGCAGAAAGTAAAAAGAGTTAAAGGAAGTAAATTGTTCAACACACGGCACGCAAGCCGGAAATTGTTCATTAGAAAAGAGGGTTAACCCGTGGGACCACCAACCAGCTGTTCCTGCCTCTACTCCTCCCGCCTTGTCCATGTCCTCGTCTTCATCGTCACCTCCTCCTCCGTGCCCCGCCATGTACTCCCAGATGTTCCCGATGTCATCCTGAATGTCGGAGATGTTTCTCTCAATTGCTCCGACCCAGGTGTACGTATTGCTGGCCAAGTAATAGGTGTTCCTGGTGCACATGAGTTTTTCCTGCAATAAATCATGTAAACTTTGGAAGTTAGGAAAGCCGCCTCCTTATGAGGAGGACTGGCCCGGATCACCGTGGGGCGGGTATTGGTATTGAGGAGGTGGTTGAAACTGTGGAGCGTGAAGGACGAGTGCCTCTTGCGGGTTCCATGCATGCCCTTGGGCTCTTTGGAAGCTAACCGACCCGTCTTCGGCTTCATAAATCAAATTCATGGAGCGGCAAATGTGAATGTCCACTCTTCCCGACCATGGGCTCTTCTGGAAAGACCTGGGCATGTTCACAAAATGCTTGAAGAGACGGTATATCCACCCCCCGAAGAAGATATGGGTTGGTGGAGTAACAAGCCGGTTCTAACGCATGTTTCGGAGCAGGAGGTATGGAACATCTAGGTTTCTGCGGTTGTGAATGCAATGAAGGACCACCAGATCTCTCAACCCTACAACGCCACTGCTGTCGTGCCTTTGGCTAAGAGAGTAAGTGAGGACCCTATGGATGTAGCGGTAAAGAGGGTCCCTCAACTTAGTACTCTTAGTGCTACTTGGGTTGTAGATTCCTTCTCCTATTTGAGCCCAAGCGGCTTGGCGTTCGTTCTCTGATAGTTCACGTAACCCTCCGGTGTTTTCTTCATTACTCGCGTCTCCATCCGCATAGAACCCCACTATTGACCCAAACTGTGACATCAAAATCGAGTACTTGGTCCCCCCACATCGGAACTCTACCCCATCACTATCAAATGGGTCGCACCTTGAATTGAACACGAATGTGCTATAGAATTCCAGATTATATTCGTGGACCGAGCGAAGGCGAGTAGTTAGGGTGGTTCTCAGTGGCCCGATGACTAGGTTGTTGAAACAGTCCCATTGGTTCACTGCTCCAAAAAGTTCCATGCACACTTGTCGTTGGTATTCCTCCGGCCTGGTTCGAAGCACGTCGTATCTTGCCTTAGCATCCAACTCATTTGCATTGAACCTTGTGAATTTCTTGGACATCTAAAAGAATACACCAAACAATTAGCATGAAACAGTGAAATTTTTGGAGAAAACTGAAAACAGTCGGCTGAACACGACCCCGTGTTTATTGGACACGCCCCATGTTGGTCAGAAATTGGCTGGACACGCCCCCGTGCTCAGTGAGCACGACCCCGTGTCTAGGCGTCTGTTTCCTAAAAATCCCATTTTTCGACCCGGTCCCGAAAACTTGAAAATTTTTGGTCCAGTAGGGGCGGTTTTCCCCGAAAATGAAACCCCGAGTGCCGTTTTTCCCCAAAACAAACCGTTTACCTCTTAGATTTTATCTTTTTCGGTTCAAAAACAAGGGTTTAGGGTTTTTGTGAGAAATCGAGCAAATCTATGAACAATACAAGTGGATTTACTTCGTATAACATGAATCTAAACCAATGCTAACAGATTTATGCAAAAATTTGAGGTTCGATCCGGATGAAGTTCAAGAACCCTAGATTTTTCCCCAAATTTTTGATGTTTTAACTACATGCAAGTGCTTAATCTAACTACTAATGATGATAGAATCACACCTTGATGTTGTTAGAAGTAGAGGAGACGTCGAAATCTTGCAGAAAAATCGCCTGAACCAGAGAGTTTCCGGGGAAACGGGGCATGTGGAAATGAAGAAACTGTGTTGAAAAAAGGGGTTTTATCCCGACAGTTGCGCGAACACGGCCCCGTGTCCAGTGGACACGGCCCCGTGCCGAGCGATTTTTAAAAATATTTAATTTTTTTTTATTTTTTATTTTTTTTAAGTGCTCGTGTGAGTGCCCTGTTTTCGCAAAACTTGGTTAGAAGGCTTACCAATTTAGATGTCAGCCCATTTGTTCGTAACTTACCAGGCATGATGTTGATGATTTTACTCTTCGACCGGTTGAAGCGAGATTTCTTCCTCTTCATCCTCAATGAATCCTTGATAGAGTTTCAGGGCCATTGACTTTGAATGGAATTCCATTCCGAAATTTAATTTCTACTGCACCGTGGGGGAAAATATGGGTGATGGAAAAAGGTCCTGACCACCTAGACTTAAATTTTCCGGGAAATAATCGAAGTCGTGAATTAAACAAAAGAACTTGATCTCCTATCCGAAATTCATTAGGTTTAATATGTTTATCATGCAAATTTTTCATTCTTTCCTTATAAATTTCGGAGTTAGAATATGCATAATTCCTTAGTTCGTCTAATTCATTTAATTGACACAATCGATTTTTACCAGCAAATTCTACATCTAAGTTTACATTTTTAATTGCCCAGTAGGCCTTCTCTATTAGTCACTTCGGCTTACCCATTTGTTTGAGTGTGATATGCTGTTGAGACCCGGTGATAGACCCCATACCTTGTTAAAATCTTTTCGAGTTGATGGTTACAAAAATGGGTACCTCTATCACTTATTAATGCTTTTGGTGTGCCAAAAAAAGAGAATAATTTTTTCAGAAATCTTACCACGACTCTTCCATCATTTGTTGGAAGTGCCTCGGCCTCGGCCCATTTAGAAAAGTAATCTACCGCCATAAGTATATATTTGTTTCCTTTTGACGGTGGGAAGGGTCCCATCAAGTCGAGTCCGCACACATCAAAAATTTCACAAACAAGAATACCTTTTTGTGGCATTTTGTTTTTGGAAGAAATATTACCTGATCGTTGGCAACATCACATGTCTTGACAAGACTTTGGGCGTCTTTGTAAATGGTAGGCCAATAAAATCCTGAATCAAATACCTTTCGTGCGGTACTAGCGGCACCATGATGTCCTCCGTATGGACCTTCATGACAATGTCAGAGAATTCTTCTTGCTTCACTACCATGTACGCATAGGCGGATGAGTTGATCGGCACACATTTTTAAAAGATAAGGATCCTCCCAAAAATAATGCTTCACATCGGCAAAGAATTTTTTTCTTTGTTGATGTGGCCAACCTTTCGCGACTATACCGCTAGCGAGATAGTTAGCATAGTTGGCGTACCATGGTTCTTCTCTGTATTCCACCATTTCTAGGGACTCCGTTAGAAATTTTTCGTTGATTTGCTTATCCCTGGTTGCCTCCAAAGCTGGGTCTTCTAAGCGCGAAAGATGATCTGTTGCGGTGTTTTCTGCTCCTCTTTTGTCTTTGATTTCAATATGAAATTCCTGGAGGAGTAGAATCCACCGAATCAATCGTGGTTTAGCATCCTGTTTCTTGAAGAGATATCGAATGGCTGCGTGATCTGTATAGACTATTGTTTTAGAAAGAACAAGATAAGAACGAAATTTATCAAAAGCAAATACCACGGCTAGTAATTCTTTTTCTGTTGTTGTGTAATTTTCTTGTGCATCATAAAGTGTTTTACTAGCATAATAAATTGGGTGAAAATGCTTTTCTTTTCTTTGTCCCAAGACTGCTCCAACTGCAAAGTCACTTGCATCACACATGATTTCGAAAGGTAATTTGCAATCAGGCGCTATCATGATAGGTGCATTGACTAGCATTTCCTTGAGTGTTAGAAATTCTTGATTGCAATCCTTGTCAAAGATGAAAGGGGCATCTTTTTCAAGTAATTTTGTTAGAGGTCTTGAGATTTTAGAGAAGTCTTTGATAAATCGCCTATAAAATCCGGCATGCCCTAGGAAACTTCTGATGGTTCTAACGGAGGATGGGGGTGGTAATCGAGAAATAGTGTCTATTTTGGCTCGGTCCACCTCCATTCCCTCGCTTGAGATTTTGTGACCGACTACTATTCCCTCCGTTACCATGAAATGACATTTTTCCCAATTAAGGGCGAGGTTAGTTTCCTCACATCGGGATAGCATTCGTTCAAGATTATCGAGGCATTGGTCGTATGAATCTCCAAAGATAGAAAAGTCGTCCATGAAGACTTCCATTGTCTTTTCTATCATGTCATGGAAGATGGCCACCATGCATCGTTGGAAGGTTGTGGGGGCATTACATAGACCGAATGGCATGCGTCGATAAGCAAAAGTTCCATAGGGACATGTGAATGTTGTCTTTTCTTGGTCTTCGGGTGCTATCGGGATTTGAAAGTAACCTGAAAAACCATCCAAGAAAAAATAAAATTTATGACCGGATAATCTTTCTAACATTTGATCAACGATGGACAAAGGAAAGTGATCTTTCCTTGTCGCTTCATTTAACCGTCTATAATCTATACACACTCTCCATTCTGTGACGGTTCTCGTTGGTATTAATTCATTTTTCTCGGTAGTTATTACCGTCATACCTCCTTTCTTTGGAACTACTTGGACGGGACTTACCCAAGGACTATCGGAGATAGGGTAAATAAGTCCGGCGTCAAGTAATTTGATGACCTTGTTTTTTACCACTTCTTGGACATTTGGATTTACTCTACGTTGTGGTCGTATTACTGATTTGTAGTCACCATTCATTAAAATTTCGTGCGTGCACATGGAAAGACTTATTCCTTTAATATCTACAAGCTTCCAAGCGATCGCATTTTTGTGTTTTTTCAAGAGTTTAATTAATTTTTCTTTTTCTAAACTACTTAACTTAGACGAAATAATTATAGGTGATTTACCATCTTTGTCTAGAAAAGCATATTCCAAACCTTTTGGAAGTTCTTTGAGCTCAAGCGATGGGTCTTTAGGAGACTCCTTATTTGGTTGCTCATTTTTATCAAGAACCATAAAAGTTTGTTCTATGGCGACCTCTTCTTCAACAAAGTGGCCAATCTCTTGACTTGTATCCGGGTGGTTCATATTCATCTTCAATTAGGGGGTCATTATTGCCGAATGGATATTTCATTGAACGTTCAAGATCGATGCTCCTTTTAAATGCCCTGTTGGTGCACTGAATGTCTGCTGACTATGTCTTAATCGAGTCTTAGGTCTAGATAGATTGTTTAGGAGTTTGGAATTGAAAAAGTGGTTTTAGATTATAATTCTGCTTGAAATGACAAGAAGTCATTTCAAGCGAAATCAGGTTATCTTGTAATTCCGCTCCAGATGGCAAGTTGTAATTCCGCTCCAAGTGTTCATGGTGATTCCGCTCGTGATTAGACATCATCATGGGGTTCCGCTTGAACAATTTCAAGCGGAATCAGAACCCCTATATATATGTGTGTCATGATTTCATTCGGAACGTTGGAGCAGAATCTGGTCATGTGTTAGGTGTCGAATTGCTGTC
This sequence comes from Helianthus annuus, assembly GCF_002127325.2. Classification (NCBI taxonomy): domain Eukaryota; kingdom Viridiplantae; phylum Streptophyta; class Magnoliopsida; order Asterales; family Asteraceae; genus Helianthus; species Helianthus annuus. Next base: position 131,665,404 of record NC_035434.2, on the reverse strand, counting down.
AAAATTCAGTCAGAAACACGTGTAAAGACTTGGAAAAGCAGTAATAGAAAGAAATTAAAAGGATACAAGCTGTGTGACTTTGTTTACTTTGATTCCGCCTCTGTAAACGAAGATGAATTGCCTTTACTGACTGTTTAGGGTCATAACAGGGTCCAACAAGTGGTATCAGAGCTCAGGACGAGGAGTTCATACCATAGCAGCTTGATTCTACTGGATTTTCTCATTTCTACTCACTTCTTCTCATACTTTTCTGATTTGAACTAGTTCCAACAGTTGAAATGGCCTGATTTTCGAATATATTATGTGAAACATAGTGCTAACAAACCCTACAAAGAATCAGATTAAAATACGGATTAAAAATGGTAAAAAATGGGTAAAAACCAGATTCCGCTTGAACAGGTATTCGCAGATTCCGCTTGAAACTATTGGCCATTTGAAGCGAAATAGCTAAAATTCAGATTCCGCTTGAAAGTTTTTATCTGATTTCACTCGAATTAAGATCTGTTCTTATTCCGCTTGAAAGTTAACTCTGATTCCGCTTGAAATCAGACTTAATCAGATTTCGCTTGAAATTTACTGTCTAATCTCGCTTGAATAGTTTGTGTGATTTCGCTCGAAAGCTGATTCCGCTTGAATTAGCTGTTTCTCAAAATTTCGAAAAATTTTATAAGTGTTTGATGATTTTTCAGGTACGTGTAAGATGGATGATCTATTCATGAATCCGTTTAGCGATATGTATGCTTTTGCTGGAAATTCTGGAGATGATAATACTTCTAGCAACATCAATGAGAACACGCCAAATACAAAGAAAAAGTTATCAGATGCTTTGGAAGTTGAAAGCGCATTTGGAACATATAACAAACCCCCGAAGTTGATGGCTATCGAAGAGTACAGTCGGTGGGCCAAGAAGTTTGATGATTGGTTGAGGGCCTTTGCTTATCCTAGCTGGAAGAGTCTAAAAAACGGATACAATGATGGAGGCAAAAGTGGTGAAAGCTTAACATCACCTGAAGAAATAGATGCATTTGTCGCTGAGCAAAAATTTGCACTGCTATTTCAGTCTGTTCGAGAAGATATAATATCTTTGATCGAGTACAGCAGTTCTAAAGATCTCTGGAAAAAGTTAGAAGTTAAATGTTTGGGTAGTGCAGAAATAGTGAAAAGTAAAAAAGAAACTTCTAAGAAAAGAGTTTGATTTGTTTGGTTGTTTAAAGAATGAATCAGTTTGTAAAATGATTGAGAGGTTTGGGCACCTGAAGCTGGAACTGGCGAGACATGAAATTTTCTATACTCAAGTTGAGCTAGTCGACAAATTGTTTGATTCGTTGCCAGATGAGATGGATTGGCAATATTATGCGTTGATGCTGAAGAATACTATCAAGCCGCCAGAAGTGTTGACTGTAGACTTGCTGATTGAGAGACTAGAGAGTCACGAGTTGGAGTTAAAGAAGACACACAAAGTCAATCATTCGTCTTACCAGCAGAACTTGGATTTGTATTATCCAAAAAGCATGATGCCAAAGAATACATCTCCCAAGACAGCGTTTTCTGCTGAGAATTCCAACACTTCAAGCAAAAAGAGTCAAAGCAGTGGATTTCATAGTGGTTCTTCGTCACATTCAAACCAGTCTGATGCAAAGAATGTATTCCAATGTAACATCGTTGTAGACTTAAAGAATGCTCAAAACTTCAGCGAGGAGTCGGCAAAGCAACAGATGGTTTTTCTAGCGTCGGTGCTGGAATCATATGAAAGTCTTGTGGCAGGGAAGATTGGCAACACCAACCTGACAAAAGAAGACTATGATCAAATAGATCCTGAAGAAATGGAACTGATCGACATAAGGTGGTGCATGGCCAGTGCAGTACGTCGGGCACAGCGCTTCATGGAGATAACTGGGAGAAAGTCTATTTGGTGGACCTTCTACCAAGTTAGGCTTTGAAAAGTCTAAAGTGACGTGCTTTAAGTGCAAACAGAAAGGTCACTTTAAGCGTGAATGCCGAAATGCGTATGCTGATGAATCTGAGAACCCGTTCAGAGAAGATTACTACAAGAAAGCGATTTATCATCAGAATAAAAGATTGAAGCAGCTTGAGGAGAACAAAGAGAAGTCTAGAGCTCTTGCGGTGATTCATGATGATGAAGGTTTCGACTGGAGTGAGTTGTTACCTGAAGAGGATGCGGTTGGATATGCATTCATGGCAAAATCTGAACCTGTTCCTTGGAAAGACAACAGAACTGAAGAACAGAAGTATGGTCACAGAAAGCTGATAGCTCAGAACAAAATGATCAGAATAGCTGGTATCTATCTTGAAGCAAAAAGAGCAAATAGATGGGATCCAGACAGAGAATGTTATCTTGACCCCCAGGGAAACATTGCTATTGACCATAACACTCTTGATATGGAAACCATAATTAAAGAAATGAAAGATGAAGATGATTACTGGCAAAGAAAATGGTGGGGAAGCGGAGAAGAGAAGGAAGAGAAATCAAAGAAGATTGACAGTGGAATCATTGACACGACACAGGAGTTGAATGCTGAAAACATGGGAAAGATGGCTGACAAGGTGCTGCCTGCTAAGGCACTTGAGGTAGATTCTAAATCCGTCTCTGAGTCTAAAAGCCAGCTCAGTTCAAACGCGTCAATGACTGAGTCAGGTAAGAAAGTTAATGGTGATGTTTACTGCAAAAATTGCATCAAAGAATGCAAAGTTTGTAGTACAGTCACTTATCTCAATGGTAAGAAAATTGATGATCTGACTGCTAGAGTCAGAAGTGTTGAGGATCAAATTCTTGATCGTGATAAAAGGGTGAAAGCTTCAACTGACAGATTGAAAGAATTAACTAACAAAATTGACCATGAAAAGGTTAGGAAAGAAAATGAAAGGTTAGTTCTTGAAAATCATCAGATCACTGAAAAATTTGAGAAGATTAAAAGTACAATGAAAGATAATGATGACAGAAATGGTAAAACTTATAAAGAAAATGTTCATCTGTCGAGTGTTCTTCGGATAAAGGAAGAAGTGATCAACCAACAACTGGATGAAATCGCAAAGTTGAAGCTTAAATTTCAAGAAGCTGAAATTGAAAATGAGCGAATCCAGTTGAAGCTAAAGAGTTACAACTCCGCAAGCTTTGTTTTGCAACACATTGTTCCAAAACCAATAGGCAAAAACAAAGCTGGCGAAGATGTTTACTCTGATGGAACCGGGGTGGGTTTTCATCAAGTTCCACCACCAGTTCTAGACAATTATTCGAAAAAGCAATCTGGGTTGGTTGAACTTGAGGATGATAACGAAGTGAAACTTCCGGACACAATTGATGTCACATTCACTTCGTCTTCCGATGACGATAGTGTCCAAACTGATGTTGTGAAAAATGTTGTTGAAAATGTTCTAAAATCTGAAAATGACACTACTGAGGAAGATGAATGTTTCTTGGACAATTACATTCCGAAACAAAAGTCCAAGAACAACTTAAATGAAGGACCAAATCTTGTCATGTACAAGATGTTTGGTTCGGATAAGTTGTTTTCGGATTCTGAGTTTCCAATTGAGAATGTTAATGTGAACAAGTTAACAAATGTTTTCAAATTGGTTGAAGTTGAGTTGTCAGAAGTGAACAGTTTAAATCAAACAAAAAGACAAATGAATTTTCAAAAAGACAGAGCTTACTACAAGAAACCTGTTGTTCCACTACGTTTTTACAACAACAACCGAAACAAATGGTCGGGTGGTTATCAGGGTGGTAAGAATTATCAGAGAAGGAATGTTCAAAACAAAAAAGTTTGTTGAGAAGAAAGTGTTTGTGAATAGTTCGAGTTCATTGTCTGATGAAGAGAAAAAGATTTTTTCGAAATCGAATGAAGAGTTCTTTGAAAAGAAAGCTTTAGAACCTCAGTCTGAAGGCACAAGTCGGGTAGCTGACACCCGAACATGTTTCAGATGTAATCAAGTTGGACATATTGCACGAAAGTGTACCAATTTGAAGCCTAAAACTGAAGTTGTAAAGACTTAAAAGAAGAAAGATGATGTGAAGGGAAAAGCACCAATGATTGTTGAGAAAAAGGTTTTGAAGAACCAAATCACCAAGATTAAAACCGAACCCGTAAAGAATGTGGTAACTAAAAATGAAAAATTTTACAAATGGGTTGCGTCATCTCAACAAATTTGGAAGCCTAAAACAGAGACACAAACTTCAACTTCACAAGAGAAAAAGGTGGTGAATTCAGTCCCAATTGTGGATGATACAAACTTTCCACCACTTCAAGCTAAAAATTTTAAGAAACAAAATGGGAAAGCTAAAGGCAACAAGGTAACACCCAAGGCTGGTCAGGCTTGGGTGGATATTTTCTTTGTTGAATGAAAAACCTGACTTGCCGGAGCTTCCTTGATCGCGAAGCATGAATCGGCATCTTTACTGAAATGTGTTTTTAAAATCAATCTGTGATATGTGCAGGATCTTCCGAGATTAGTTTCACGATGGATTATGAATAGTGGAGCGTCTCGACATATGACAGGGAAGACTGCGTTGCTATACGATGTTAGGAATTTCAATGGAGGTTATGTGGGATTCGCGGGTAATCAAGGTGGTAGGATTATTGGTGAAGGAACGTTATCCAATGGGATTGTGACGTTTGAAAGAGTTAACTACATTGCTGAGCTGGAGAATAATCTGCTGAGTATCTCGCAGATTTGTGACAGAATGTATACCACTCACTTCACTGACAAAGAATGTTTGATCTTGAAGCCAGGATTTGTTATCCCTGAGGAATGGATTATCATGAGAGCACCAAGAGTCAATGATCTGTACGTGTTGGATATGAGCGTAGCTACTACAACCACGGGTCAGGCTCATTGTTTTGTATCTAGAGCAACGGAAAAAGAATCGAGATTGTGGCATAGGAAAATGGGTCACATTCACCTACGAAAGATGAATCACCTGGTGCATAACGATTTAGTTTTGGGTGTTCATGTGAAAGGTTTTCATCTGGAAGGCAAGCAGAAGAAAAAGTCACACCCTACAAAGCAAGCCAATTCAGTTTCAAGACCTTTGGAAAGACTTCACATGGATTTATTCGGTCCTGTGAATGTCAAAAGTATTACAGGAAATTACTACTGTTTGGTCGTTACTGATGATTATTCCAGATTTTAGTGGGTATCGTTTTTGAAGTCAAAAGATGAAACTTATGACAGTTTGATGGCGTTGTTCAAGAAGATTGAGAATCTGTACCAAAGTCGTATGAAAAGAATCTGAAGTGATAATGGTACTGAATTCAAGAACAACAAGATGGAAGAATTTTGTGATGAAAGAGGTATATTGCATGAGTTTAGTGCTCCGTACACTCCGCAGCAGAATGGAGTCACAGAACGCAAAAACAAGACACTATTCGAGACGGCTAGAACAATGCTCGCAGATTCAAAGTTACCGATAAATTTTTGGGCTGAAGCTATTTCCGCCGCATGCTATACGCTCAACAGAGTTCTCACTGTCAAGAAGTTCAACAAAACATGCTTTGAATTGATCAATAACCGCAAACCTAATTTGAAGTATCTTGAACCGTTCGAGTCACCCTGTATTGTTCTAGAACCTTTTGGAAAGTTTGGTCCGAAGTGCATTGAGGGTATATTTGTTGGTTATGCAAGTCCTTTACGACGCGTCTTCGTTCCAAGTGAGAAGCGGATTATTGAAGCTCCAAATGTTAAATGTCAAGGTAATACAATGCTGCCGTAGAATCTTGGAGATTCATGGCGTTATCATTGCGACACTTTGTGGGATTCGTTTGACATGAAAGAAAATCAAGAAGAAGAAGAAGAAGATTTCTTTGACGAGTTGGATATTCTGAGGGAGTACGAGTCATCTCAGGAAAAGTTCCCAGCTGAGTATTCGAGGCGACCACAACAAACTTCAAATGACGATGAAGCAGGTCCTAGCAATGCTGGTGAACATGATGATGTCCAACAAAATGAAGTTGCTCAAGATAATCAGACGGTTCAGAATGATAATCAAGAATCTGAGAATATGCCGATATTTGATCGTGGTGATTCAGATTCTGAGGGGGAGCAAATTCAGGATTCAAGTCAAACAAACCAAATTATTGAATAAGGTGCAAATCAGAATGTTACTATTCTGGAAGGCGATGTGGATGTTCCAAGCGAAGTAATGCCACGAACTCTTTCATACCATCCAGAGGAGTTGATCATTAGAGAGTTGTAATCAGGCGTTCGCACGAGACGTCAAATTGACCAGGGCCTTACATGTTTTTATTCTACAATAGCACCTTTATAAACTGATTTTTCATTAAGTTGTTTTATTTCGCAGATCGAACCGCGAAGTTACAAAGAGGTGCTTACTGAAGATTCTTGGGTCAATGCGATGCAAGAAGAATTGAGTCAGTTTGAAAAGTAGGGAGTGTGGAAGCTAGTGGATTTGCCGGATGGTCAAAGGAAAATCAATACAAAATGGGTATTTAAATGTAAGAGAGACGACATAGGAGTTGTTGTACGACTAGAAGCAACAGGAGGGAGTTGATTTTACTGAAGTCTATGCTCCTGTAGCACGACTAGAAACAATCATAATTTTCCTGGCATTTGCATCTTGGAAGAACTTCATAGTATATCAGCTAGATGTGAAATCGGCGTTTCTTTATGGGAAGGTCAAAGAGGAGGTATATGTCGGACAGCCACCGGGCTTTACCGATCCGATCCACAAGAACAAGGTTTACTTGCTGGACAAAGCGTTGTATGGTTTACACCAGTCCCCGAGAGCTTGGTACGAGACTTTGTCTCAACACCTACTAGCCAACAGCTTCATTCGTGGAAAAGTGGATGCCACTCTCTTCACTAAAGAGGTCGACGGACATCTTCTGATAGTTCAAATTTACATGGACGACATAATATTTGGGTCAACGAATGAGAATCTGTGCAAAGATTTTGAACAAGTGATGAAGCAAAAATTCGAAATGTCATCAATGGGGGAGATGAAATTCTTTTTGGGACTTCAAGTTGAACAACTACCTGATGGAATTTTCATTCACCAGACGAAGTACGTTCATGATATTCTGGAGAAATTTGGGATGTCAAGTTCTACTCCAGCTGCAACCCCTTTAGCAACAAATCATGAGATTCACCCAGATCTCACCGGAGACAGGGCAGATGAGACGTTTTATCGTTCCATGATCGGTTCATTGATGTACTTAACTGCTTCAAGACCCGATATCATGTACCCAACGTGCCTCGCAGCAAGATATCAATCTAACCCGAGAGCTTCTCATTTGATTATTGTGAAGAGGATATTACGTTACCTAAAGGGAACTCCTACATTGGGGTTGTGGTATCCTAGAAAAGGCGACTTTATGCTCGAAGGGTATTCCGACTCAGATTTCGGATGCTGCAAAGTCAATGCAAAATCAACAACTGCAGGATGCCAGTTCTTTGGACCTCACTTGGTTACCTGGCAGTGTAAGAAACAAACGTCTGTGGCGCTATCCACATGTGAAGCGGAGTACGTGTCTGCTAGCAGTTGCTGCTCTCAGATCTTGTGGATACAGCAACAGATGCGCGACTACGGTTTGCAGTTTCTTAACACACCTCTTTTTGTTGATAATGAGGCCGCAATAAATATTACTAAGAATCCAGTACATCACGCTAAAACTAAACATATAGAAATTCGACATCACTTCATTCGAGATTGCTTCGAGAAGAAGTTCCACACTGACGAACAGAAAGCTGATTTACATACCAAAGCTTTTGACAAAACACGTTTTAAATATCTTTTAAAACTAAATGGTATGATGCTTCTTTCGGTGCCGGATGGTATTATTGGCGTTGATGAAGGTACTGTTGTGGATGAAGATGAGAAACAATTTGCAATGGTTTGTCGATTTTTTACTTGTTTTGGTATTTAGGGGGAGTAGATATATTTTCAGAAAATTCAAAAACAGTAAAAAATTCAAAAATACAAAATCATAATAAAATTTCAAAATCCAAAAACAATAGAAAACTGAAAAAAGAGCTTGTGTAAAAAGGGAAAATGATAGTACATCGGCTTGACAGTTACAGTATGCTAAAGATTTGTAAAGTTTAAAAGAGTTAAACAGTCTCGCTGATGATGTGTCGATAGGTTTTTACACATTTAGTAGATTTGTTCGGGATATAAACATAAAAAATTCAAACTTGCGTAATTCGTGGGGAACACTACTTGGATATATAGGTAACCCCTGAAATCTTGTTTGAAAGGTCACTCTTTCTGAAATACTAGGTCTTTATACTCAGTGATATCTGGGGTATTATTCCGGGACTTCTGCTGAATGAAAGTTTTGACCTAGTCCCCGAATAATACTTTCCGCAATTGCTTGAAAAATAGCACAACCCTCAGCAAATTGATGAAACAATAAAATTGATAGTCATTGCTGTTGTAACAAAAGATCCTCTAAAGGGGACACACCGAAAGTCGAACCGTCATCTCTCTGCTGAACGGAAGTTCTGACCTGAGCTCTCACGGTTTCGCATCTAACCCCTTACAAATATCATCTGTGGTATACTCACTTGTAAGACTGAATATTGGGATCTGGATACGGGAGTATATTCAAGAGGTGGGACACACGAATGAGTTAAGTTCCTAAAACATCTAATTCGTATCCTGAATAAATTGAAATTTGTGTGAAAATTTAAAGTGGATCAGTATATCGATAATCTACGTGAATTGTTTAATTCTGAGTATGAAATTGAAGCTTAACGGTACTAGTAACTTGTCTGATAGCTGATATGATTCCCTGACACACTCACCAAAAATATGTTTGTAAATAGTTTAATTTCTTTACTTTCTGCAATTTAAGTTTCTGTATTTCATTTCTAGTTTAGAAAACTTTATTAAAAATCCAAAAAGATTTTATTTCTGCTTTATTTTCTGACAAACCAAAGTGGAGAGTTGATCGTTGGATTCTCAAAGATGAAGCAGATGCAGGAAAATTTCTGAACTGGAGAATGGGGAGAGCTTATCTTGATGAAGATTAGATTGTTGGAAAAGTCAAAAACAAGTTCATTAACTTGATTCTTGTTATTTTCAGAAAATGTTTGAAAATTTTAAACAAAAATCAGTTTGTTTGTCTAAAGATCAACCAAGGTCATTAAATTGGACTTGGTAGATTAATTGAGTAATCAGGGTCATTAACTTGGACCTGAATACTTGAGTGGATTTCTAAACTGATAGATATTGTGATTTATTATTGAAAATCAATAGATTGTAATGTTATTTGGTTGAGCAACAAGTTGTGGATTTTATCATCCCCATGAATCAAAAAGTTAAAGTTTGAACCAGACCAAGACCCTAGATCCCAACATACCGAGAGGGGGAGTTTGTGAAAGGGGGAGTCTAGAGTTCTGAATCAACAGTCAAAGGGGAGACTGAAGATAGAGCTAGGTCAAGATCTTGAACCTGTGGAGAGAAAGTTTTTACAATGAGAAGACAAAGTTGGAAAGAGATAAAGACTGAAGACTCGACGCCGAAGACTTCGTCAACATCCAAGTGGGAGTCTGTTGGTGCACTGAATGTCTGCTGACTATGTCTTAATCGAGTCTTAGATCTAGATAGATTGTTTAGGAGTTTGGAATTGAAAAAGTGGTTTTAGATTGTAATTCCGCTTGAAATGACAAGAAGTCATTTCAAGCGAAATCAGGTTATCTTGTAATTCTGCTCCAGATGGCAAGTTGTAATTCCGCTCTAAGTGTTCATGGTGATTCCGCTCGAGATTAGACATCATTATGGGGTTCCGCTTGAACAGTTTCAAGCGGAATCAGAACCCCTATATATATGTGTGTGATGATTTCATTCGGAACGTTGGAGCGAAATCTGGTCATGTGTTAGGTGTCGAATTGCTGTCAAAATTCAGTCAGAAACACGTGTAAAGACTTGGAAAAGCAGTAATAGAAAGAAATTAAAAGGATACAACCTGTGTGACTTTGTTTACTTTGATTCCGCCTTTATAAACGAAGATGAACTGCCTTTACTGACTGTTTAGGGTCACAACGCGGCCCAACATGCCCCTAATTGAAGAGATAGATTGTTGTACTTCCGGTTTTTCAAGGCCTCGTGTGTTTTTACAAAAGGTCGTCCCAACACTAGAGGAGCGTCATCGAGGATGACGAAGTCGGTTGGGATTACCATTTGATTTGTTTGAACCAAGACATCCTCAACTACACCGATTGATTTTATTATTTTCCGATAAGATAGAAAAATGGGTATTTGAAGTGGAGAAAAATTACTGATACTTAATTTTTCGAAAATGTAGTTCGGCATTATGTTAACACAAAGATCTTTATCAATTTTGATATTACTAATAAAGGAGTTTAAAAAAAAAACATGGAACCGGTGTAATGTTAATTTCAAATGGGTCTTCTTTTATTAGCGAAGTTTGATCATTTGTTAAGTTAATGCCTACTGTTTCGTCAATTTTAGTGTTACTGTTTAGCTCTTTTAAAAACTTAGCATGAGTGGGTATTAAACAATGATTTTCGAAAGAAGGTGACAAGAGATTAATTTCTTGAAAATTAGACTCTTCTTGAATTTTAACGTTATCGGACTCACCTTTTTCGTTGTTTAACTCATGTGTTGGTTTTTCACTTATTTGTTCTTCCATTTTTACCTCTTCAACTATTTCTTTGTTATTACTACAAGTTAATTCTTCCCTTGCGCGGGACTCCTCTTCCCTTGCGCGGAATTCTTTTATGTAACGCTCAATAGTCTTAAGGTGTTCTAGTATCTTTTCGGTTACTTCGGTGATAGAATAAGGATCGGGATCCTCAAAGCTTGAATCCGGATGTTCGATCCTTGGTTCTTCATAGTACTCATATGAAGTAGATGGTTCGCACCATTGTTCTTCATTGTAAGTATATGATGGATAACGGTCGTAATTTTGTTCTTCATAATACTCATATGAGGTGTGTTGTTCACGCCATGGTTCCTCATAATAAGTATATGAAGGTGGTGGCTCATACCTTGGTTCCTCAAAGTATGAGTATGAGGGCTCATACCTTGGTTCATCAAAATATGAGTATGAGGGAGAAGGTTCATACCTTTGGTCTTCATAGGATGTGTATGAAGTCGATGGCTCGTACCTGGGCTCCTCATAATAGGTGTATGAAGTGGATGGTTGAAATAAGTTACAATATTGTACCGAGTGCGGGTCACCACAATTAGTGCAATAGTCTTCCCTATAATCATCCTCCTTATAGGTGTAGTTGTAGCCTCCTGAGTATTGATCCATAAGAATCACTCAGCAGACCACAAAAGAGTCTCGAGACCAGAAAACGAAAATAAAAACGGAAACAGAAGCTGGACACGACCCCGTGTTCAGTGGACACGGCCCGTGTACAGGGTCTGTATCTGAGCGTTTGAATAAAAGTAAATGGTTCTGTGCAGCACGGGGGCGTGTTCAGTGAGCACGACCCCGTGTTCAGACTCTGTATCTGGGTGTTTTTATGAAAAATATGCAGCACGGGCCCGTGTTCAGTGAACACGGCCCGTGTTCAACCTATTGTAAATGCAAAACTAACTAAAATGCAGAAAAATGTGCGCACGTTTTGAAAAAGGTTTGAAAAACTGATTAGGCCATCGATTTTAAGCTTTCTTAAAATCCTTGTGTCCCCGCCAACGGCGCCAAAACTTGATGCGTAGTTAGTGTGATATATTTTTATGTATATTTTTAGCCCTTTTTAACCACTTTAGTCAAGTTTTAAATTTATAAAACACGATATTTACTAACACCAAACACACGTATGGGCAAGTGCACCCATCGTGAGCGTAGTATAGTGTTGGTAAGATACCGAGGTCATTCAAGGACACAAGAGCTTTTAATACCGGTTTATCCTCAACGTCTAATCAAATCAAAAATTTAGGAAAAAAGGTTTTAAACTAGAAAATAAAAACTAAGATGCTGAAAATAAAAATAATATAAATAAAATACAGATAGACAAGATGAATCACTTGGATGACTCGCCTTTAGTGTAACCTTTGATTATTTCTGCACTTTTGCACTTTTTAAGAGATTATCTTAGTTATTGTAGTAGGCCCCTCTTTTAAAGGTGACGTTACCCTCAACCCAGTAGTTTGAGTCAGCAAGGATACAATCCTAAAGGGTCGGATTATTGAAAGATAATTAATTAAGTTATTAATGCATAATGTGGTAGGCCTCTCTTTTGAAGGTGACGTTACCCTCTGCTAAGTAGTCTGAGTCAGCAGGGATACAGTCCTAAGTAGCCGGGTTAAAGTTTTAATAGTAGTTTACATATGAGGGGATTAAAGAGTTTGGACCCCCGCCATACAATACCATTGGGTATTGAAGGAGGTCCAACTAAATTTGACCCAAGTCCTTGCAGGATCTATACACTAAACAATGGTAAGACTCTTACCAAACCATTCCCTTAACCCCCGACCAGGTAGCCAACATATCTCCATATAGACCGTGGAGATATGAATGGTGAAAATCTTTTATTTTATATAGACAGTAAAATAATGCCAAGACACCACGGATAAATGATAAGGAAGAATCACCTTCAACATATAAAACTAGTTATTAAAGTCATTTATACCACCAAATAAAAAGTGAGAAAATATTAAAAATAAAAAGTATTACACTAAATGCTTGTCTTCACCAAGTGATGTAAGAGACTTAGGCAAACATGACCTTTGATTGTCAAGAACTCTTACGATCAATCTTGGATCCCGAGACGACTCACACACTCTATGATGGATGATGGACAATGTTGGTGGATGATGGTGTTGTGGTGGTGGTGGAGTGTGGGTGAAGTGTGAGAGAGGTGGTGTGCCAAGGGATGATTTGCAAGTGAGCCAAGCACCCCTATTTATAGCCTGAACAGAAGCTCGGGCACGGCCCCGTGTCCATCTCTCTTCTCTTTCTTCATTAATTGCAGTTTGTCTGCATTAGTTGACCACGCCCCCGTGTCCGCTGGGCACGATCCTGTGTGCAGAAGCGTATCTGTACTATCAAGATTTCCTCAGATTCTGTGAATCTTAGAGTTGACCATGGCCCCGTGTCTAGTGGGCACGCCCCCGTGGTGGGTGATAGAAGGTTCTACAACTTTGTCTTTTCTGCTGACACTTGGGCACGACCCCGTGCTCATTCAGCACGGAGCGTGTTCAGTCTTCTGTTCTCTTGTTTTTGCTTGGGAAGATGCTGTTGGGGGGTCGGGCATGCCACATTTGTTCCTTTTCTTGTATTTATGTTAGATTTAGCTGCCTTTTTGCTTCTTTTGTTCATTTGAGCTCATTTAGTCCTGAAAATACAAAAGGAAGACAAAAACACACTTTTTCCAACATTAGTACTAAAAAAGGGTTAGTTTTATGCCACAATTGATGTAATTTATATGTTGCATTTTGTACACATCAATTACCAAATGGAAAACCCCTGAGTCACCAACCGAGGTTAGAAGTTTCTTAGGATTGGCCGGTTATTATAGAAGATTTATTCGAGATTTTTCTAGAATAGCTATTCACTTAACAAAGTTAACCTGTAAATCCATTAAGTTTGAATGGGGACCAAAACAGGAAGAAGCATTTAGAATTCTTAAGCAAAGATTAACCAATGCACCCATACTAGCGTTACCAGAAGGAACTGAAGACTTTGTAGTCTATTGTGACGCCTCTAAATTAGGTTTTGGATGTTTGTTAATGCAACGACAGAAGGTTATAGCTTACGCCTCTAGACAACTTAAGAATCACGAAGAGGATTATTCAACCCATGATCTCGAATTAGGAGCCATAATTTTTGCCCTTAAGATTTGGTGACATTACCTTTACGGTAGTAAGTTTACCATTTTCACAGATCATAAGAGTTTAAGATATGTTTTTGGGCAAAAAGGGTTAAATATGAGATAAAGACGCTGGATAGAGATACTAAGTGATTATGATTGTAATATCCAGTATCATGTAGGAAAAGCCAATGTTGTGGCTGATGCTTTAAGTCGAAAGTATCACGAAAAGCCAAAAAGGGTACGTTCTCTTAAATTAAATCTACAAGTAGATTTAAATGAACAAATTAGAAAAGCACAAGAATCAGTAATCAAGGATGATACTGAAATATTAAAAGGAAAGATTAAGGAATTAGAGCAAGGAACAGATGGAATTTGGAGATTCCATAAGAAAAGAATGTGGATACCTAAATCAGGAAACCTACGTCACCATATATTAGAAGAAGCCCATAAGTCTAAGTATACAATGCATCCAGGAAGTGATAAGATGTATCAGGATTTAAGAAAAAAAATTTGGTGGATAGAAATGAAAAAGGATATAGCAGTTTATGTTTCTAAATGTTTAACCTGTTCACAAGTCAAAGCTGAACATCAAAAACCCTCAGGATTATTACAACAGTTAGAAATGCCAATGTGGAAATGGGAACTGATAACAATGGATTTTGTTACCAAATTACCCAAAACAAGGAAAGACAATGATACAATCTGGGTTATTGTAGATAGGCTAACCAAGTCAGCTCATTTCCTACCAATGAAGGAAACTTTCAGTATGGAACAGTTAGCTAAATTATATGTAAATGAAATAGTTTCATTACATGGAATTCCTTTATCAATTATGTCTGATAGGGATAGCCGTTTTACCTCTCATTTTTGGACAAGTTTCCAACAGGCAATGGGAACCAAGCTAAATCTAAGCACAGCTTATCATCCTCAAAGAGATGGACAAAGTGAAAAGACAATTTAGACAATGGAGGACATGCTTAGAGCTTGTGTAATTGATTTCGGAGGTAGTTGGGACGATCACTTACTGTTAATAGAATTTTCTTACAATAACAGTTATCACCCAAGTATCAATGCTGCACCATTCGAAGCACTGTATGGACGAAAGTGCCGAACCCCAGTCTGTTGGGCAGAAATTGGGGAAAAACAACTATCTGGACCCGAGTGCAGGAAAGTGCCGAACCCCAGTCTGTTGACCACGGCCCCGTGTCTAGTGGGCACGCCCCCGTGGTGGGTGATAGAAGGTTCTACAACTTTGTCTTTTCTGCTGACACTTGGGCACGACCCCGTGCTCATTCAGCACGGAGCGTGTTCAGTCTTCTGTTCTCTTGTTTTTGCTTGGGAAGATGCTGTTGGGGGGTCGGGCATGCCACATTTGTTCCTTTTCTTGTATTTATGTTAGATTTAGCTGCCTTTTTGCTTCTTTTGTTCATTTGAGCTCATTTAGTCCTGAAAATACAAAAGGAAGACAAAAACACACTTTTTCCAACATTAGTACTAAAAAAGGGTTAGTTTTATGCCACAATTGATGTAATTTATATGTTGCATTTTGTACACATCAATTACCAAGTGCCGAAACCCATGAGTCACCAACCGAGGTTAGAAGTTTCTTAGGATTGGCCGGTTATTATAGAAGATTTATTCGAGATTTTTCTAGAATAGCTATTCACTTAACAAAGTTAACCTGTAAATCCATTAAGTTTGAATGGGGACCAAAACAGGAAGAAGCATTTAGAATTCTTAAGCAAAGATTAACCAATGCACCCATACTAGCGTTACCAGAAGGAACTGAAGACTTTGTAGTCTATTGTGACGCCTCTAAATTAGGTTTTGGATGTTTGTTAATGCAACGACAGAAGGTTATAGCTTACGCCTCTAGACAACTTAAGAATCACGAAGAGGATTATTCAACCCATGATCTCGAATTAGGAGCCATAATTTTTGCCCTTAAGATTTGGTGACATTACCTTTACGGTAGTAAGTTTACCATTTTCACAGATCATAAGAGTTTAAGATATGTTTTTGGGCAAAAAGGGTTAAATATGAGATAAAGACGCTGGATAGAGATACTAAGTGATTATGATTGTAATATCCAGTATCATGTAGGAAAAGCCAATGTTGTGGCTGATGCTTTAAGTCGAAAGTATCACGAAAAGCCAAAAAGGGTACGTTCTCTTAAATTAAATCTACAAGTAGATTTAAATGAACAAATTAGAAAAGCACAAGAATCAGTAATCAAGGATGATACTGAAATATTAAAAGGAAAGATTAAGGAATTAGAGCAAGGAACAGATGGAATTTGGAGATTCCATAAGAAAAGAATGTGGATACCTAAATCAGGAAACCTACGTCACCATATATTAGAAGAAGCCCATAAGTCTAAGTATACAATGCATCCAGGAAGTGATAAGATGTATCAGGATTTAAGAAAAAAAATTTGGTGGATAGAAATGAAAAAGGATATAGCAGTTTATGTTTCTAAATGTTTAACCTGTTCACAAGTCAAAGCTGAACATCAAAAACCCTCAGGATTATTACAACAGTTAGAAATGCCAATGTGGAAATGGGAACTGATAACAATGGATTTTGTTACCAAATTACCCAAAACAAGGAAAGACAATGATACAATCTGGGTTATTGTAGATAGGCTAACCAAGTCAGCTCATTTCCTACCAATGAAGGAAACTTTCAGTATGGAACAGTTAGCTAAATTATATGTAAATGAAATAGTTTCATTACATGGAATTCCTTTATCAATTATGTCTGATAGGGATAGCCGTTTTACCTCTCATTTTTGGACAAGTTTCCAACAGGCAATGGGAACCAAGCTAAATCTAAGCACAGCTTATCATCCTCAAAGAGATGGACAAAGTGAAAAGACAATTTAGACAATGGAGGACATGCTTAGAGCTTGTGTAATTGATTTCGGAGGTAGTTGGGACGATCACTTACTGTTAATAGAATTTTCTTACAATAACAGTTATCACCCAAGTATCAATGCTGCACCATTCGAAGCACTGTATGGACGAAAGTGCCGAACCCCAGTCTGTTGGGCAGAAATTGGGGAAAAACAACTATCTGGACCCGAGTGCAGGAAACAACCGACAAGGTCATTCAAGTCAAGGAACGACTGAAAGCAGCACGTGATCGACAGAAAAGCTATGCTGACAATAGGCGGAAACCATTGAAATTTCAAGTAGGAGATAAGGTATTATTAAAGGTCTCTCCTTGGAAAGGAACGATAAGATTCATCAAAAGAGGAAAGCTAAGTCCCAGGTATGTTGGACCTTTTGAAATTATTAGAAGAATAGGACCTGTAGCCTATCAGCTACAGCTACCAGAGGAAATGGCAGGGATACATGCTGTGTTTCATGTATCTAACCTCAAGAAATGCTTAGCTGATGAATTACTGGTAGTACCTCTTAAGGATATAGAGGTAAATGAACAACTTAAATTTGTAGAGAGGCCTCTACAGATTGAGGATAGGAAAGTTAAGAACCTCAAGCATAAAAGATTAGTTCTGGTAGGAAATATCCACACTTGTTCCAGTAGATCTCGAGGACGAGCTCTAAAACAAGGTGGGGAGGATATAACAACCCTCCTGAATTTTTTTTTCGACACCCTAAATATAATTAAAATATCCCAATATGTCTTAAAATACACCCCGTATATGAAAACCGAGCCCAAAATACGATATAACATTAAAAATCAAATAAAAACAAGGAAATTGAGGCTATCGCGGGGCGCTTAGACTTTGGCTACTGCCTACGCGGGCCGCGAGCGATGAAAGACGAGGCTTCACCCGGTGTTGACACGTGGCTCCTAGCCGATGAATATTCCAGAAAGAATATTAGCCACTATTTTAGGAATATATTGAATTGTATATATTTTGTATATCTCGTTTCCTTATTATACGATTGTATCATCCCTATATAAGGGGGTTTTGTAAATCAATAATAATTATTCAGTTTCATAAACTTTTATGGTATCACAGCCTTAACCTTTTTCTAGGGTTTCGATCCTTGTTTATTATCGGCAGCCTCTTTCTTCACCCCTGATCACCGATTTTTTTTCTGTTCTTCATCACAGCCATCAACGATAAACCTGAAGCCTCTGCTGCCACCAAATCAAACACTCTGCACCCCGCCTATTCGGTTACTAATATTAACGCTAAAATCCGCACCTTAGATGGCACGAATGTAACCTATTCTAACTGGGTTAAGCTGTTTAACCTTCATGTCCACCACCTACAAAGTTGCAGACCACATTGATGGCAGCCCAGCCCCTGCAAAAACAACTTCGGATTATGATCTATGGAAGGAACTTGATGCCCTTGTAATGCAGTGGATCTTCAGCACTGTATCGGATGACATCCTCAAACGCATCATTGATAATAATGCCTCGGCACATGATGCTTGGGCCAAGCTGGAAAAGATATACCTCAGTAATAAGAAGGCACAGGTTGCTGCTCTCGAAACACAATTCTGCAACATGACCCTTGGTGCCTGTGCTTCTTTAGATGACTATTGTCAACAACTTCAAAGTCTTGCCTCCCAACTAGCCGATGTCAACAAACCTGTGTCTGACTCTCGGCTGGTCTTACAGCTCGTCCGTGGTCTCCCTCCCGAGTACAACACTACTGCTTCATTTATCAACAACAAAGATGCTGATTGGGACTTCGCCATCTCCCTTCTCAAAGATGATGCTATTCGTATTGAAGCACAAAAAGGAGCTACCACGTCAGTCTTGGTAGCGCCGATCAGCAATACATCATCTTCACAGCCGGCTCTCACTACTACTGTCCCTGACCACACACCTGAACCGAACAGCAGTAATCCGAACAGCAGCAATCAGAACCGGGGACACGGACGCGGACGCGGCAGAAACAACTCTAGGGGTGGCGGTCGTTACGGAAACAGAGGCGGTTCATCAGGATACGACCGCTCTTTTTGGACTGCTGGCAACCCTTCAGCCTATAATTCTCCATACCCAAATTGGGCCTGGTGGACCACACCTCCATGCCCTTACCCAAACAAAACAATTGGCGGCCCAACCCTCCTCAGCAGTCCCAGGCCCACTTTGCTGGTTCGGGCTATTACTCGTCTCCCTAGTTCGGGCCAAACCAATATGGGTATGATGCATTGTCCCCCTCTGATTTAAGTGCAGCTTTTAATAATTTACAGATGAACCCGAATGCATCATGGAATAATGATATCATGGATACTGGGGCAGGATCGCATTCGGCACGCGATCCAGGCAAAATTGTAATTCCCACATCTTGTCCTGTACGCAGTTCAATTAGGGTTGGTAATGGCACTTGTATACCAATTGGCAGCACGGGCACTGGCTTCCACACCCTACCCAACCGAACCTATATTTTGCCAAATATTCTATACAGCCCACACATAATTAGAAACCTTATTTCTGTACGACGTTTTACTCGTGATAATAATGTGTCTATCGAATTTGACCCGTTTGGTTTTTCTTTGAAGGATCTTTTCACTAAACGGACTCTTTCAAGACACAACAGTACCGGGACCTCTATCCTTTCACTCCGCCTGAATTACCTCCACAAGCCTGCTTCATCACCACACTATCCCTCCCTTGGCACGAGCGTCTCGGTCACCCCGGGAATCAAGTTTTAGATTTATTACGTCGTAATTTTCATTTTTCATGTAATAAAGTCACTTTGTCTCATGTTTGCAACTCTTGTCAACTTTCGAATAGTAAACGTTTACCTTTTTCCGCATCAAATTCTTTTACGTTTGCCCCATTTGATATTGTGTATTATGACCTTTGGACATCACCCGTCACAAGCAAAACAGGTTACAAATATTACATGGTGCTTGTTGATAATTTTTCTCACTTTATTTGGGTATACCCACTTAAATTTAAATCCGAGGCCTTTCCCACCTTTACTAAATTTCATACACTCATTGAAACACAATTTCAAAGAAAAATCAAAACTTTTCAATGCGATCTTGGAGGCGAATTTGATAATCATGCTTTCAAAAGCTTTGCCAATCATCATGGCTTGCTATTTCGGTTCTCGTGCCCTCAAACATCCTCACAAAATGGACGGGCCGAACGTATGATCCTTCGTCTAAATGACATCATACGTGCCCTCCTCATTCACGCACACCTACCCCCCTGTTTTTTGGGTCAAAGCTCTACACACCGCCTCCTACTTACACAACATCTTACCCACTAAACGCTTAAACTTTTATACACCCACATTTGCCCTATACCTTCGGCATCCTCACTACGATCATTTACGCGTATTCGGGTGTGCTTGCTACCCCAACACCTCCGCTACTTCACCACGCAAGCTTCACCCTCGTGCAATTTGTTGCATCTTTCTCGGCTACCCCCTGGATATCCGGGGTTACCGGTGCTTTGACCCAACCACCGGTAAAGTTCATATCTCTCGTCATGTAACCTTCGACGAATCGACCTTTCCTTACACCTTGCCACAAACACCCACTACCTACGATTTTTTAGACGACTCACCTCCTCCTGGCTTCTCCTTTATTCCATCACCACCCATTCAAACACCCGCACCTCCCACACCGGTCCACCATCACTCCGTTTCCAATTACCTACAGCCGACGCCCAAAACCACCACCTCCTATCATCCCCCCACTTACGACATCCACTGCCACAACCCCACCCCCCACTGCCACGGCCCCACCCCCTTTGCGCCGGGCCTCTATTGTCTATTGTGATAATGTTTCAGCTGTGTATCTCTCTGATAATCCAGTGCAGCATCAACGTACCAAACATGTAGAGATTGATATTCACTTTGTACGGGAAAAGGTTCGCATCGGTCACATTAGAGTTCTACATGTTCCGTCTGCCTTACAATATGCTGGTATCTTCACAAATGGATTCTCCAAGCAGTTATTCCAGTCGTTTTGACCCAGTTTGAGCGTTGGTCCCTACCACATTCAAACTGCGGGGGAGTCTTAGCCGATGAATATTCCAGAAAGAATATTAGCCATTATTTTAGGAATATATTGAATTGTATATATTTTGTATATCTTGTTTCCTTATTATACGATTGTATCATCCCTATATAAGGGGGTTTGTAAATCAATAACAATTATTCAGTTTCATAAACTTTTAGTGGCAACACGTGTTGGACCTATACTCGTGACCCGGATCAGCTACGGCCTAGACCCCCTACTACGCGGGCTGCGTAGCCCGTTGCTACATCTTACGCGGGCCGCGTAAGACCCAAAATCAGCCCCTATAAAGCTGGAGCTCGGGCCTTCAGTCGAAACTCGTTCAAAACTCTTTCTCTCTCGAAATTTTCTTATAGTAGGCATAATCTCTGCGCATAATACCCCCTAAATAACGAAGTTCTGCTCCGTTGTAAGTATCATAACCCCTGGATACGTATTGAATACTCTGCCCGATTGATCTAGGGTTCCGTAACGGCTGTAGTGGTTCTGCCCGACATAGTCGTTGGAATGCCGTCTCGGGGAGGGTATTACTAATGTTAAAATGGGTTATTATACTAACACGTGTGCATTTGTGTATTTAATAGATAATCACCAGGCAAACCCTAAAGGAAATTCAAAGACAGCAATGTGAGTAATATCCTTTTTGCAAATTGTTTTTACTAAACCTCACACAATTAATTATATATTAAACAGTTATTGAGTATTTGTAAGGATACAACTATCGTCGGTATGTTGGGGTTTTGTATACAAAATTTGTTACTGCCTTGCGAGGAGTAACATGACCACAAGTCGGGTTGACAGTACCGTAGGTGGTAATTGATATGACTTGGAAACAAATGTAATTGCGAGACCGCCCTCAATACTGTACAACGGTTTTTATGGGAGAGGATCACGAGAAAACTACATCTAAATGAGAAAACTAGAAAACTAACTAAAAAAACCTAAAAAAAAGCCAAAAAACATACCAAATTTTTTTTTCACAATTTTTTATAAAAAAATCGCTACTTTTTATATATAAAAAAAATTTTCAAAAAAAAAAAAAACTTTTTTTTGTTGTACTGCACATGTGCATTATATGTGATTATATGTGTACTACACATGTACTACACATGTGCACTATATCCGTAATAGTGCACATGTGCAATATAACAAAAAACCTTTTTTTATTTTTATTTTTTTGAAAATTTTTTTCCATGTATAAAAACCTCCGATTTTTTTATAAAAATTTTTAAAAAAAATTGGTATTTGGCTTTTTTAGTTAGTTTTTTGGTTTTCTCATTTAAACTAGTTTTCTCATGATTCATCCCCTGGTTTTTATTTAAACTTGATTAAACTGGGATTCACTCACCAGTATTTCCCACTGACAAAATGTTTTTAAAACGCGTTTCAGGTAACAAAATGTGAAAGCCAAATAGAAGCCAGTTGGACAGCACTGAAGGCTTGGAAAAGTGGCAATAAAGTTACCTAAAATAAATAGATGATTTATTAAATAAAAATAGGATTTAATCCTATGCAAATGTGTGTACTTAAAACTTGGGTTTTATCCCATGTGTTTAATATTATGAAAGTGTGGTATTTTACTCTGATAAAATATTTCCTAACTACGATCCTGATGTAATTTCCGCTGCCAAAATTGATAAAACAACAGATACTACCGAAACTTGCCGCGGCCGCCCGTTCCCGGGTTGTTAGGAGACGGGGGTTGCGACTTAATGCTCTTGTCAGCTCTTCTTCACACACGACCCCGTGTGTCAACGACACAACACTGTGGCATTTGTACTTGTTGTATGAACCCAAATATGCAAATTTGAGAGTTTACCACGACCCATGCTGAGGTGACACGACCCCGTGTCCCTTGCCGTTTTCTGTTTGTCTTTATTCTTTAAGGAATCTTGACTTGGGCACTACCTATGCCTGGCAGGCACGACTCCGTGTTGGGCTACTGACTTGTTGCTTTAGGGCGAAGCTTGGAGGGTCGGTATAATGTGTCAACTTCCTTTCTTCGTCTTTTATGTTGGTTTTTGTCGTTAATTTGTTCCTTCTGTTTATTTGAGCTTATTTTATCCTGAAAATCAAAAGTTGATGTGTGTAAAATGCAACATATAAATCACATCAATTAAGGCATAAAACTAACCCTTTTTAAGTACTAATGTTGGAAAAAGAGTGTTTTTGTCTTCCTTTTTGTATTTTCAGGATGAAATGAGCTCAAATTCACAAAAGAAGCAAAAAGACAACTAATTCTAGCATAAATACAAGAAAAGGAATAAAAGTAGACTGCCCGGACCCTCAACAGCATCCTCCAGAGCAAAGAAGAGAAAGCAGAAGTCTGAACACGCCCCGTGCTCAGCCAGCACGGAGCCGTGCCCAAGAAGCAGCATAAAAGACAAACTTATAGAAGCTTCCATTGCCCACCACGGGGCCGTGTCCAGCGGGCACGGGGGCGTGGTGAAAGTACAGCAGGCGCATTAATTGTAATTGCGAATTACAATTAATGAGGAGAGAGAGTGTCACACGGGCACGGGGGCGTGTCCACTAGACACGGGGCCGTGTCCAGCCTTCTGTTCAGCCTATAAATAGGAGTGCTTGGTTTCATTTCAACTCATCCCTTGGCACACCACCTCTCTCACACTTCATCCACCACCCACCACCACCATAACACCATCATCCACCACCATCATCTATTGTCCATCGTAGAGTGTGTGAGTCGTCTCGGGATCCAAGATTGATCGTAAGAGTTCTTGACAATCAAGGTCATGTTTGCCTAAGTCTCTTACATCACTTGGTGAAGACAAGTGTTTAGTATAATACTTTTTATTTTCAATCTTTTGCACTTTTTATTTGGTTTTGTATTAATGACTTTAATAACTAGTTGCTTATGTTGAAGGTGATCTTTCCTTATCGTTTGTCCGTGGTGTCTTGGCATTATTTTACTGTCTATATAAAATAAAAGATTTTCACCATTCATATCTCCACGGTCTATATGGAGGTATGTTGGCTACCTGGTCGGGGGTTAAGGAACGGTTTGGTAAGGGTCTTGCCCTTGTTCAGCGTTTAGAGGTCCTGCTTGGGACCTGGGTCAAATTTAGTAGGATCTCCTTCAATGCCCATAGGTATTGGATGGGGGGGGGGATCCAAACTCTTTGACCCCCTCATAAGTTAACTACTATTAATACTATAACCCGGCTATTTAGGACTGTATCCCTGCTGACTCAGACTACTTAGCCGAGGGTAACGTCACCGCCGAAAGCGGGGCCTACCACAATTTGCATTAATAACTTAATTCATTATCTTTCAATAATCCGACCCTTTAGGATTGTATCCTTGCTGACTCAAACTACTGGGTTGACGGTAACGTCGCCTTCAAAAGAGGGGCCTACTACAATAACTAAGATAATCTCTTAAACAAGTGCAAAAGTGCGAAAATAATCAAAGGTTATACTAATACACGTGTCGGATCCAAGTGATTCATCTTGTCTGTCTGTTTTTATTTTATTTTATTTTTCAGCATTTAGTTAGTTTTTATTTTCTTAGTTTAAAAAACATTTTTCTCACTTTTTGATTTGATTAGACGTTGAGGATAAACCGGTATTAAAAGCTCTTGTGTCCTTGGACGACCTCGGTATCTTACCAACACTATACTACGTCCACGATGGGTGCACTTGCCCATATGTGTGTTTAGTGTTAGTGAATATCGTGTTTTATAAATTTAAAACTTGGCTAAAAGTGTAAAAAGGGCTTAAATATACATCAAAAATATATTACACTACACACGCATCAAGTTTTTGGCGCCGTTGCCGGGGACACAAGGATTTTAAGAAAGCTTAAAATCAACGGCCTAATCAGTTTTTCAAAACCTTTTCAAAACGCGCGCATATTTTTCTGCATTTTAGTTTAGTTTGCATTTACAGTATCCTGAACACGGGGCCGTGCTCACTGAACACGCCCCCGTGCTGCATATTTTTAGTTAGATACCCAGATACAGAGTCTGAACACGGGGCCGTGCTCACTGAACACGCCCTCGTGCTCAACATGACCAGTAACTTTAATTAAAACGCCCAGATACAGACCCTGAACATGGGGCCGTGTCCACTGAACACGGGGCCGTGTCCAGCCTCTGTTTCCATCTCTATTTTTGTTTTCTGGTCCCGAGACTCAGTTGTGATCTGTTGAGTGATTCTTATGGATCAATACTCAGGAGGTTACAACTACACCTATGATGAGGATGATTATAGGGGTAATTATTGCACTAATTGTCGTAACGCACGCTCGGTTCAATATAATAACTCATATCAACCATCCAATTCATACAACCATTATGAGGAGCCCAGGTACGAGCCATCGACTTCATACACATCCTATGAAGACCAAAGGTATGAACCTCCTCCCTCATACTCATATTTTGATGAACCAAGGTATGAGCCTTCATACTCATACTTTGAAGACTCAAGATATGAGCCACCGCCTTCATACTCTTATTATGAGGAACCATGGCGTGAACAACCCACCTCATATGAGTACTATGAAGAACAAAGTTTCGACCCTTATCCATCATATACTTACAATGAAGAACAATGGTGTGAACCATCTACTTCATATGAGTATTATGAGGAGCCAAGGATCGAAAAACCGGATTCAAGCTTTGAGGATCCAAATTCTTTTTCTCTCACCGAAGTGACCAATAGGATATTAGAACACATTAAAACTATCGAACGTTACATGAAAGAATCTCGCGCAAGGGTAGAGGAATCCCGCGCAAGAGAAGAATTGAATAGTAATAATAACGTAGAGATAGTTGAAAATGTAAAAACGGAAGAACAAGAAAGTGAAAAATCGACACATGAGTTAAACAATGAAAAAGGTGAGTCCGATAATGTTAAAATTCATGAAGAGTCTAATTTTGAAGAAATTAATCTCTTGTCACCTACTTTCGAAAATCATTGTTTAATAACCCCTCATGCCAAGTTTTTAAAAGAGTTAAACACTAGTGCTAAAATCAAAGAAATAGTGAGTGTTAAGTTAACTAATGATCAAACTTCACTAATAAAAGAAGACCCTTTTGAAATTAACATTACACCGGTTCCATGTTTCTTTCAAAATTCATTTATTAGTAATATCACTATTGATAAAGATCTTTGTGTTAACATAATGCCTAACTACATTTTTGAAAAATTAAGTATTAGTGATTTTACTCCACTTCAAATACCCATTTTTCTATCCGATCGAAAAGTGATAAAATCAATCGGTGTAGTTGAAGATGTTTTGGTTCACACAAATCAACTGGTAATCCCAACCGACTTCGTCATCCTTGATGACGCCCCCTAGTCTTGGGAAAACCTTTTGTACAAACTCATAAAGCATTGAAAAACCGGAAATTCAACAATCTACCTCTTCAGTTAGGGGCATTCAAAAGGAGCATAGATCTTGAGCGTTCAATGAAATATCCTTTTGGCAATAATGACCCCCTAATTGAAGATGAAGCTGAGCCACCCGATACAACTAGCGAAGAAGACCACTTTGTCGAGGAAGAGATAGCCATAGAACAAACCTTTAAGGTTCTTAATCTAGATGAGCCACAAAATGAGGTGTCTTCTAAAGACCCACCCATTGAGCTCAAATAACTTCCTAAAGGTTTGGAATATGCTTTTCTAGGCAAAGATGGTATTTACCTGTAATTATTTCATCTAAATTAAGTAACGTAGAAAAAGAGAAATTAGTTAACCTACTTAAAAAACACAAAAACGCGATCGCTTGGAAGCTTGTAGATATTAAAGGAATAAGCCCTTCCATGTGCACGCACAAAATTTTAATGAATGATGACTACAAAACAGTAATTCAACCACAACGAAGAGTGAATCCCAATGTTCAAGAAGTGGTTAAAAATGAAGTCATCAAGCTGCTTGACGCCGGATTAATCTACCCTATCTTTGATAGTCCGTGGGTAAGTCCCGTTCAAGTAGTCCCGAAGAAAGGAGGTATGACGGTAATAACTAATGAGAAAAATGAATTAATACCAACAAGAACCGTCACCGGATTGAGAGTTTGTATAGATTATAGGCGATTAAATGAAGCAACAAGGAAAGACCACTTTCCTTTACCATTCATTGATCAAATGTTAGAACGACTGTCCGGTCATAAATTTTATTGTTTCTTAGATGGTTTTTCAGGTTATTTTCAAATACCGATAGCACCCGAAGACCAAGAGAAGACAACTTTCACATGTCCCTACGGAACTTTCGCATATCGACGCATGCCATTCGGTCTATGTAATGCGCCTGCAACATTCCAACGTTGTATGGTGGCCATTTTCCATGATATGATAGAAAAGACAATGGAAGTCTTCATGGACGACTTTTCCATCTTTGGAGACTCATATGACCAATGCCTCGATAATCTTGAACGAATGCTATCCCGATGTGAGGAAACTAACCTCGCCCTTAACTGGGAAAAATGCCATTTCATGGTAACAGAGGGAATAGTACTCGGTCACAAAATCTCAAGCGAAGGAATGGAAGTTGATCGAGCAAAAATAGAAACTATTTCTCGATTACCTCCTCCATCCTCCGTAAGAGCAATCAGAAGTTTCCTAGGGCATGCCGGATTTTATAGAAGGTTTATCAAGGACTTTTCAAAAATTTCAAGGCCTCTAACAAAATTACTTGAAAAAGATGCACCCTTCATCTTTGACAAGGAATGCAATCAAGCATTTCTAACCCTCAAGGAAATGCTAGTCAATGCACCTATCATGATAGCACCAGATTGGAAATTTCCTTTCGAAATCATGCGTGATGCAAGTGACTTTGCTGTTGGAGCAGTCTTGGGACAAAGAAAAGAAAAGCATTTCCACCCAATCTATTATGCTAGTAAAACTCTTAATGATGCACAAGAAAATTATACAACTACAGAAAAAGAATTACTAGCAGTGGTGTTTGCTTTTGATAAATTCCGTTCTTATCTTGTTCTTTCTAAAACTGTAGTCTATACAGACCATGCAGCCATCAGGTACCTCTTCAAGAAACAAGACGCAAAACCCCGTTTGATCAGATGGATTCTACTCCTCCAAGAATTCGACATCGAAATCAAGGACAAAAGAGGAGCAGAAAACACTGCTGTAGATCATCTCTCACGCTTAGAAGACCCAGCTTTGGAAACGACCAACGAGCAAATCAACGAGAAATTTCCCACAGAATCCTTGGAAATGATGGAGAGTAGACAAGAGCCATGGTATGCCGACTACGCTAATTTCCTAGCTAGCGGTATAGTCACCAAGGGATGGCCACATCATCAAAGAAAGAAATTCTTTGCTGATGTAAAGCATTACTTTTGGGAAGACCCCTATCTTTTCAAAATGTGTGCCGACCAGCTCATCCGAAGGTGTGTCCATGGTAATGAAGCACGAAGAATTCTCCGTCATTGTCATGAAGGTCCATACGGAGGACATCATGGTGCTGCAAGTACCGCACGAAAGGTATTTGATTCAGGATTTTACTGGCCAACCATTTACAAGGATGCACAAAACCTTGTAAAGACATGTGACGCCTGCCAGAGATCAGGTAATATTTCTTCCAAAAACGAAATGCCTCAAAATGGCATTCTCGTTTGTGAAATCTTTGATGTGTGGGGACTCGATTTCATGGGACCTTTCCCGCCTTCAAAGGGAAACAAATATATACTTGTGGCAGTCGATTACTTGTCTAAATGGGCGGAGGCCGAGGCTCTTCCAACAAATGATGGAAGAGTAGTGGTAAAATTTCTGAAAAAACTGTTTTCTCGCTTCGGGACACCAAAGGCTTTGATAAGTGATAGAGGTACCCATTTTTGCAATCATCAACTCGAAAAAATATTAACAAGGTATGGGGTTTATCACCGGGTCTCAACAGCGTATCACCCTCAAACAAATGGGCAAGCCGAAGTGACTAATCGAGGTTTAAAACGAATACTTGAAAAAAACCGTAGGAATAAATAAAAAAGAAGGGCCGACAAATTAGACGATGCTTTATGGGCTTTTCGAACTGCTTATAAAACCACTATAGGCACAACCCCATATAAGCTTGTCTATGGAAAAAGTTGTCACTTGCCAGTAGAAATAGCTCACAAAGCCTACTGGGCAATAAAAAATGTGAACTTAGATTTAGAAACTGCCGGTAAAAATCGATTTTGTCAAATAAATGAATTAGACGAGCTAAGGAATTATGCATATTCTAACTCCGAAATTTATAAGGAAAGAATAAAAAATTTACATGATAAATATATTAAATCTAATGAATTTCGGGTAGGAGATCAGGTTCTATTGTTTAATTCACGACTTCGATTATTCCCTGGTAAGCTAAAATCTAGGTGGTCAGGACCTTTTTCCGTCACCTATGTTTTTCCGCACGGTGCAGTAGAAATTAAAACTCGAAATGGGATACCATTCAAAGTCAATGGCCAACGGCTAAAACTCTACCGAGGATCCATTGAGGATGAGGAAGAGGAGATCTTACTTCAAACGGTTAACGAATAAACTCATACCCGACATGTTACGAACAGGTAAGTGTACGTTTAAAAACCGGTAAGTCTTCTAGCCATTTTCGGAAATAAGGGGAATGCACACGAGCACAAAAAAAAAAATTTCAAAAAAACTTTGCTCGGCACGGAGCCGTGTCGAGGCAACTGTCGGGATAAAACCCTCTTTTCATAACAGTTACCTCATTCCACACGCCCCGTATTGCCGAAAACGCTCTGGTTTCAGGCGATTTTCCGCAGATTTCCGACGTCACTACCGAGTTTAACAACATCAAGGTATGATTCTATCATCTTTAGTAGTTAGATTAGTTACTTGCATGTAGTTAAAACATCAAAAATTGGGGAAAAATCTAGGGTTCTTCGTGTTCATCCGGATCGGTGAAATCTGTTAGTATTAGTTTAGATTAGTGTAGTAGAAAGTAAATAAACATGTATTGTAGATAGATTCGTTTGATTTTCCACTAAAACCCCAAACCCTTGTTTTTAAACCGAAAAACACGAAATTGGAAGGGTAAACGGTTTGTTTTGGGAAAAACGACACTTAGGGTTTCATTTTCGGGGGAAACCGCTACTATTGGGCTAAAAATTTTCAGGTTTTCGAAACCGGGACGAAAAATGAACTTTTTGGGTTACAGACGCCTGGACACGGGGCCGTGTCCGCTGAACACGGGGCCGTGTCCAGCCCACTGTCTGCAGTTTCACCTCAAATATCTTTGTTTCATACTAACTTCTAATGTATTCTTTCAGATGTCAAAATTCACAAGGTTCAACGCAAGCGAACTTGACGCTAGGGCGCGGTATGAGATACTACAAACAAGACCGGAGGAGTACCCTAGGCGGGCATGTACCGACTTGTTAACCATGGTGAATAAACTTGACTGATTCAACAACATCGTGAGAGGGCCACTTGCAGTTGCATTGAACACCCGGCTTCGGTCGGTGCATCAATGCACAATGGAGTTTTACAGTACTTTCATTTTCAACTCAAGGTGTGACCCGTTTGACAATGAGGGGGTCACATTTCGATGTGGAGGGACAACGTACTCAATCTCCCTGGCACAGTTTGGATCTATCATAGGGCTATATGGTGAAGAGGAATCGGGAAATGAAGAGAATACTGGGGGGCTACGAGACTTGGATGAAACCGAACGCCAAGCCGCATGGGCTCAAATAGGTGAAGGAATCTACAACCCTAGCAGCACCAAAAGCACCAAACTGGGGGACCCGCTATACCGCTACATTCACAGGCTCCTCTCTTACTCGCTGAACCAGCGTCACGACAGTAGTGGCGTTGTGGGGTTGAAAGATTTGGTTGTCCTTCACTGCGTCCACAACCAAAAGCCTCTCGATGTTCCATATCTCCTACTGTGAAACATGCATCTCAACCGCCTTGCTAGAGCTCCAACACCTATCTTCTTTGGGGGATGGGTGTACCGTCTTTTCAAGCACTTCACGAACATTCCAAGGTCCTTTCAAAGAAGTCCATGGTCGGGACGAGTCGACTACCACATTTGCCGGGCCATGAACTTGCTTTATGAGGCAGAAGACGGGACGGTGAGCTTTCAAAGGACGCAAGGTTATGCATGGAACCCGCAGGAGGCTCTAGTTCTTCATGCACCTCCCCAATACCAGTACCAACCCCATGGCGATCCGGGTCAATCCTCCTCACAAGGAGGCGGTTTTCCTAACTTTCAAAGTTTACATGATCTTTTGCAGGAAAACCTTATGTGCACCAGGAACGCCTACAATCTCGCCAACAACACCTACCACCGGGTCGGAGCTATTGAGCGCAACATCAACGATATACAAGATGATATCGGCAGCATCCGGGAGTATATGGCGGGACATGGGGGTGGAGGTGGAGATAGCGATGAAGACATGGAGTAAGAGGTTTGAAGGAACAAGGGGCAGGTTGGTGATGAGCCCACAGGTTTAAGTACCCTTCTCTATCGAACAATTTACGGCCTGCGTGCCGCTTGTTGAACAATTTACTTTCTTTAACTGTTTTTTATTTTCGTTTTATTTTCACTTTATGCTTGGAGACAATTGACGTTGGTAAATTAGGATGTTTTATGTTTGCTTGGTGTGGTATTGAGTGATTAAACAGGTACAATGCAAGGGTTAGAGTGCTAAACCTTAGCACTTGCAGCCCCAAAATGGAGAAACCGGGAGACAAAACCTGTTTTTCAGGCTCACAGACTGTCCACACGGGGACGTGTCCAGCTGACACGCCCCCGTGTTCATCTCCCAGATCTGCTGTTTGGTTACTGACCTGCAATTATTTGCCAGACACGAGGCCGTGTCCAGTGGACACGCCCCCGTGTTCATCTTCTGTAAGTTTTCATTACTGGCAGTTCGCCACGGGGCCGTGTCCAGTGGACACGGGGCCGTGTCCAGGATGCCAGTAACATAAATCTTTGCTTTTTAACCCACTTTTACACATTCTAATCAACCGAAAATCTTATTTTTGGGACACATTGAGGACAATGTGTAATTTAAGTGTGGGGGGGGGGGGATGCTAAAACCTTGAATTTTGCAAATCCTAATTACAAGCCTTACACAAAACTTTATTGGAACCGCTAAATACCCCAAATTTTTTTCAAAAACTTTTCGTTTTTTTTTACTTGTCTTGGTTTTATTTGGGAATAACAAGTTCTAAAAAGGTTATATTTTTACAAATTTACAACCGATAGCGTCGTGATAACAAAGAACCAACATAAGAAAATTACGAAACGACATAACAAGTCTAGTTAAAAATTCGATTATATATACTTGATCGCATTAAAAACCCATTCCCACAAAAGTGTGTTTTGAGCCTTTATTGAGCATACAAATATACATCTTTAGACTAAATGCTCATTTTTCGTTTCTTGTGTGAATAGCCGCTTGGTTCTTACAACTCTAGAACTTGCCACGACGATACATTCCCGGTCCTTACCAACTTAAACCCAAGTAAGTAAGTGATGGAGGCATTAGGACTAACCATATTTTTCTTTCTACACCATTATTTTTCATTTTTTACCACCTACCCAAAATCCCCCTAGTTAGCCCCTTTGAGCCTAAACCTTTCATTTCATTACCCTAAAACCCTTTTTACCCACCAAAAACCCTTTTTTATTTTTCACCCTCTATTTTAGTAACAAGCTCGGTTTTTCGTAAGCTCGCTATTTTATGTGACTTATCAAATATATATATATATATATATATATATATATATATATATATATATGTATATATATATATATATATATATGATGAAGTAAAAAACAAACAAAAGCTATATAAAAGCTTGTTTGGAGAAATACTTCAAAATAAAGAGTCACTAAAAACAAGGTGTGTCACGAAAACCGACGCTTTTTACGATTTTCGCCCTTTTACTAACCACTAACCCAACCACCCACCTTTAACCCAAGCCTAACTCTTCACCCAAAAAGTCCTCTTGATATTTACAAAGGTAAAAAGTTAAAAAGGAGGAGGATTGATTGCTTGGCAAGCCTATGGAAGGCGTAAGTTCCATGCCGCTCTCGAGTGATTCACTAAAAAAAAATACACCTTCGGCCGAGTGTTGAGTGATCTCCCGTGAGGTATGTGAACTTGTATATAAATGGAATTTTAATAAGGCATGCTATGCCCGAATAAGTAATTTATCCTGTGAAACGTTCTAAATAAATCATAACGAATAGGATTGTAAATAAATAAAAATAAAACTTACAAAGATCTTGGATTCCCGACACTCTATGACAAGCCAAAAACTTTCTCTTCTACCTATTCCATTTGGGAGTGTAAGCCACATTTAAAGAGTTTTGCTTGAGGACAAGCAAAAGTTCAAGTGTGGGGGTATTTGATGTGTGTAAAATGCAACATATAAATCACATCAATTAAGGCATAAAACTAACCCTTTTTAAGTACTAATGTTGGAAAAAGAGTGTTTTTGTCTTCCTTTTTGTATTTTCAGGATGAAATGAGCTCAAATTCACAAAAGAAGCAAAAAGACAACTAATTCTAGCATAAATACAAGAAAAGGAATAAAAGTAGACTGCCCGGACCCTCGACAGCATCCTCCAGAGCAAAGAAGAGAAAGCAGAAGTCTGAACACGCCCCGTGCTCAGCCAGCACGGGGCCGTGCCCAAGAAGCAGCATAAAAGACAAACTTATAGAAGCTTCCATTGCCCACCACGGGGCCGTGTCCAGCGGGCACGGGGGCGTGGTGAAAGTACAGCAGGCGCATTAATTGTAATTGTGAATTACAATTAATGAGGAGAGAGAGTGTCAGACGGGCACGGGGGCGTGTCCACCGGACACGGGGCCGTGCCCAGCCTTCTGTTCAGCCTATAAATAGGAGTGCTTGGTTTCATTTCAACTCATCCCTTGGCACACCACCTCTCTCACACTTCATCCACCACCCACCACCACCATAACACCATCATCCACCACCATCATCTATTGTCCATCGTAGAGTGTGTGAGTCGTCTCGGGATCCAAGATTGATCGTAAGAGTTCTTGACAATCAAGGCCATGTTTGCCTAAGTCTCTTACATCACTTGGTGAAGACAAGTGTTTAGTATAATACTTTTTATTTTCAATCTTTTGCACTTTTTATTTGGTTTTGTATTAATGACTTTAATAACTAGTTGCTTATGTTGAAGGTGATCTTTCCTTATCGTTTGTCCGTGGTGTCTTGGCATTATTTTACTGTCTATATAAAATAAAAGATTTTCACCATTCATATCTCCATGGTCCATATGGAGGTATGTTGGCTACCTGGTCGGGGGTTAAGGGAACGGTTTGGTAAGGGTCTTGCCCTTGTTCAGCGTTTAGAGGTCCTGCTTGGGACCTGGGTCAAATTTAGTAGGATCTCCTTCAATGCCCATAGGTATTGGATGGCGGGGATCCAAACTCTTTGACCCCCTCATAAGTTAACTACTATTAATACTATAACCCGGCTATTTAGGACTGTATCCCTGCTGACCCAGACTACTTAGCCGAGGGTAACGTCACCGCCGAAAGCGGGGCCTACCACAATTTGCATTAATAACTTAATTCATTATCTTTCAATAATCCGACCCTTTAGGATTGTATCCTTGCTGACTCAAACTACTGGGTTGAGGGTAATGTCGCCTTCAAAAGAGGGGCCTACTACAATAACTAAGATAATCTCTTAAACAAGTGCAAAAGTGCGAAAATAATCAAAGGTTATACTAATACACGTGTCGGATCCAAGTGATTCATCTTGTCTATCTGTTTTTAGTTTATTTTATTTTTCAGCATTTAGTTAGTTTTTATTTTCTTAGTTTAAAAAACATTTTTCTCACTTTTTGATTTGATTAGACGTTGAGGATAAACCGGTATTAAAAGCTCTTGTGTCCTTGGACGACCTCGGTATCTTACCAACACTATACTACGTCCATGATGGGTGCACTTGCCCATATGTGTGTTTAGTGTTGGTGAATATCGTGTTTTATAAATTTAAAACTTGGCTAAAAGTGTAAAAAGGGCTTAAATATACATCAAAAATATATTACACTACACACGCATCAAAAGTAAACAAAGAAACTCACTTTTTTCCAACATTAATACGTAAAATGGTTGTTTTTATACCGTAGTTGATACAATTTATATGTTACATTTTGTGCATATCAAATATCCCCACACTTGAATCTTTCCTTGTCCTCAAGCAAAACTCTTATATAATTTCCTACACTCCCAAATATAAAGGCACCACGACACTACTCCTCCACTGATCTGGCATTTTTCCAGTCTTGAAAATATGATTGAACAAAAGTGTTAACCATCGGACTCCTTCTTCCCCCAAACACTTCCACACCTCAATCGGTATGTTGTCCAAACCCGCTGCCTTGCCTCTTCCCATCCTCCTAAGTGTCATCCTCACCTCTTAATGTGTGATCCTTCTGCAGTAGCAATTATTCTGTTGTCACCTTTGAGTCCTGGGATTGCTGCTATCTTGTTGGCATGCTCTACCGTCGTTGAAAAGATTATGGAAGTAGGTTTGCCATCTTAACTTAATGTCATGTGCCTTGACTAAAACACGTTCATCCTCTCCTTTGATAAACTTTACTACTCCCAGATCTTGTCTTCTTCGCTTTCTAGCTTTGGAAATCTTGAACATATCATGCTCCCCCTCTTTCGTTTCCAAACGTTCATACATTTGTTTATAGGCTGTGTTTTTTTGTCTCGGTCACTGCCTTTTTCGCTTCCTTTTCTGCCTTCTTGTATATCTCCCTCAGCCTCAGCCGCTCCTCCTCATCTGTGCACCTCAAAAGATCTCTAAAATTTGTTGCTTATCCTTTATCTTGGTATGCACGTCTTCATTCCACCACCAGGACTCCTTATGCCCACTAGTCTTTCCTGTTGTGACCCCTAGCGTCTCATTCGCCACTATAGTGATCGTAGTCGCCATAGCCTCCCACATCTGGTTTGCGTCGTCTCCTAGTTGCATCGATGTCATCGAGTTAACTTTATCTCTAAACATCATAATTTTTTCTCCCTTCAAGTTTCCCAAATGGATCCTAGGTCGGGTTTTCCTCTCCCCTCAGTTAGCCTTACTTTTAGGGTTATATATATGCTACCAGAAAATGGTGTTGAACTGCTCCAGTCTCCCTTGCAGCGTCTAACATGTGGAAATTCTTTTTCGTTTTACGTTTTGGTATAAAATCTGCGATTTAACTTTTTTACGTCTGCTTTTTATTTGGTATAACGATTTCGCTGCAACGCGCGGGCATGGGCGGACCCACCCTTTGCGGGTCCGGGGACTGTTTTTTAAAATTTTAGTAGAGGCGGTATGTTAAGTTTTTCATGGACCCCATAAAAATATATAGATGGAACCCATAGTAAAGAAAGTAAGCTTGATGAGAGGATAAATTCCTTGTCTTTTAATCAAAAGGTCACAAGTTCAATCCTTATTCTACCTATTTTTTTTTTATGTTTTCAGTTACATACTCAGCTCTAACATGGCTCTCTATCAACATGCCAACCCCCTCTGGCATGATAAGGATTCAAATGCTTATCTGTCATTTATTTTTATTATATTTTTTCATGTCCACGTTTAAGTTAATGTATGTAAATTTGTGAATTAGATAGTGGTTAGTTATTAAATGTATGTACATGATTGTTTTGTGTCTATACTTGGAAGGTATGTAAAGGAATTGAGAGCTATATATTTTTCGTTTTTTTTTGCTTGCATCGCAGTTCTTATCATAACACCCTTTTGAATGGCGACTAACCCTATAATTGTATTTTATTTTGTCCTCGTCTCGATCTGAACCGAACGACGATCGACCCGAAAATTCTAACATATGGTTGTGAAAAATCTCAACGCCGAAAAAATGGGACCCCATTGGAAAAAAATATTGGGTCTGCCATTGCGCGCGGGTCCTAACTACTGGTTGAAGTATAAATTATAAAAGTACATGTTATGACATGCTCAAATGTGTGAACATATGGACATCCTTAAACCACCACCCCCATTGATCACAAGTCTTATATAATTATATGCATGTAGAAGACAGCCTTAAATTTAATGTCAGAAAGGGTACTCTAAAAAGAGCAAAATTAAGATGCATGTGAGGTACCTTGGTGGTGGGATAAGGCTTATGACCATTAGGTCATAGGTTCGATTCTCACAAAGGGGGTTTTTCCCAGATTTATTGGGTTTCCTCCTGAATTGGTGTATAGGCATTATTGCCTAGTGGAGATGGATATGATCGGGTGGTTCTGCTGGTGGCACGATGATACTCCAGTGGTCCGTCAGTGATCCAAATTTGCCGTTAAAAAAAAAAAAAAAAAGATGCATGTGAGGTTTGGAGGTTTTAAGGCCGGTTGTACGAGCTTTAAAGAAGCATGAGACTGTCGCCAGCAATGCCATCTCTTCTTTTTTTGTACACAGGAGAGATAGCGATTGGTTTACCGGGATTAGTGACAATAAAACTTTTTGTTCACATCTGTGAAATCGTTTGATGTTATAAAATCATATAGTTTGTTAAGTCAGATAATTAGGCTAGAGGGTATGGTGATGGTCCTTCAAGGGAGGATGATCCGTCACGTAGGCGTCACGTTATAGTATTCTCAAGGATGGTCCATCCCATAAAACTAGAGGGTATGGAGGATGATCCTACCCCACCACTTTTATGTTTTTTATTTTTTTTTAATCTTCTACTTTTTTTTAACATTTAACAAATAAACTAACAAAATATTTTCATTAATATTTAAAAAAACAATGACTTAATAAAAAAACATAGACTTAAATAATTTCTAAATTCAAAAATAAAGAACTTTAGGGACCAAACCAGAATTTGATCTAAATCAGAGGGACCATATGTGTAATTTACAAAGAATTTGATCTAAAATGAAGGGGGGGGGGGGAGGGGGGGGGACCACTAAAAAAAAAAGAATAAAGAAAGAACCTGTCTTCATCACCTTCGTTTTTCCGTTCGGTTTATCCGGCGGATTTCCGGCAACTCCGATTCAACCCACAACTCAATCCGATTTCTTATTTTTTTTATTTTTAACAGTCAAAAACGAAGGAGGGCCCACCAGCGTGGACCGTCTTGACCGTCCGCGACTCGACGTCCTCGACGGTGACGGGAGGGGGCGGGATGATTCGACGCCAACGACGATCCACGACGGACTTGGCATACCGTGCAACCTTAAAGTTTACATATATGTATCATTGCTGTTAGCTAATATGTGTCAGATTTTGTTAGATATTTTCAAAAAGTTTTAGACTTCATTTTTTGATAATTAAATTTGCGAAAATTATTATGACTTTTTACTTGGTTAAAATCTGTAACTTTTTCAACTTTTACAGAAAGATTTTTAAGAAATATAACTAAGGGGATGTTTGGTGTTACGTTTTTAAAATAGATTATGCGTTTTCAAAATAGATTTTGTGTGCGTTTTGAAAAAGCATGTAGGTACATGCTTCTCCAAAACTGCGTTTTAGAGGCAGATAATCATTTTTTCATCCAAACATTTTTTTAAATTATTTATATTTTACAAACGGAATAATCAAATAATCACTTCAAAACGTAATCTCAAACACCCTCCAACTCTTTTAAACCACCCGCAATGCAGGAACGACACATGCCAGGTGGCACGCATGCCAAGCATCCCTCATAGGCGTCCTTTGTGTTATATTAGAATAGAATAGAATACATCATCACTCAAGTCGACAAAATATCATTTAAACCATAAAATATATTCGAGCGCATATAAATGAATTATTAGTTTGAATATATGTTGTATATATTTCAGTTAGGGCTGTAAACGAACCGAACGAACGCGAACAAGGCCATGTTCGTGTTCGTTCGTTAAGGAAATTAACATGTTCGTGAACTGTTCACGAACGCATACCGAACATAAGTTTATGTTCGTGTTCATTCGTTTAGGAAATTCAATTGTTCACGAACAGTTCGTGAACACGGTTCTCGAACACAAACGAACACAAGCAAATAAAAACGAACATAAACGAACATTTAAGTTGAAAATAATAAATAAAAACATTGTTATCCTTAAACATTGGAAATAAGTAGCTAAATACAACCATCAAATGATAAACAAAACACAAGAAGTCTACTACAACCACCAAACGATGAATCAAATTTAACTAACTTAGACATAATTATCCCAAAAAAATGTCTTAGAATGTCCAAATTTTAGCTAACTTAGAAAAAATAGAGTTTCAGGTTTTCAATATGTCTAGATAAAAGGTTTACTATTTATTATTTTTTAATATAATCAAACAAACGTAAACGAATGAACATGAACTAACGTAACCGAACATATTATCGAACGTTCACGAACGCAGTCGAACGAACGAGACCTGTGTTCATGTTCGTCCGCTAAGCTAACCGAACGCATTTTTTTGTTCGTGTTCATTCGTTAAGCTATCGAACGAACATAAACGAACTTCCCGCCGAACGTTTCACGAACTGTTCGCTGAACGTTCGGTTCGTTTACAACCCCAATTTCAGTTTATTATTTAGTCAGTGGGTGTTATTACCCTTGATTTGTTTCCTTAGATAGATAGCTTAGATCGCTTCTGTAATTTGACTTTTGAATAATATGGTAGCGTTTGGTATGAAGGAATGGAAGGTGGAATGCAATGGATCATTCTGATGGAATGAAAAGAAACATGTTTGGTTATAATGTGGTAATGGAATGGAGCATTCCAAAGGAATGTAACTCTTTCCAAATATAATAATTTCCATTCCTTGGTATGTAGGTGTTTTTTTTTCATTCCTTCAAGGAATGGAAAGAAATATGTTCTTATTATTATTATTATTATTATTATTATTATTATTATTATTATTAATATTATTATTATTATTATATTTATACTTATACTTATACTTTTATTTGTATTTATATTTATATTTATTAATATTCATACTAATATTAATATATATCAAAAATCTATTATTACTTTTTTATAATTAATATATTATTATTATTATTATTATTATTGAGGCAATTATATTTTTGTCGTTTTTAATACAGTTGTGTTTCGTTACTTCATCTTTTTTGTTTATCAAATTGTACAAAGTAATGATTCATTCTATTCACATATGAGTAACCAAACATCACAATGGAATGGAATGATCCATTTCATTCCGTTGTCCATTCCATTACCTCGTCCATTCCATTCTCTCATCTATTCCATTACCCCATACCAAACAGACCCTATATGTATGATAGTAAGTAATGAAGAAATCATCAATTGATCATAACTGATTTCATGGTATCTGATCACTCGTAATCCAATAGCTCGAAGGCTATCTGGGATAAGTCTCAGAAGGTAACTAAAACCTGCAAAAGTGGACAGGAAACAACACTGTTAGCCTCGTCAAGGAGGGGGGGGGGGGTCTCTGTTGTAGGAATTAGGTTCACCATTTATAAAATATAACTACAAAATATATAATAACGAGACTCTCGTTATTCCTAGGAAATATCATAGTACAATACCGGTTGCAATAACTAAATAAAAAGAATATAAAATATAATTATATATACCAATCTTGATTCAAGCCGCATCTCTGGTGGATCCTTCACGCGCACTTGATAGCATCCTAGACTCGAGTATTCATCATATTGAGTCTTGAAAAATACTTCTTGACTGCAACAAAGAGCACACTAAAACGTTGACGATTTTGGTTGAGGCACGTGTTCAACACACTTCCCTTAAAACAGATTTTGCACCTCTACTAAAGACGACGCGTCTGTCTCCCAGGGTACAACAGCCGAAGCAGTCCGTACTGCCGGAAATGGCCACGTGCCTGAGGTTACATCGAATATAATTATAGTGTTTGAACTTGTGGAAAAATAATGATACGAAGGTGATGGAATCGAGTAGAGAAAATTCATCTCTCTATAATGCCCAACATATGGATGTTCAAGTCTTCACCACTTCTCCAAGAATTCTTCATACATATTATTTTCTCTTGTAGTTTTCTCATCATTCCAATGAGTCACATACCCTACCATTTACTACAAGAATTGTTTATAGTAAAGAGTTTCTTGGTGATTTTATTAGAGACATAAAACTCTAATAAAAGTTTCACTTAATTAATGATTTAATTAGAGACATAAAACTCTAATAAAAGCTAATCAAGTGACATAAAACTCTACTCAAAAGTTCCACATATGGAGTTTAATTAGTAATTATAATTTCATTCAATTATAAATTAACTAAATATCCATTCATTAATTTTCCCAACATCTGTAACCAAGCTCAAGCGTGAAAATAAGTATAAGAAAGTCAGTGAAAGAGTAGAAAAGTTTAGAGTGAGAGAGTAGAGATTATTCTCACGCTTGAGCTTTGGAGTTGCCGACGTCGCAGAAGTGGTCCTGGCCGGACCAGTCGCTTTTAAGGAGTTATGGTGTGGACCCTGAGTTAGTTACAAAAGATCCCTTTGGTCAGTTCGGACGAGCGAGGCCGGACCAAGTATCGGAGAGCTTGGTCTAAAGGGGTATGTCGGGACGTTGCCGGACTACATGATCAGAGACGGGTTGATTCGTATTTCCTGGTTCGATTCAGTGATTTGGACGTCGCCTCATCAAGTCCCCTTAGTCTAAGTCGTTGGTTTCAATGCTATGGACTAAACTGCGATGTTCGATGAGTAAATTTTTGAAAATTTTGACCGTCTTTTAATGTGAGTGATCATCGGGTGACTTTTGAATTCCCTCTAGATGTGATGTGATGTTTCGCTTATGTCACCGGGTGACGTGTCGTTACCTGATTCGTTCATGCGAGTTAGTGATAGTTGTATCCCTTTATCTTTTCTGGGTAATATAAAAAGTGGATCTTGAAGTTGGGAATCTTTATCACTTTTACTTTTCATTTTCTTGCTTTTATCACTTCCCTTTTTGATCATCTCTGTTCCATCATCCGGTGAACAATTACAACAGGAAGCGTGATTCATCCTTTAGAATTTCGGTTTATATTCCTTCTCTTTGAACATAGCAAACAAAAGCAATCTGAGTACGAGTTTTAAAGTGCTCACTCAGGGGAAGTTTGAGGAGATCTTCAAGACATACCGAATCCCTAGGACTCTTAATCCTTTACTTCCAGAGCCGAATGTGAATGCATCATGTCTGTAGCTTTCGTCTGTATCGAATCTTTATTTAACCTGTTTGAAGTATGTTTTATATATTATCCGGGTCGAAACTTAGGAGATGTACATGTTGTAAGTCCATTCGGACGGATAGACATCCCTATCCGGACGGATGGGCAGTTAGCTAGGTTCACCCGGATGGACAAGGCCTATAATAGGTGTGCCTGGTTCCTGTTTTGCAACTGATCTCTTGGCACCCTAGGCGAAGCCCTGCTGGATTTCTCTCAGGATCTTGTAACTGCTTTGATTATCAATGACAATGATGTTAAACGGTGTCTACTGTGTCTCTCTCTCTCCTACTACCTTCTTGGATTCCGCACGAGACGGTAGCTGTTAGATCCGGTCTGAGCGCGTTCGAGTCCCGAACTCACGGTCCTCACACCGAATGAACCGATTTACCCTTTTAGGCTCGGAAGATTTCCTTATACACCAAAGTATTCGATTATTGTAAATATCGGATTCCGTTCACCATTTTCCTGATGAGGGTCCTTACTTACCATGGAGCCGATTTATTACAGATGAATCCCTCTGACCTTGCTAGGGTTAGCCATTTCGAATTATCCTGTCGCTCCTTAAGTGCCATCCGGGGTCTGGATGTGTTCCGAGCTTTCTACAAACTTACTTGTTCTGGTGATTGATATACAATCGAGGTTCGAGGAAAAAAAAGAAGGTGTGCTGTTCTTGGATTACGAGTAATATGAAAGACTGGAAGGACCAATTTTTCTTTATTGATGATCGGTGCATTCTTGTGAAGATGAAATAGTGACCAAAAAAAGATGGCTTTGCCTGAAGCTCTTCCGGAGAATTTCGAATATGATACGGATCTTTTTGACGAGCTAATAAAGAATTCCAGTAGGATACGACAGCTACCGGAACACATCCTAGCGATGGGAGCCTTAAGTACCATATGGAATGTGCCGAATGGTTATCTGATCGTGTGCCAGAATGGAGTGAGTTAGTATGGTCTGGTTGCAAATATGATTACTTTTACTTTCTACACTTTTGCAATCGTTTGAAATGGAAAACATAGAGTTCTTGGATGCAAAAGTGAAGAATGGTGACCCGACTGTATTGAAGCAGGTGAGCCGTGCCCACTATCCGGTGCAGTCCCCTACTCCCAAAAAACTGGAAGTGCAGGAGAGGGAACTTCAAGTATGCCTCCGACTGAAACGGTTGTAGATACGAACCCATTGAGAAGCATGTCGGTTGAGAGTGAGGAGAAAGAAACGTTTTTGGAGGAGGGTGAAATCGGAGGGTCGCATGAAGAGAGTGCATATGTTGGCAAGATTGTGCTAAAAGGAGGCGTTCCTCGGTCTGTGGAAGATGAAGGTTCAGAGGGTTTGGGAGATGAAAGCGTAATCGGAGCACCTGAAAAATTGAAGGTGCGTCAAAAGAGGTCAGCTAAAGGCAACGCAAACATATCTCAACAGAAGAGGCCTAAATCTATAACTCTACCCCTAAAAGAAACTTTTGTGGAGCCTGGACCGAATCAACATTCATCCTTTTCTTTTTTGAGGTCGGGTGGGGTAGGGTGTTAGAGAACTTGAACACTCATCTTTCCGAAGGCTATATCCCTCAAGATCAACCATATGTTCATTCGAGCCCTTCATCATTCGGCCATGTGAGCACGAAGTTGGTTTCGAGTGTGTAGATGTGACTCATGCTGCATAGGGGGTGGACCGGAACCCTAGTTTTCGGGTAAGTAGTTGATAAATGTCGATTCTTCCAACGTCTCTAAGCCAAGTCCAAGACAAATAGAGGATGGGAAGAGTGCTTCGTCTTCTCCCTTATGGTATGATACTGAGATTATTCTTGTTTGTCGCTCGTTAGGTAGGTCCAATGAACCAATGGATGTGGATTCAACGATGGCCTCTCAGAAGTATGTTCCTTAGTGGACTCTGACCAACAC
This sequence comes from Helianthus annuus, assembly GCF_002127325.2. Taxonomy (NCBI): domain Eukaryota; kingdom Viridiplantae; phylum Streptophyta; class Magnoliopsida; order Asterales; family Asteraceae; genus Helianthus; species Helianthus annuus. The sequence continues at coordinate 131,621,635 of NC_035434.2, read as the reverse complement.
GGATCAGGTGATTGATGCTTTATCCACGAAGATGACCTTGTTCCATTTTAGCACTCCTACTGAGCATTATTCTTATCGGAAGATGAGTGGTCCTAAACTTGGGATTCCTTGATGGTGAATCAGGCTCAGTCGAATTCATTGGTGGTTGAGACATACCGGCGTTGGGTGGAAGCCGAATCTAATTTTAGTAGGTATGAAAGGAAGGTGGTACGATCATCACATTGATGATATTAGCCATGATCTCATTCGATCATATCATAGTCCATCACCTTGATGGCCAGTGTGATTCCTCATTGCCACACTGCCAGGAAAATTAACATTACTTAGAATGTTAACACAGGAAGAATGTCATAATGGTTTGACGATATTATATATATATTTTTAGCCATGGTCTCATTGACCATAAAGGCTATAAGGCTTGGACGTAGTCCACCACCTATTAGGTCAGTGTGATTCCTCATTGCCACACTTCCATTTATCATTGCCAATAATATAGGCTTTGCCATATGGCTGGTCAAAAACCATTAAGATGATTTTTGTGAAATTTTGAGCAGATAGATAAAGTTCGAATTCAAATCGAGACGTTCGTTTGAAAAGGATGTAATGAATACATATAAGATAACTCCAAAAATTATCATTAAAATATGAAAAATTACAATACTTTTCCACATAGGGACTTTTAAAATTGAAATACAAACTTAGTCCACAAAAGGGACTTTGAAAGGAAATACAATAACATGTCCACGCATGGACTTTTGAAAATTAAAATAAATTACGAAGAAAGACAGATAACAAATCTCTACTCATCTTTCATCCCTCTGAATATCTTGGTAAGCTTCCTGAAGATTTTGTTTGTTCTCTTTTCGTTCTTTTTAGCCTGACGCTGAATCTGCTCCGCAAGGCTTGATTAATAGCCTCTAGTTGTGGCAATTGATGTGGTTGTGGTTGTGGCACAACAGGATACTGGTACCCATAATTGGGATATCCAGCATTTGGATAAGCGGGAGGGAATGGAGATTGATAAAGTGCATTATGCATTATCGCCTGTAAATATGGGTCGTATGATGGCGCCGGATAATTATAATCCATTGAGGCTGCCGAATATGAAGTATCATATCCAGTCGCTTCTGGATATGTAGGGATGGAGTTATCAAAACCCAAAGGTGGTTGTTGAGCAGATGTTTACGGAAGTGGCTCAACAAAAGGTTTAGTTTTAGAGGTTCCACTCATTTGTGGGTCCTCTAGGATAGTGGGATAAGTTGGAGGCAATGGTGGAAGCGAACCCGACCATTATCCCGCACGTACTGGCATACGTGCACCACGAGGTTTCCTCGGTTGTGGTGGTGGTTGCGGTTGCTCCGTGGGCTCCATTGGCTCGTCCTATTGTGGAGGCGGCGGCGTTTGTGGAGGTTGATAAGGAGGTGTGTAAACAAAAGTAAATTGGTTAAAGTATCGGTCCCATTCATCAGGACCCTGGTATGGAGATCCTGCATAGGATGTAGTATCACTTGAGAGTTCTATAGGATGCATGTGAGATCCTGATCCCGGCATTTCCAGGTCAGAGTCGTCATCTGGTTGGTTTTGTTGGCTTTGTTGATTTTGGCTAATAGGTGGTGTGTTAATATACTGGTTAGGGTCAAATGAGTCATGAAAAGAATGTGAGTGAGAATGGTGAGATTGGTGTGAGTGGTATGAGTGAGATGAATGATGTGATATAGAGTGTCTCGCAGACTACGACGAGTGTGACTTGCTTGAGTACTGCGGGTGGTCCAAGCTATGGGATTGAGAGGGTACGTGTCCAGATGGTCCTCCCCTCATTGGACCTTTTCCTCCTCCTCTGATTCTTGGCAGCATATTACCTTTTAAATATAAAAAACAATAGAAATAACTTAATATAGATATGAGTAATCCTAGGTCAATGCAGACTCAGAAAGTCTAAGGATTATGTTATTGTGATATTTGAGATTAAACACAAAAGGCTAGTGTTTGATTCACTCAAATGTTGACTCTGATACCAACCTGTCACACCCTGATTTCCCGCTCGGCCCGAACTTGGGTAAATGACAAATTGATATAGATAATCACAAATAATACAGCTGAAATCTTGGGAATATAAATTATTACAAATTACAAGTGTCCGAATGTTCAAAAATAATATGCAGACGGAAGTTTATAAAAGATCCACAGGCGGATCGAAATAACAAAATGATTATGTAACAGACTACTAGGCTTCAATGCATGGAGTTGCAAATTATGTACTTTGCAACCTACGCTTAGACTTTTGAAGACACGTCAGTTTACACTGGTAAATACTCTTAACTATTTTCCCTATACGGGATTGGGATACGGTAAATTATTACCACTTGGTCAGGTATGGGATCAAATGACGGATTGTGTCTAAAAATCTACATAACCTGTTTTAATTCGTTTCACTTCATAACTTAAACATTGGGGTGGGGGGGGGTAATGCGACCGTGTCCTGGATATCATCGGCTCATTTAATTGCAAATGGCCACGATATAAGCACGGGGTGTAGGCATACACCCGACAGATGCTAATATTATAATAAAACCTTTTCCTTACCCTTTATGGGGATACTCTTTCATGGGTTGTAGTGGCGTGTCGGTTAATCATGTTTTTGGTGTTTAGTACCGGGCCCGATATGTATTGACAAACATGTAAAACTGAATACAAGATATATATTTTATCCCAAGTTATTTATGAAAATACATATGCCATTGTGTGCATAAAATGATTTTGAAATATGTGTCAGTTATTTGTATTTATCAGTGTAAACTGACGTATCTTCAAAAGACTAAGCGCAGGTTGGAAAGTAGGTAATTAGGCTGGAAGCTGCCCGCTAAATGCTTAAGTGGAATTTGCAACTCCATGCATTGAAGCCTAGTAGTCTGTTACATAATCTTTTTTTATTTCGATCCACATGTGGATCTTTTATATACTTCCGTCTGTATATCATTTTGGAACATTCGGACACTTGTAATTTGTAATAATTTATATTCCTAAGACTTCTGCTGTGTTATTTGTGATTATCTATATCAATTTGTCATCTACCCCAAGTCCGCGCCCACCGGGAAATCAGGGTGTGAGTGATAGGTAGCTTCTTAGTAGAGAAGCCATCAATAATAGGTTGAAGGGGAACATTCTCCAAGTCCCTAGCAGTTCGAACATGTTCGGTACGCTAAACTATGGATGGACCACCCCCAGGAATCTCTCTTTGTTCAATCTCCACACCAGATGGATCATCTAGAAGAATATAATCCAAAGCACTCATCTCTGTAAAACAAACAAAGGCAAAAATAAGAAAAATTTGAACAATGTATAAGGACACGTGGAACATAAAAGTACATACCCTTCCGATCAACACAAAAGATTGGTTCAAAATCAGAATCAACCCAATCTTGACTAATATCCAAAACCACAAGAAGCTCCTCCGGATAAGCCCTTAGCTTTGTACGAGAAGCATGAAGTTTGAGGAGCAACCCATGCTCAAATTCATGGACCTCCGGCTCTTTTTCAGTTAAACCCAGAGAAAATTTACGAGGGACAACAGTAAAAGGAAGTAACTGATTGGAAATGAAACAGAACTGGTTTTTCCAAGCATACGTATGACCGACAATGGTAGAAAGAAGGGCAGCCTAACACTGAGTTTTCTCAATGGTGTACCAGTCCTCATTCCGGGCAAGATGGAGAAAATGACAGAACATCAACAAAGAGGGCTCATAACTCAATGCACGACAAAGGATTTCAAAATGCATTATACGTGCAACACCAATAGGGGCCAACTGACCAAGAGAAAGACGATAATATTTCAACACTTCCAAAAAGAAGTTTGTAAAAGGGTACCGCAAATTTGGTTGATCGAGAATACAGGTATATAATACCAAAAACCCTTCTGAATATTGATTAGTAGTCATTTCCCTTGGAACATCAGTCTCAAGGGAAGGATCAATGCCATGATCCAAACAGAACTTATCAATTTCTAATCTAGTAAGTTTCGAAAATTGGGCGAGCATATCATTCTTATTAGAACCCATTTTGAAAAGTAAAGAAAGAAAGAGGCAACTTACCAAGTTTATAAAGAAGGATCACCGGAAAATCCCACCAAAAAAACTGTCGGATCAATGGAAGAATTCGAGAGAAAAAGGAAGAATGAAGGAAATGAACGGTTATAAGGAAGTCATAAGTCTCAAAAATTCATATCCCCAACAAAACGGACAGGTGGAGGGTGGGGATGTAACTGCCAACAGATGGGAGGCTAGGGCAACCAAGAGCTCCCATGCGGGGTTGTCACATCAATCACCTCCGGGCGCCTGGATACACAAGTAGGCAAGTAGGCCTTAAGAAAAGGAGCACATGATGAAATAATAAAAACTTATAATAAAGGGCCAAGGGTAGACTAATACCTCCCGACGGGAAGCCCATGGTCACAGAATAAAAGCCTCATGCTTCTAGTTCCTTCGTTTGATGATTTGAAACTCTTTTCTTTTTTAGAAAATACTTACACAATATTAAACACCGCAACAAAGAAGCACCAAGCAAGGCAATTAATGACTTTTAAGAAAAGAAAAGGTAGAAGATAAAAACCCCTAGACTTAGAGTCATAAGCACCAATATTTACAACACCGATACTCATGACTGGGGGCTGATAATGTAGGTACTTGGAGATCCCAGTCAGCAAAACCAAGGTTAATAGCAATCGCAAGTAAACAATAAAGAATACTAAACATAAACTGAAAGTAAGAAGCTGAAAGTCGGAAGCTGGAAGCTCCCGACGAGAAGCTGATGCACCAACAACTGGTGACAGGGAGCTAAAGTTACTGTACAACCTTGGAACGTGAACTCAGCATGTCAAAGTGATTAGACTTCTCCCTAAAACACATAAAGGTGTCTTTGAGACACACAAACCTGAATCTTACCTAAAGAGGCAAGGCTAACCCTGCAAGTAACGTCAAGGGAGGATAAGCTTACCAAGACTAGAAGTTACCAGCTGGCACAAGGCTCTCTTGGGCTGAGCAATCTGTGTATAAAAGGAGAGTCTTGTTCAGCCCAAAGTAAGTCCACTTCTCACATTCTCACTCTAAACTCTTATCCTTTCATTTCGCTAAGACTCTTAAGAACAGTCCGTTGATTTTCATGCCGGAGTCTAAACGCGGGAAGTCACCTCTCGCGTTAAGACTAACGGTGTTCTTTGATTGCAGATTCCGACCAAGGAGCTACCTTTTGAAGTTGATTTTGGACCCCACCCCCACTACCATACTTTTGTTGCTTTAAATGAAATGGCATACACATTTTTCGGGTATCAATGTGACATCCTAAACTTTTGTGGGTCCCATCTTAGTTTCCTTATACAAGTATCCACAGTCACATAAGACCTTGAAAATCATCAAATGTTCACTGAATCTATATCACTCAACTATCAAATACATAAATAGAACATAAAAAATGAGTATAAATGAGTACCAGATATATATATATATATATATATATATATATATATATATATATATATATATATATATATATATATATATATATATAAGTAAATGAGATGATTTGGGTCATATATCATGTGATGGTGGAGCAATTTTCTTATGTGGCATCCTATAGTTGAGTAAAGGGTGATTTCAAAATAGATATGTTGTCAACCTACCTTCAAAAGTTGCATCTCCAAGGGCAATATCGGACATTCCATCGGCAATGGCATTATTTTGAAGATATTGCAAATGGTAAATATGTAAATAGAAGTTTGAGGATTGATGATATCTTAAACAAGATTGAAAACCGATCGAACCGTACTCAAAAAGACGGTTTTGCTGATATTTTTGGCCGGTGATACATTTTTGTATACCATTTGGGAAGAAGAAAAATGCATTCTGACAGCAGTAGCAAAAAAGATAAGAGAAGTCAACAGTAGCAAAAAATGAGAAGAGAAGAAGATGGTGAGATAATTAAGAAGTGTTTGACTTCAAACATAGTTTAAGTGAGACATACAAGTAACTGAATCTTTCTGACAAGTTACACGTTTGTAATGTAAACGAGAAGATCTTGAAAGGCAAAGTTGTGTCGGTCAACAATATCATGGAGGAGATCAAAAAGAGAGCTTCTTGTGAATGGTGAAATGGTCTAGATTGGTGGGCCTCACAATCAAGAATTGGAGAAATTTGAGGGAGGGTTTCAATTTTGATGTATTTGTTTGTGTTGTTGTTTTTGTTCGTCTGCAGCCTTCACAGTTGCTTGCTGTGTTGGTTTTGTTGACTCTATAGTTGTGGCTTATGTTTTATAAAGACCTCTTTTGCCGACCAAAAAAATATTATTATCATATGTTATAGTTATTGCCCCATTGGGACATCTTTGTTAATTGGGAAAACAATTCACCTGAGTACCCGACCTTAATTGATGTCTATATTTCATGATGGGTACCAGATGATAATTTCCATTTACATTTTTTTTGCTAGAAGATTGTTTGTCATACTTGAAATGAAATCTGGTGCCAGATGACGAAGATTACTTGAAAGAATATTTATGTCTTGCAAAGGTTTTACATGGAAGATTGAAACTTGAGCCTTCATCTTGTAACGAAAATGTGAATTGCAGTGGAAATGTTCATCGACCTATGCCATTCTCACATTTAACAGGATTTAGGTAACTTCTTTTTTTCATATATTTACAAATTTAAACCTACATTTTAGTCAATTTATGTGCATTTGTTGTGCTCTTTGATAACCGCATCGTCAATTTGTTTATTGTGATTTAGTCTCTGTTTGGTATTTCTAATATATATGTTACTGAATTACCTTTTAAAAACAACTTAAAAGGATATATTTATGATGCGAATATCAGAGCTGGAAAGTTGAAAGGCATAAGATTATTGGTTGCTTATTTTATTACATTGGTTTATATACATGAGGGTGTAAGGAGTGGTTAAACACCTTAGAGTGGCAAACCAAAAAAAAACAACCAATTAGAGTGCGCCACGTCAATAAGTGAAAAATGTTTAAACTTTGTTGAAAAGTGTTGGCAATGGTTTAGACACTTGCTGAAGTGGTAAACTTAAAAGAAAAGGTGTGATTGTTTGAGATTGCAATGGACCCCACCCCACACTACCCTCTCTCTCTCATACCCTCCCTTCACCGCACGGTAAGCCCTCACCGATTCAGCAAACAAACCGCATCGGCAAAGGGTAGGCGGCGGTGTTTGCCGCACGGCAACCGCCTTTGCCGAACCCTTTGTCGCACCCACACCGGACACCCTGATATATGTTGGATTCTGAAGGGGTATGGTCCCAAAAAGTCGCGCAGACCTTCATGCATGTCGCGCGCAGGACCATACTCCTTATTCCTCAAATTGCTTACTGCCAACCTCGCGCGGGTTATGTCATCATATATGGATCTCGCGCGAGGTCTAAACAAGAGAAAACCACATTCAACACTTAGCATTCTGAAAAAGAGCCTCCAACCACCCATACCCTACGCGGGCTAGTTCCGTGTTCTAAAAAAGAGCTCCACGATCGTCTGACGTGCAGGAGATAGAAAGTACTTAAGGACGCCTACGTAGCACCAATCACAGGGCAGAGACACCTGCCCCATGATCTCCACTTACCTGCTGATGGCAGAGGGACAACAAGGCCGACAACAGTGACATGTGGCTCTAATCACGGTGCGCCAGCACCGGAGAACTTCTAGAAGCCACTAACGGTCGACACCAGTGAGACAAGGGGCATATCCGCTATGTTGTCGCCTTCCGGCCCAAGGCCCATCAGCCCACATCCTCTTACACCTCTCCGGCTATAAATAGAGACCTTAGTTCACAGGTTAAACATTCTATTCCCTTCACTCTCACTCTTAATACACATTTATCTACTCAAAACAGTCGCTTATTCTCATGCCAGAATCTGGTTAAGAGGGAAACCCCCATATTCCCCTCTTAACGAGCTAACGGTGTTCTATTTTGCAGGATTAGCGGATCATTAAGAAGATCAGAAAGTGATAAGAAGATTAACCCTTATGGTAGAAACATAAACCAAACTAATTGACCTAAAATTAGTTCCGTGTTTCTTCATTGGCGCCCACCGGTTTTTTTGCAAATCACTTTCATCTTCTTTTATTGAGTTTTCTAAGTCGATTTTCCTTCGATCATGGCTGGTCAAGGAATCGTTCCTGATTTTGGTTTTGGAACAAACTCTAATGTAGTGTTGGGGGAGGACAATCAAAACGTCCTAGCCCAACATATAGAAGAAATCAGTGAAATCGAAGTAACCAACACTGGGGGACCCCGCGCGAGCATCACTCGCATCACTCAGACGGTAACCCCAGGAAACAATGGTGCTGGAACTTCAAATCCAGCTCCACCTCAGAACATTTCGGCGCTATTAGGGCTACCTGAAAGCGAAACTCCAGCCTCTTGGTACGCCAAGCAAATTGCTACCATCAATGCTGCGTATCAATCTTTGAGCGCACAACAAGCAGTCTTACAAGCAGAACCATCTTTGGTTACACCCCCAGGTCCGAGTCAGGGGGCGCGCCAGATACCCCCACAGCAAAACATCCAAGGAAGAGCTAACAGACCTCCCCCCACGAGAAGGCCGAGCATGCATGACACGCGCGACACACGGGGAGAGATAGAAAGCTATTATGACTATCCGTCAAATGTGCAAAGAGGCCCAATTCAGACCCGGCTTGGGGCGCGCAACTTGAATAATGAGTGGGATGACACAGACCCAAACGATCCAACTTGGCAAGATGATGAAGGGTCCTTAGTCTTCAACCGCTTAAAGAAGAACCATGAATACTACAAGCCAAGGCAGCACGTCGGATACAGTGAAGAGGCAGAGCGAGACTTCCGCCTCGCCTATCGACCAGGTGAAGCTGCAGAACATTCAAAGTTCATCCCAAAGATCGCTCTAGCGCCGCTATCAAGAGAAAAATTGCCTCCAATAGTTGGAAAGTTTAATGGGCTGACTGATCCTGATGATCACGTTAGAGTTTTCACAAGCGTTGGTTACATGGGAGGATGGAATATGCCTATGTGGTGCCATTTTTTTATCCAAACTTTTACTGGGGCTACTCGCGCCTGGTCTGACAACCTCCCTCCAGGAAAGATCAAGTCGTGGGTTGATTTCAGAACACAGTTTGTGAATCACTTCAGTCAGCAAAGACGTTACCAGCGCGACACAGCTGAGGTAACAGACATTTGGCGCATAGAGAACAAAGGTTTAGAAGATTTCATCACTCGCTTTAATAAGGAGTGTTTGGAAATCGGTGGTGTAAGCGAATAGCTCATGTGCGCTCACTTCAAGAAATCCATTCGCTGTGATAGCCTCATCAGGACTATCACGGGAAAAGATGGAATGCCCAAGGAATGGGATAAGCTCAAGGAAGCTGCGAAGATAGTCGCGCAAACTGAGGAGTCATTGGCCAGTCACAAGAACTCTTACACTGAAGATAGATTTTCCAAAGGAAGCTCGCGCGATAACAACAGGCGCAACAAAGGCAAAAACCCTGGATGGAAAGCCAGCCATTCCAGCGGTTATGACGAGCGACCTCGATACAGAGAAGACGCGCGAGACACTATTGATCGAATTGGTTATCGAAAGGCAGTCAGGAACGAGAATCAAGAAAAACACTGGACTCCGCTCATAAAGACACCAAAAGAGGTGCTCATGACGAAGAACCATGATTTTAAGGCTCCCAGGCCTATGACGAACATGAAGGGGCAGGACCCCAACCTGTACTGTGACTTCCACAAGGATACAGGTCATCTGACAGATGACTGTATCAGCTTAAGGTAAGAAATCAAAAAAACATTGAAAAGTGGAAAGCTAAGCCATCTGGTAAAGAACATGCGCAAAGAGACACGTCAGATTCAGCGCAACAATGATGGAAGAGAGAAAAAGGTTAGACGCTTGGAAACACACATGGTCAACGGACCAAGATATAGCTCAAGAGATAAAGGCAAGCGACCTTTCGAACCAGCATGGCAAGAGCAACAGGTCATCTTCCCGTTAGTACGCGGGGGTCCACGCGCCACGTGCCCCGTCGTCATTACCGGTATTGTTGGGCCATTACGAAACATAATACGTATTCATTGATCTGGGAAGTACAGCGAATATCATCTATGAGCATGCTTTAATCATTTTGATGATGAAGATAAAGCGAGACTTGAGTCAGTCGACTACCCTCTGTCAGAGTTCTGCAACGAAATGGTCTTCCCACTTGGCCAAATCAGCTTCCCCGTCAAGCTGTCTGACGGAAAACATTCAAGAACAACAATTGTCAACTTCATGGTGATGCCTGTCAAATCAAGGCATGATGTTTTGATCGGGAGAGAAACCCAAGGAGAGTTGAACATGGTAACCTCCACACCCCACTCAGCCATCGGGTTTCCAACTGAGATGGGTGTGGCGATCACATATGCAAAAAAGGAGGTAATGTCGACAGAGGATGCGCGCCCAACCAAAGCGGCGAAAGTTTCAACAACTGAACCGGAGAAGTGGGTCTTAAATCGCAAATACCTAGAGCAAACGATGACAATAGGCCACGCGATCTCACCAAACATCAGGACGCACCACAAACAACTTTTGTTCAGGAATATGGACATTTTTGCCTGGACTCCGGCAGACATGACCGGTGTCCCGCGCGACGTTACCGAGCATTTTCTGAACACTTATCCCTCCGTTGAACCAAAAGTACAAAGAAAAGGCGCAGTCTAGTGGCGGATAAGACCAAGGCAATGAATGAGCAACTCTGTGAGCTGTTAAAAGCATGAATCTTAAGAGAGGTGCGCTATCAGAGTTGGGTTGCAAATCCCGTGATAGTGGAGAAGTCGAATGGAGGATGGAGAATGTGTGTCGATTATACCGATCTCAACAAGGCATGCCCTAAAGACTGCTACTCTTTGCCTAAGATCGACAAAAAGATAGACTCTCTCGCACCATACAGATGGAAATGTTTTCTGGACTGCTACAAAGGTTATCATCAAGTCCAGATGAAGCTGGAGGATGAAGACAAGACAACTTTTTGAACCGACCTCGGAAGCTTCTGTTACACAAAGATGTCGTTCGGTCTCAAAAACGCTGGCGCAACATACCAGCGCCTGATGGACAAAATCTTTGCGGAAGATATTGGGAAGCATATCGAGGTGTACATCGATGATCTGGTGATTAAAAGTCCTGAGGAGGACCAAATGTTAAAAGATATCGAGAAAACGTTCAACTCGTTGAGAAGCGTGAATATGAAACTGAATCCAGCCAAATGTTCCTTTGGTATGGAAGAAGGCAAATTCTTGGGCTTCGTGGTCACAAATGGCGGCTTTAAAGTTAACCCAGAAAAAGTTCAAGCCATAGAGCGAATGCCGTCACCTCGAACAATCAAAGAAATGCAACGATTGGTCGGTCGTCTAGCCGCGCTTAATCGATTTCTATCAAACCATGCGGCAAAGTCATACCCTTTTATCAGCACTCTGCGCAACTGCGTAAAAAATCAAGAATTCAAATGGACGCCAGAGGCAGAAACCGCATTTCAACAGATGAAAGAATGTTTGATAAAGCTCCCTACTCTGACCGCGCCATTTGAGAAGGAACCACTCATCCTGTACTTGTCCTCTTCGGACAAGGCGGTTGGGTCGGTATTATTGGTGGAGAGAGATGGAGTGCAGACTCCAATATATTACGTGAGTAGGGTGCTTACCGATCCAGAAACGAGATATTCAACAATGGAAAAGTTGGTACTTGCGCTGCTACACGCCTCTAGAAGGCTGCGCAGATACTTTACAGGGCACGTGATCACAGTACTAACCAACTTTCACATCGGCACAATATTGCAAAAACCAGAGACGTCTGGGCGGTAAGCAAAGTAAGCGATCGAGCTGGGGGGCCACAACATCTTGTACAGGCCGTGCCCAGCCATCAAGGGTCAAGTTCTAGCGGACTTCGTCACAGAAGTCCCAGTGGATAAAATCAAGGATTGTGAGATTGTTGAGACTCCCGTGAAAGACACGTCCAATGAGTTATGGTTGCTGTACACTGATGGGGCCTCAAACGAAGATGGCGCAGGAGCTGGATTGTGCCTTGTGAGCCCTAAGAAACATGAATTTACATACGCCATCAAGTTGGATTTCAAGAATACCAACAACGAGGCGGAATACGAGGCATTCTTGGTAGGCTTGCGCCTCGCCGAAAAGATGGGAGCTCAAAATCTGCGAGCGCATGTTGATTCACTCTTGATCGCCAGCCAAATCAGCGGACTATACGTTGCAAAGGGCGAAGTTATGGCTTTGTACTTAGATCAAGCAAAAGAGTTGCTTCAACAATTCAAGTCCTACAAGGTAGTGCATATTAATCGCTCAGAGAACAAACCAGTAGACGCCTTGAGCAAGCTCGCGTCAACTTCTTTTCAGCATCTCGCCAAAGATGTAAGAATCAAAGTATTAAAAAACCCGTCGGTTCTGCTGCATCAAGTGAATGTGATAGAGATAGGGCAATCATCTTGGATGACCCCTATAATCCAGTATTTGCAAGATGGAATACTCCCTGAGAGCAAAGCAGAGGCAAGGAAAATTCAGAACAAGGCCTTGCATTATGAGATGAATGGCGATATCTTGTACCGAAAATCCTTCTTAGGGCCACTCTGCGTGGACCCCCAAGATGCGAATTACTTGGTTAGGGAGATTCATGAAGGAATCTATGGCATCCATGTCACACCCCAACCGATGGCGGAATCATCGGGGCGCGGCACTGAGCGAAACAGATTGTTCAGAAGTTTCCACAACAACTATCATACAATTCAGTTATATAACACGTCCCATACCGTGCACCAAACAATAACAAGTTATCATAGAAATCAACCAAACAATATGGGAACTGTTCCGACAACTCATGTTCTTAATTATTACAGACCGAAAGTAAATATTGTTTTAAGACTTCTAGACTGCTAACTATAGATCTTACTGACTACAGGTGCCAGTGCAAGATCTACAGATAATTATGGCCCTGGATCAGGTACGTGGACACTGTCCTAAGGCCACGAACTCCTAGAAGCTTATTATTGCCTCGCTTCCCTAGCACACTAGTAGCTTAAACACCTGTCACATACGTTAAAATAACAGTCAATACATATAATGTAAAGGTGAGTACACAAGTTTGATATAGCATATAAAGTTCGAATAGTTTACGCATAACCAAGCACGTACACAAGGGCAAACGATGTATGTAAATTATCAACATGGGACCATCGATACCAACGACTTCGAGTTGACTGTCCGAGACAGTTCGCAATACATGATTACCACCGTAATCCATGCAAGTAATTGTCCTTAGCAACCCCCGTGTGAACGGGTGCTGAGTCCAAACTATAGTACTACGTTGCTAAAGCAGGCAGATAGCACTCCACGTGTAAACATAATAAACAGCAATCATTTAGACAAGTAATACATGCAAGTAGGTTAGCGTTCAAATAGTTTGTTTTGATTGTGATTTTGATAGTTTACGTATGTAACACCCAAAAGTGCTGAAAGCAAAAAGGGATCGAGTATACTCACAGTGGTTGGTTGTGGATTGAAGGGAGCACTGAGAATAGGTTAGCCTGAATAGTTTGATAACACAATGATGAGTAACGCGGAAAAAGTAAACAATGTACTTGGATCGAATAGGCCATTCGATCGGACAGCAGTTCGATCGAGTGGGCTGTTCGATTGGTTTGAAAGTCCGTTCGAACATCCATTCGATCGGCTGGCTGGCTCGATCGGCTGGTTCCTTCAAGTGGATTGTTTCTTCCTTTGATGTGAAGGATGTGTTTGTGTACGATGGTTTGTACTACCTTTCAAGTTGGCCGATCGAACAGCTGTTCGATCGGTTAGCCCAACCGATCGGTTAGCATTGTATTGTTTTCAAATATGTCACTCGATCGGCTGGCATGCTCGATCGGGTGACATTCCAATGTTTCAAAAGTCTAAGTGTTTGAAGTATAGTATCTCATGATTCGAGCAGTAATGATTACAATCGAGTGGCGTAGTCGATCGAACCGTACCTCGTCAATACTACACTTTTGGTGAGTTGGTGGGTCTAAGTGCTAGTCGATCGGTTAGCCTAACCGATCGGCTGGCATAGTCGTTCGGTTGGGCTGTTCGATCGAACAGCCTAGCCGTTCGGCCAGCTTCTCGATTTGGTTAACCTATCACTTAACACTTGTTTCTTCCCGTGAATTGTTGATGTTTTAGAGATATTTTGACTACGAGTTGAACCACCAAGCTGAAGTCCCTACTTAGTCTACTGACTCGAGCAGGAATCACCCAAACTCGGTCAGAGACGGTTTGGAACCCAAGTTTAACGTTTAACCCGAAATCGGTATATCTCTCGGTAGAACCCGAATCTTGAACCATGTGTTTGTTTAGATTGATTTGTAAATCGGTTCAAGCTCGTTTTCACCGGTTTGAGTGTAGAAGAGTTGAAAGATAGATGAAAACCCATCTTCCAATCCTTTTCCACCGTGAAATGTTAAGATCTTTGGAAGATTTTGGGTTATTTATGTGGAAATCGGTTAGATCTAGCTTATTCATGGTTGAATGAAGTCAAGAACATGAAGCTCCTGGTGAACACCAAGAACACCATGATGACATCACTCAAGAACACCTAGATCTTGGTGATTTCATGGATGAAATCCAAGTTTTGAAAGATAGAAAGGAGGAGAATCGATTAATGAACAAAAACGTACAAGGATTAGAACGAAATACTTACCGGTTTGAGAGAAATCTGAGATTTAGTGAGAAGAAGAGGCTGGTCGGTCAGAGCTTTTCCAAAAGTGGAAAGCTTGATAAGGACAGCCCTATTTATAGGCTTCCAAAAGAGGAAAGGGTCTGCTGATCGAACAGCATCCCTGATCGAGCACCTGTCCGATCGAACAGCCTGTTCGATCGGCTAGCCTGTTCGATCAGGCTGCCCTGTTCGATCGGCTTGCCTGGTTTTTGAGTGTTTCGCGATGATCTTCGATATTTCGAGTTCGATGAACGATGATTTGAGGATGATAGAATTCCTAATCAAATTACTTTTAGTTCCAACTACTATATCTACATACAAGCATCCTTACAACCATTTCGGGTTCGATTTCCATTGAGTTTGACTCACCTTTGAGTCTCGATTGATTTGATTGATTCACCACACACTTTAACATAAAAGTAAACATGCACAAGTAACACGTAAGGCACACGCACACGTATAAAAGTACTAAAATCCCCACACTTGAGTTCAATGATTGATTCGATTCACCTTGGTTATTGATTGACTAGCTTTATTGCATTGTTACTTCCTACCATTCACAGTCGGTCGTTGATTCACAGTTCGATTATCGGTCGATTAGTTTGATTATACAACACTTACTCCAAATAATACGAAAATCAAAATGAAACTAAAATGAAATTAATCTTTATAAATCTTTAATTCCAATAACAGTCAACACTTGACTTTGACTTTGACTTTGGAAAACACGGGGTGTTACAGTCTCCCCTCCTTTAGGGAATTTCGTCCCGAAATTAGGCCGAGAACCGTACATCGCCGTGTGATTTTACCAATTTGATGCTTCAGATCTATCTGAATAACTGCGGGTACTTGGCCTTCATGTCACTTTCGAGTTCCCAAGTGAACTCCGCGCCTCGTTTGCCTTCCCATCGTACTTTTACAATAGGAATGCGGGAGCGTCTGAGTTGCTTGGTCTGTCGGTCCATGATTTCGACAGGCTTTTCCACGAAGTGTAGTGTCTCATTGACCTGAAGATCGTCGAGTGGTATTATTGCGTCGTGGTCGGCTACGCATTTCCGAAGGTTTGAAATATGGAAAGTCGGGTGGACATTGCTGAGTTCCTCCGGTAATTCGAGTTTGTAGGCAACTTTACCGATCCTTTCCAGAATCTTAAAAGGTCCAACAAATCGAGGAGCAAGTTTCCCTCTTTTGCCGAATCGGACTACTCCCTTCCAAGGTGATACCTTTAGGAGCACGTAGTCGCCAACTGCAAATTCGCGGGGCCTGCGTCGTTTATCGGCGTACATCTTTTGTCTGTCCCGGGCCTTCACCAAATTTTCCCTTATCTGGTGGATCTTGTCAGTCGTTTCTTGCAGAATCTCGGGCCCAGTTAATTGTGAATGACCGACCTCGTGCCATACAATAGGCGAGCGACATCTCCTACCATACAAGGCTTCGAAAGGTGCCATTTCGATGCTGGAGTGATAGCTATTATTGTACGAAAATTCGACCAATGGCAGGTGTTTGCTCCAACTACCACCAAAATCGATAACACACGCACGGAGCATGTCTTCAATAGTACGTATCGTTCTTTCAGTCTGCCCGTCGGTTTGCGGGTGGAATGCGGTACTCAAATTCAGCGCCGTACCTAGAGCTGCTTGAAAAGTTTCCCACAATCTCGATGTAAACCGAGCATCGCGATCCGAAATGATGTCTCGAGGCGTACCATGATTCTTAATGATCTCGTCGGTGTAGATTTGGGCTAGCTTGGCCACCTTGTAGTCTTCTCGTATTGGCAAAAAGTGGGCTGATTTGGTTAGACGGTCGACTATAACCCAAATACTGTCGTGACCTGATGGCGTGGTCGGAAGCTTAGTTATGAAATCCATGGCTATGCTTTCCCACTTCCATACGGGTATCGGCGGTTGTTCGAGTAAGCCTGAAGGTCTTTGGTGTTCAGCCTTTACTCTTGCACAAGTTAAACAGCTACCAACATATAGAGCAATATCCCTTTTCATCCCAGGCCACCAGTACTTGTAGCGAAGGTCCTGGTACATTTTGTCCGCACCGGGATGAATGGAATATCGGGATTTGTGGGCTTCGTTCATGATGATCTTTCGTAAACCTGTCCTCCTCGGAACCCAGATTCGGTCCAGATAGTAGAATATCCCGTTGGCTTTGCTCACAAGTTGAGTTCCATCGTGATAGATTCGTTCTTTCTTCAACGTACGCTCGTTGAAGCAAGCGTGTTGTGCTTCGCGGATGAGAGCTTCGAGGTTATACTGAGCCTGGATGTTTCGGACACCTATCACGTAATTCTTTCTGCTGAGGGCGTCTGCAACTACATTCGCCTTGCCTGGGTGATAACGGATCTCACAGTCGTAGTCGTTGAGAAGTTCTACCCATCGGCGTTGACGCATATTGAGTTCTCTCTGATTAAAGATATGTTGTAGGCTCTTGTGATCGGTGAAGATCGTACACCTTGTACCATACAGGTAGTGTCGCCAAATCTTTAAGGCAAAGACAACCGCACCTAGCTCGAGGTCATGGGTTGTATAGTTCTTCTCGTGGATTTTGAGCTGTCGAGACGCGTAAGCTATAACCTTGTCTCGTTGCATGAGAACACAGCCAAGTCCAAGGTTTGAAGCATCACAATAGACAACGAAGTCGTCGCTTCCGTCCGGCAGTGTAAGAACTGGTGCATGGCACAGCATGTGTTTGAGGGTTTGGAAAGCAGTCTCCTGCGCGGTTCCCCACACAAAAGGCTTGTCTTTATGAGTAAGGGAGGTAAGCGGTACAGCAATCTTTGAGAATCCTTCGATGAATCGTCGATAGTAACCAGCTAATCCGAGAAAAGAGCGAACTTCTGACGGATTCTTTGGCGTAACCCATCCCTTGACTGCCTCAATCTTTGCAGGATCAACGTGTATACCCCGACTATTCATAATGTGACCCAGAAATTGAACCTCCTCCAACCAGAACTCACACTTGAAGAATTTGGCGTAGAGTTGGTTTCCCTGAAGCAACTCGAGAACCAATCGCAAATGCTGCGCATGTTCGGCCCTCGATCTGGAATAGATCAGGACATCGTCGATGAATACAATGACAAAACGGTCTAAGAACGGTTTACACACGCGATTCATCAGATCCATAAAGACCGCGGGTGCGTTGGTCAAACCAAAAGGCATGACAACAAATTCGTAGTGGCCGTATCGAGTTCGGAAAGCGGTTTTGGGTATGTCTTCCTCTTGAATCCGCAACTGATGGTAGCCTGATCGTAGATCAATCTTGGAGAAACACTGAGCACCTTGTAGTTGGTCAAACAGATCATCGATTCTTGGTAGGGGGTATCGGTTCTTGATGGTCAGCTTGTTCAATTCCCGGTAATCGATGCACATCCGGAACGACCCGTCCTTCTTTTTGACGAAAAGGACTGGTGCGCCCCATGGAGAAGTGCTCGGGCGAATGAAGCCTTTTTCAAGTAACTCTTGGAGTTGGTTTGAGAGTTCTCGCATCTCAGATGGAGCGAGTCGATACGGAGCTTTGGCTACTGGGTTGGCTCCTGGAATAAGGTCGATTCGAAAGTCGATATCACGGCTTGGAGGTAATCCAGGAAGATCATCAGGGAATACCTGGGGAAATTCTCGGACAACGGGGACATCCTTGACTTCAACTTTCTTTTTCTTGTCCGTCTCTGCTACAACAATGTTGGCCAAGAAGGCTCGATATTCCTTGCGGAGATATTTGCGAGCTTGAAGACAGGACATGAGCTTGAGATCTTTTGCAGTAGTTTCACCATAAACACATAGAATATCACCACTGGCTAGCACAAAACGAATCATCTTATCAGCACACACAACTTCAGCATGGTTTTCACGAAGAAAGTCCATGCCTACTATGACATCGAAACTTCCGAGCTGCATTGGAATGAGATTAATCGGAAATATATGATTGTTGAGCTCGAGAGTACAATCACGGAGCACAGAATTGACAACAATGGTTCTTCCGGTAGCGATTTCTACTTCGAAGGGTGTCGAAAGATAAGAACGCTTACGTCTAAGAAGCTTCTCAAATTCAAAGGACACAAAGCAGTTATCGGCTCCAGTATCAAACAAACATGATGCATATATACCATTCACGAGGAACGTACCATTGACCACGTTGTTGTCAGCTTGAGCCTGACGTGCATTGATGTTGAAGGTTCTGGCGTGAGCTGCTTGCTGTTGAGGCTGTTGTTGTTGTTGCTGGGGTTGTTGAGCTTCTTGTTTCACTACCCTGTTCGGGCACCGGTTTGCGAAGTGGTTAGGGTCACCACATGCAAAGCAGGTCCGAACATTGTTTGCCGGGGCCTGTGCAGCTTGAGGAGCTTGAGGAGCTGGGAGTAGAGCCTGGTTGACAGCGGCTTGAGCTTGAGCTTGACGGGGACCATAGCGGCAACTCGCAGTGAAATGCCCGTAGACGTTGCAGTGGGTACAGAATCGGCAGGCCACACCCACCGGGTGATGATAAGAACATGTAGCACAGAGTGGGTGGGGGCCGGTGTACGCACGCTTTGCTGGCGGCGCATTGATCACTGGCGCTGAACGCTGTGGCGGTTGCTGCTGGGCTGATACAGACTGTAGTGGAGCAGCAGTGGTTGCGGCAGCGCAACTCTTGTTCTTCTTTCTTCTTCTTGAAGGCTTGGAGGCTTGGGCAGTGGTGTTATCGGTTGATGCTGCGGTGACTTGATGCAGAGACTTGGTTTGTTTATCCCAGAAACCAGCCTTCACCCGCTTGTCGTTAATCTCAGCGGCGAGTAGGTAGGTTTCCTCGATCGTTGCGGGCTTGGAGGCGTGAACAAAATCTGCGACACAATCCGGGAGAGCACGGATGTATTTCTTGATGGTCATGTCAGAAGTCTTGACCTGGTCGGGACATATGATACTCAATTGCTTGAAACGGGCGGTAAGACCAGCATTGTCCCCCTCCTTTTTCTTGATACCCCAGAACTCATCCTCCAACTTTTGGCGTTCGTGGGGAGGACAGAACTCGTCCATCATGATCGCTTTCAATTCCTTCCACGTCAGCTCGTATGCAGCGTCGTTCCCGCGCTTGTTCCTTTCTGCGGTCCACCAGTCTAAAGCTCGTGACTGGAAGACACCAGTAGCATTGAGAGTACGGAGGTGATCTGGGCATCCGCTTTGACGAAGGGTGACTTCTACCGAGTCAAACCAATGAAACAGAGCCGTAGGGCCATCTTCACCGGTAAACTCTTTTGGCCCACATGCCTTGAATTGTTTGAAGCTAAAAGTAGCTTTGTTGGGATCTTTGGGCGTGAGGGTTCGGGATTCCTCAGATGACTTGCTTGCGTTCTCGAACACATCACTGACGGCTTTTGCCAGGGTCTTAGAGATGATAGCAGCCAGACGTCGATCTCTTTTCTCCTGGCGGGTAAGACGTGAGCGTGATCTAGGTTGTCCAGATGACGACATGGTCTGCAATAGACATCGTCACAGGCTCAACACAACGAATTCGAGTCTCACACGTTCTTAGATCTCTAAAGCTTAGAATCACGTCGCATCTCTCGTCACGTAACACATATAATCACATAAGCACATAATCATAGAGGCACTTAAGCACAGAAGCAATTAGGGCACATAAGCAATTAAGCAAGTAGGGCACTTAATTTCCTAAACACGTACGCATTTTTATCACAGAGGCGGTCAGAAAACAGAGACCTATAATCCACAAGTCGAGTGTCGTTCGTTTTGCGTATCGGATAGCATCACATTGTATCGTCTAACTTAGTCGTATAGCGTAGCATAGCACACTGGTTTCGTTTAGATCACATCAACAGGGATTTGAATCGAGATAGGATAGCAACAAAGGTCACGCAGATTGATAACAAATGGAGTAACCAACAAATTTTAAAACACGTAAACAGGTAAATCATATAAAATCAACAAAGCAACACTCTCAAAATCGGAAAATGGATTGTCTGCGGCTACTAGACTTTGACTAACCATGGCAATTTAACTATTCACAGTTGACTTGTCGTCACTTTCGACTCTAGGGGACATGTTTCTGCCTCGATTCTTGGGCATTACGCATGCGTATCCTAGGCCATACTCGTGAGTTCAGGTCGTTGGAGTCCGTCAATTGCCTTGGCGAGATGAAATAAAATCGGAATAACTGCCAAGGTTAGGGTTTCACCCCTAGCTCAGCAATTTCTTCCTTGTTTTAAGAAAATTTAGAGGAAACTTTTCATCAAATTACGGGTTTCAGCCCTAATTTGGTATAATTCTCCCCCGTTTGTTGATGGAAATTTGCACAAAGTAATTGGCAAAAATTTGTAATTTAGGCAGGAATTTGCGGGTTTCACTCCTAATCCCGTCCAAATTACAAAATTTGGCTCGGAGTTCGGATGTAATGATAGAATAGAAGGAAACAACATAAAATAAGCACATAAACTTGGTCTCTTGGTTCCTAACTATAGTCTAGGTCTCTAAGACAGCGATCCGGACTAGATCGTGTCTAACCTAATTCCCTATAGTTATGGCTCTGATACCAATCTGTCACACCCCAACCGATGGCGGAATCATCGGGGCGCGGCACTGAGCGAAACAGATTGTTCAGAAGTTTCCACAACAACTATCATACAATTCAGTTATATAACACGTCCCATACCGTGCACCAAACAATAACAAGTTATCATAGAAATCAACCAAACAATATGGGAACTGTTCCGACAACTCATGTTCTTAATTATTACAGACCGAAAGTAAATATTGTTTTAAGACTTCTAGACTGCTAACTATAGATCTTACTGACTACAGGTGCCAGTGCAAGATCTACAGATAATTATGGCCCTGGATCAGGTACGTGGACACTGTCCTAAGGCCACGAACTCCTAGAAGCTTATTATTGCCTCGCTTCCCTAGCACACTAGTAGCTTAAACACCTGTCACATACGTTAAAATAACAGTCAATACATATAATGTAAAGGTGAGTACACAAGTTTGATATAGCATATAAAGTTCGAATAGTTTACGCATAACCAAGCACGTACACAAGGGCAAACGATGTATGTAAATTATCAACATGGGACCATCGATACCAACGACTTCGAGTTGACTGTCCGAGACAGTTCGCAATACATGATTACCACCGTAATCCATGCAAGTAATTGTCCTTAGCAACCCCCGTGTGAACGGGTGCTGAGTCCAAACTATAGTACTACGTTGCTAAAGCAGGCAGATAGCACTCCACGTGTAAACATAATAAACAGCAATCATTTAGACAAGTAATACATGCAAGTAGGTTAGCGTTCAAATAGTTTGTTTTGATTGTGATTTTGATAGTTTACGTATGTAACACCCAAAAGTGCTGAAAGCAAAAAGGGATCGAGTATACTCACAGTGGTTGGTTGTGGATTGAAGGGAGCACTGAGAATAGGTTAGCCTGAATAGTTTGATAACACAATGATGAGTAACGCGGAAAAAGTAAACAATGTACTTGGATCGAATAGGCCATTCGATCGGACAGCAGTTCGATCGAGTGGGCTGTTCGATTGGTTTGAAAGTCCGTTCGAACATCCATTCGATCGGCTGGCTGGCTCGATCGGCTGGTTCCTTCAAGTGGATTGTTTCTTCCTTTGATGTGAAGGATGTGTTTGTGTACGATGGTTTGTACTACCTTTCAAGTTGGCCGATCGAACAGCTGTTCGATCGGTTAGCCCAACCGATCGGTTAGCATTGCATTGTTTTCAAATATGTCACTCGATCGGCTGGCATGCTCGATCGGGTGACATTCCAATGTTTCAAAAGTCTAAGTGTTTGAAGTATAGTATCTCATGATTCGAGCAGTAATGATTACAATCGAGTGGCGTAGTCGATCGAACCGTACCTCGTCAATACTACACTTTTGGTGAGTTGGTGGGTCTAAGTGCTAGTCGATCGGTTAGCCTAACCGATCGGCTGGCATAGTCGTTCGGTTGGGCTGTTCGATCGAACAGCCTAGCCGTTCGGCCAGCTTCTCGATTTGGTTAACCTATCACTTAACACTTGTTTCTTCCCGTGAATTGTTGATGTTTTAGAGATATTTTGACTACGAGTTGAACCACCAAGCTGAAGTCCCTACTTAGTCTACTGACTCGAGCAGGAATCACCCAAACTCGGTCAGAGACGGTTTGGAACCCAAGTTTAACGTTTAACCCGAAATCGGTATATCTCTCGGTAGAACCCGAATCTTGAACCATGTGTTTGTTTAGATTGATTTGTAAATCGGTTCAAGCTCGTTTTCACCGGTTTGAGTGTAGAAGAGTTGAAAGATAGATGAAAACCCATCTTCCAATCCTTTTCCACCGTGAAATGTTAAGATCTTTGGAAGATTTTGGGTTATTTATGTGGAAATCGGTTAGATCTAGCTTATTCATGGTTGAATGAAGTCAAGAACATGAAGCTCCTGGTGAACACCAAGAACACCATGATGACATCACTCAAGAACACCTAGATCTTGGTGATTTCATGGATGAAATCCAAGTTTTGAAAGATAGAAAGGAGGAGAATCGATTAATGAACAAAAACGTACAAGGATTAGAACGAAATACTTACCGGTTTGAGAGAAATCTGAGATTTAGTGAGAAGAAGAGGCTGGTCGGTCAGAGCTTTTCCAAAAGTGGAAAGCTTGATAAGGACAGCCCTATTTATAGGCTTCCAAAAGAGGAAAGGGTCTGCTGATCGAACAGCATCCCTGATCGAGCAGCTGTCCGATCGAACAGCCTGTTCGATCGGCTAGCCTGTTCGATCAGGTTGCCCTGTTCGATCGGCTTGCCTGGTTTTTGAGTGTTTCGCGATGATCTTCGATATTTCGAGTTCGATGAACGATGATTTGAGGATGATAGAATTCCTAATCAAATTACTTTTAGTTCCAACTACTATATCTACATACAAGCATCCTTACAACCATTTCGGGTTCGATTTCCATTGAGTTTGACTCACCTTTGAGTCTCGATTGATTTGATTGATTCACCACACACTTTAACATAAAAGTAAACATGCACAAGTAACACGTAAGGCACACGCACACGTATAAAAGTACTAAAATCCCCACACTTGAGTTCAATGATTGATTCGATTCACCTTGGTTATTGATTGACTAGCTTTATTGCATTGTTACTTCCTACCATTCACAGTCGGTCGTTGATTCACAGTTCGATTATCGGTCGATTAGTTTGATTATACAACACTTACTCCAAATAATACGAAAATCAAAATGAAACTAAAATGAAATTAATCTTTATAAATCTTTAATTCCAATAACAGTCAACACTTGACTTTGACTTTGACTTTGGAAAACACGGGGTGTTACAATCCATGCATGCCCGCGCATGGTTGTTGCGAAGATTATGAACACTGGTTACTATTGGCCAGGGATGCACGTTGACGCTCTAAAGGAGCTGCGCAAATGCGACTCCTCTCAAAGGCACTCCCCAAAAACCCTGCGCCCGAAAAACGATCTTATCCCTGTATCCACTGCCTGGCCTTTTCAGCAGTGGGGGATCGATATGGTGGGCCCTTTCCCCGAAGCTCCTGGTGCCGTCAAGTTCATAATCGTGGCTGTCGATTACTTTACTAAATGGGTGGAGGCCAAAGCTCTCGCCTCAACTACTGCAATGATGGTACGCAAGTTTATTTGGGAACACATCATCTGCAGGTTCGGTCTCCCACTCAAGATTGTAACCGACAATGGCACCAACTTTGCGTCTGACGACCTCCAGAAGTGGATGAAAGAGATGAAAATCGAACACACCTTCTCCTCCGTTGCGCACCCTCAAGGAAACGGGCAGGTTGAAAGTGTAAACAAAAGTATTGTCGATGGGATAAAAGCCCGACTGGGCACAAAGAGAAGAGGATGGGTAGATGAGCTCCCAAGCATCCTGTGGGCTCATCGAACCATTCCGAAAACAAGTACTGGCAAAACTCCTTTTAGTCTAGTCTATGGCTCGGAGGCCATTACAAAGTTTGCTAATATAAATAGACGAAACATAACTTACTCTCTATTTTTCCTGCTGTATCTTGATAACCATGTTTTCCTGCGAAGAAGTCATAGAGTTGCCTTTTATGTTTTCGCCCTCTTGCTTGGGCCCTCCTCACCCTGAGTTATCTGCTTTATTTCTTTGCGCACTTTTTGAAGCAAATGTGTGAGTTCGCCGCTCTTAAGGGCTTTTTCTATTTCTGTGCGTAAAGAAATGAAGTTGTTGGTGGTATGACCACTGTCCTTGTGATACTCACAGTATTGGGCAGGGTCTTGTCCACGCTTGTTTTTCATGGGGATTGGAGGTTTGAATTGGTAGTCTTCAGTACATAAAACTTCCGCCGGGGTCTTAGTTAAGGGAGTCCACTGTCTCTCCCTATTCTCCTGCTTGGTCTCCCTCTGCGCGGTAAGTTTGTTGATCGTTGCTCGAGCATCTTCAAACGAATGATTTCCCGAGCCAGAATCACGCCATGATTTCCTAAACTTCCTCCTGCCAGTGGAGCTTAAGTCCGCGGGTCTATTATGTGGTGGCGGCGGCTTATTTGTGGTAAGGTTCTTTTCAGTTTGAGCGTAAACCTTTGCCGCTGCCATTACCTTCTCCCAGCTTTTCGGGAGGCCTTCTGTTCCGGATAAGACCTTAATCATGTCATCGCATCTAACCGCGTATTTGAATTGAGCGCGAATTAGTTGCTCATGAACATCGCCTATCTCCAGTACCTCTTTGTTGTATCTAGTGATAAAGTCCTCCAGATTTTCGTCATCGTGAGGCCAAATGTTCATTACATCAGATGTATAGTGAATAGAACGCCGTTGTTGGCTAAAATGTGTCAGAAATTTCTCGCGCAGATCTTTCCATGACGTGATTTTTCCAATTGGTAAGTTATCGAACCAAATTCTCGCTGCGCCGGTTAGGGTTTGTACGAATAGGTGACACCATAATGGTAGGGTCCGGCCCCCAACCAACCCTGCGCTTGTAAACACTCTTAAATGATCATCCGGGTCTGTCAACCCTTTGAAATTTCCCACATTAGATGGTATTTCTCTTTCTCAAGTGGCGCGAGAGCGATTTCCATGATGAATTTTGAATTTTCCGTTGCTTCCGCAAGGCGGTAAATCAGATCGTAATTATGCTCGGCCTCAGGGTGGTAAACCGCACGAGGTCTGCACTTGTTGTAATTGGGCTGCAAGCGACTAAACACACTAGTATTCTCACTCACACGATAGGTAGGATCAGATTCACCGGTGTGGGTGTTCGGTTGAGGACCCAGCCTAGTATGAACTGATTGTCTTCGGTGAGGGTGTAGTTCACCACAATACTCTCTCTGATGACTTCCTGACTGAGTGTACTCATTCCTTGATGTATATCTGGAGTAAACTTCTGTATTCTCGTAAGATGGTTCTTCCCGTTGGGAAGCATGAGCACGAGATCCTGGCCTTCGTGATTGGGTTAAGGGTGCAGTTTGTGCACACAGCTGTGTGTATACTGCATTTAGTGCCCCTTGAGACTTGACGTACCAGGAGATTGGAGTTTCTCCTGGTAGTAAAATTGAGTGAACAGGGTCTGTTGGTAGCACTACTGGAGTGACAGGTTCGTTTACTCGATTGGATTGAACTTCATTATCATCAGAGACTTCTTCCGGAATTCCTTCAGGTTGGACGTTGTTACCAAAATTCGGCCGAGGGCCGGTTTGTCGATGAGCTGATGTTTCTTCCATATACAAATGGAATCAACGAAGCGAGTCAAAAAAACGAGAGAAAAACGGATGAAACAGAGGAAAAAACGGTGGGCGCCAATGAAGAAACACTAGATAAACGACCGGGATCGAAATATCTAGGGGGTTTGGATCTGCATAAAAGGGTTTGTTCTCTCTCCTTTGATTCGACGTTACTGATCTTCCACTCCGATAAATTTCTGCAAAACAAAGCACCGTTAGCCTCGTCAAGGGGAGAAAAGGGTTCTCTCCTTGACCCGACTCCAGCGTGAGAATAAGTATGTGTTTATGAAGAAAAAGAAGTATTGAAGAAGTGTGTGTAACTTGAATTTCATACCTGAATTGTTCTCATATTTATAACCGAGAGTTTGGGCGGGAAAACCTGTTAGTGAAATGTTAACGAAAAATGCTAACCCCGTAAGCGGTTACATTTCCTTCTGTTTGACCTTCTCGATCCGACGTGAGTGCACACGGATCGCTGATCCGATCTATGGCTGGGGAATTGCCACGTGGAAAGTGATCAAGTGGAGGTTTTTTCTCCAATTCCATGCCATCCTTGTGATTTCAGGGATGCCTGAGGTGATGACACGTGTCCAGGCGGTTGTAACCATCCTGGTGGTGCACGATTGAATTCTTCTAGAAGATTACTGCTGTAATCTGGTGTGACTCTTTATCATGTGGTATCAGTTAAGTAAATAATATCCAATTCTAGATATTATTAAGCGGAAGTGTTCAACTTAGGATTTTCATCCTTTGTTTATGGAAGAGAACTCAAGGATTTATGATTTCCTTTTGGGCGCGCGAGTGTTGTCTGCTATCTGTCTCTTAAGCCTTTTTTGTAGGACCAGTGCGCGGCCGCACAAGGTTAAAAAGGGCTGGGAGACCAGGTTGTGGTATGGTCCTAAGTACTTGTTACAAAGTTTTTAGGACCTTACCCCTTCAGTTGGCTAACGCCCCTTATGTTACTTACTGATGCGTGTGTAGTGTAATATATTTTTGATGTATATTTAAGCCCTTTTTACACTTTTAGCCAAGTTTTAAATTTATAAAACACGATATTCACTAACACTAAACACACATATGGGCAAGTGCACCCATCGTGGACGTAGTATAGTGTTGGTAAGATACCGAGGTCGTCCAAGGACACAAGAGCTTTTAATACCGGTTTATCCTCAATGTCTAATCAAATAAAAAAGTAAGAAAAATGTTTTTTTTAAACTAAGAAAATAAAAACTAACTAAATGCTGAAAAATAAAATAAAATAAAAACAGATAGACAAGATGAATCACTTGGATCCGACACGTGTATTAGTATAACCTTTGATTATTTTCGCACTTTTGCACTTGTTTAACAGATTATCTTAGTTATTGTAGTAGGCCCCTCTTTTGAAGGCGACATTACCCTCAACCCAGTAGTTTGAGTCAGCAAGGATACAATCCTAAAGGGTCGGATTATTGAAAGATAATGAATTAAGTTATTAATGCAAATTGTGGTAGGCCCCGCTTTCGGCGGTGACGTTACCCTCGGCTAAGTAGTCTGAGTCAGCAGGGATACAGTCCTAAATAGCCGGGTTATAGTATTAATAGTAGTTAACTTATGAGGGGGTCAAAGAGTTTGGATCCCCGCCATCCAATACCTACGGGCATTGAAGGAGATCCTACTAAATTTGACCCATGTCCCAAGCAGGACCTCTAAACGCTGAACAAGGGCAAGACCCTTACCAAACCGTTCCCTTAACCCCCGACCAGGTAGCCAACATACCTCCATATAGACCGTGGAGATATGAATGGTGAAAATCTTTTATTTTATATAGACAGTAAAATAATGCCAAGACACCACAGACAAACGATAAGGAAAGTTCACCTTCAACATAAGCAACTAGTTATTAAAGTCATTAATACAAAACCAAATAAAAAGTGCAAAAGATTGAAAATAAAAAGTATTATACTAAACACTTGTCTTCAACAAGTGATGTAAGAGACTTAGGCAAACATGGCCTTGATTGTCAAGAACTCTTACGATCAATCTTGGATCCCGAGACGACTCACACACTCTACGATGGACAATGGATGATGGTGGTGGATGATGGTGTTATGGTGGTGGTGGGTGGTGGATGAAGTGTGAGAGAGGTGGTGTGCCAAAGGATGAGTTGAAATGAAACCAAGCACTCCTATTTATAGGCTGAACAGAAGGCTGGGCACGGCCCCGTGTCCACTGGACACGCTCCTGTGCCCGTCTGACACTCTCTCTCCTATTTAATTGTAATTCGCAATTACAATTAATGCGCCTGCTGTACTTTCACCAGCCCCCGTGCCCGCTGGACACGGCCCCGTGGTGGGCAATGGAAGCTTCTATAAGTTTGTCTTTTATGCTGCTTCTTGGGCACGGCCCCGTGCTGGCTGAGCACGGGGCGTGTTCAGACTTCTGCTTTCTCTTCTTTGCTCTGGAGGATGCTGTTGAGGGTCCGGGCAGTCTACTTTTATTCCTTTTCTTGTATTTATGCTAGAATTAGTTGTCTTTTTGCTTCTTTTGTGAATTTGAGCTCATTTCATCCTGAAAATACAAAAGGAAGACAAAAACACTCTTTTTCCAACATTAGTACTTAAAAAGGGTTAGTTTTATGCCTTAATTGATGTGATTTATATGTTGCATTTTACACACATCACTTACATGCGATATATGTTGGCCTAAGCTCCTGTTTCTTAATCAATGAAAGCATACGACTTATATTTTCTTTTATCATGATGACTTCTACGTTACAAATGCATGTTAAACTTTTGATTAGCACGAAAACACTTCAGTAAATTACGAGCTCTTGAGTTATGCCTCCAAGGTCCTCCGCGAACATAGCGCGAGACCGGGAAGTTACACTCGCACAAGAGCCACACTTACATTTATTCGCGCTAACTTAACCAAAGTTTCTAACAACAATGCAATAATTGTAACTGGACAAAAAGAAAGCAAACTTAAACATCATATTCAACAAGCGCAACCGCGCAATAGTTACATAGAAACAAACCATCATTGATTCAATCCAAAGTAAGTGCGACAGCGCAACAGGTTACATCTAACATCTAAAAACAAAAACTACAAGGCACAAAAGCCTGTCAATGCTATTCATTCATGACCGTCGCCATCATGATCTTCGTCATGGTTGTCACCATCACCATCACCATCATTGCCCGCTAGTTCCTCCTCATCAGATAATTCAACAGTTTCTGGTGGATCGAGAATGGTTTTTAGACGTTGGCACCAGTCGTCATGCTCTAAAGCCTTTGCGACCAAGTCCATCACAGGCAGTGATAGATGATGATAAGCATTTTCAGCGCGAGCCAGCTCGGCATCAGCTTCATTAGTCACTGAGCAATGACTAGTGTCAAACTCCTGCCCAAACACCGCTTCAACATGTTGCGCACACTCCAGAAAACCTTCCCGGTGACCAACCGAGCGAGAGGCATCTATAAGAGTAGCAACGACTCCATCTAGTTCTACAACATTTAGGATGGAGTTGGCCATCTATAGCAAAAGAAACAAATGAGAAATTGGTTTTAACAAATAAAGCCTAAGTTAAGAGAGAGAACAGTACCAGGACTTATCCTCTGCCACGCATCCATTCAGCTTCAGAGACCAGCGTGTCAACAATGCCTTGGACCTCAGAATAGTTATTTTGCGCCACATTGAGGGCAGCTGAACTTATTGCGCACGCCTCCTCAGCCTTTTGCCTGGCCTCCTCAGTAGAAGCAGCTTTTCCCATCTCAGCTTCAAGGTCAATCTCCAAGGACTCACTTTTGTTAACCTGCTCTTGTAGGCGACATTTCAACTCTGCAATCTCGACGTCCTTGTGATGTGTGTAAAATGCAACATATAAATTACATCAAATAAGGCATAAAACTAACCCTTTTTAAGTACTAATGTTGGAAAAAGAGTGTTTTTGTCTTCCTTTTGTATTTTCAAGATGAAATGAGCTCAAATTCACAAAAGAAGCAAAAAGACAGCTAATTCTAACATAAATACAAGAAAAGGAACAAAAGTAGACTGCCCGAACCCTCAACGGCATCTTCCCAAGCAAAGAAGAGAAAACAGAAGCCTGAACACGCCCCGTGCTCAGCCAGCACGGGGCCGTGCCCAAGAAGCAGCAGAAAAGACAAACCTGTAGAAGCTTCTATTGCCCACCACGGGGCCGTGTCCAGTGAGCATGGGGGCGTGGCGAAAGTACAGCAGGCGCATTAATTGTAATTGCGAATTACAATTAATGAAGAGAGATAGTGTCAGATGGGCACGGGGGCGTGTCCAGCGGACACGGGGCCGTGCCCAGCCTTCTGTTCAGCCTATAAATAGGAGTGCTTGGTTTCATTCCAACTCATCCCTTGGCACACCACCTCTCTCACACTTCATCCACCACCCACCACCACCATAACACCATCATCCACCACCATCATCCATTGTCCATCGTAGAGTGTGTGAGTCGTCTCGGGATCCAAGATTGATAGTAAGAGTTCTTCTTGACAATCAAGGCCATGTTTGCCTAAGTCTCTTACATCACTTGGTGAAGACAAGTGTTTAGTATAATACTTTTTATTTTTAGTCTTTTGCACTTTTTATTTGGTTTTGTATTAATGACTTTAATAACTAGTTGCTTATGTTGAAGGTGATCTTTCCTTATCGTTTGTCCGTGGTGTCTTGGCATTATTTTACTGTCTATATAAAATAAAAGATTTTCACCATTCATATCTCCACGTTCTATATGGAGGTATGTTGGCTACCTGGTCGGGGGTTAAGGGAACGGTTTGGTAAGGGTCTTGCCCTTGTTCAGCGTTTAGAGGTCCTGCAAGGGACCTGGGTCAAATTTAGTAGGATCTCCTTCAATGCCCATAGGTAATGGATGGCGGGGATCCAAACTCTTTGACCCCCTCATAAGTTAACTACTATTAATACTATAACCCGGCTATTTAGGACTGTATCCCTGCTGACTCAGACTACTTAGTCGAGGGTAACATCACCGCCAAAAGCGGGGCCTACCATAATTTGCATTAATAACTTAATTCATTATCTTCCAATAATCCAACCTTTTAGGATTGTATCCTTGCTGACTCAAACTACTGGGTTGAGGGTAACGTCGCCTTCAAAAGAGGGGCCTACTACAATAACTAAGATAATCTCTTAAACAAGTGCAAAAGTGCGAAAATAATCAAAGTTTATACTAATACACGAGTCGGATCCAAGTGATTCATCTTGTCTATCTGTTTTTTGTTTTATTTTTATTTTACAGCATTTAGTTAGTTTTTATATTCTTAGTTTAAAAACATTTTTCTAACTTTTTGATTTGATTAGACATTGAGGGTAAACCGGTATTAAAAGCTCTTGTGTCCTTGGACGACCTCGGTATCTTACCAACACTATACTACGTCCACGATGGGTGCACTTGCCCATATGTGTGTTTAGTGTTAGTAAATATCGTGTTTTATAAATTTAAAACTTGGCTAAAGGTGTAAAAAGAGCTTAATTATATATCTAAATTATATACACACTACACACGCATCAAGTTTTTGGCGCCGCTGCTGGGGACACAAGGATTTTAAGAAAGATTAAAATCAACGGCCTAATCAGTTTTTCAAAACCTTTTTAAAACGCGTGCAAATTTTTCTGCATTTTAGCTTAGTTTGCATTTACAGTAGCCTGAACACGGGGCCGTGCTCGCTGAACACGCCCCCGTGCTGCATATTTTTAGTTAGATACCCAGATACAGAGCCTGAACACAGGGCCGTGTCCACTCAACACGCCCCCGTGCTCAACGTGACCAGTAACCTTAATTAAAACGCCCAGATACAGACCCTGACCACGGGGCCGTCTTCACCAGACACGGGGCCGTGTCCAGCTTCTGTTTCCGTCTTATTTTTGTTTTTTGGTCCCGAGACTCAGTTGTGGTCTGCTGAGTGATTCTTATGGATCAATACTCAGGAGGTTACAACTACACCTATGAGGAGGATGATTATAGGGGTAATTATTGCACTAATTGTCGTAGCACACGCTCGGTTCAATATAGTAACTCATATCAACCATCCAATTCATACAACTACTATGAGGAGCCCAGGTACGAGCCATCAACTTCATATACATCCTATGAAGACCAAAGGTATGAACCTCCTCCCTCATACTCATATTTTGATGAACCAAGGTATGAATCTTCATACTCATACTTTGAAGATTCAAGATATGAGCCACCACCTTCATACACTTATTATGAGGAACCATGGCGTGAACAACCCACCTCATATGAGTACTATGAAGAACAAAGTTTCGACCCTTATCCATCATATGCTTACAATGAAGAACAATGGTGTGAACCATCTACTTCATATGAGTACTATAAGGAGCCAAGGATCGAACAACCGGATTCGAGCTTTGAGGATCCAAATTCTTTTTCTCTCACCGAAGTGACCAATAGGATATTAGAACACATTAAAACTATCAAACGTTACATGAAAGAATCTCGCGCAAGGGAAGAGGAGTCCCGCGCAAGAGAAGAATTAAATTGTAATAATAACGTAAAGATAGTTGAAAATGTAAAAATGGAAGAACAAGAAAGTGAAAAACCGACACATGAGTTAAACAACGAAAAAGGTGAGGCCGATAACGATAAATTACAAGAAGAGTCTAATTTTGAAGAAATTAATCTCTTGTCACCTACTTTCGAAAATCATTGTTTAGTAACCCCTCATGCCAAGTTTTTAAAAGAGCTAAACACTAGTGCTAAAATCAAAGAAATGGTAAGTGTTAAGTTAACTAATGATCAAACCTCGCTAATAAAAGAAGATCCTTTTGAAATTAACATTACACCGGTTCCACGTTTCTTTCAAAATTCATTTATTAGTAATATCACCATTGATAAAGATCTTTGTGTTAACATGATGTCTAACTACATTTTTGAAAAATTAAGTATTAGTGATTTTACTCCACTTCAAATACCCATTTTTCTATCCGATCGAAAAGTGATAAAATCAATCGGTGTAGTTGAAGATGTTTTGGTTCAAACAAATCAAATGGTAATCCCAACCGACTTTGTCATCCTTGATGACGCTCCTCTAGTCTTGGGAAAACCTTTTGTACAAACTCATAAGGCTTTGAAAAACGGGAAATTCAACAATCTACCTCTTCAGTTAGGGGCATTCAAAAGGAGCATAGATCTTGAGCGTTCAATGAAATATCCTTTTGGCAATAATGACCCCCTAATTGAAGATGAAGCTGAACCACCCGATACAACTAAAGAAGATGACCACTTTGTTGAAGAAGAGATCGCCATAGAACAAACCTTTAAGGTTCTTGATCTAGATGAGCCACAAAATAAGGTGTCTTCTAAAGACCCACCCATTGAGCTCAAAGAACTTCCTAAAGGTTTGGAATATGCTTTTCTAGACAAAGATGGTGGTTTACCTGTAATTATTTCTTCTAAATTAAGTAACATAGAAAAAGAAAAATTAGTTAATCTCCTTAAAAAACACAAAAACGCGATCGCTTGGAAGCTTGTAGATATTAAAGGAATAAGTCCTTCCATGTGCACGCACAAAATTTTAATGAATGATGACTACAAAACAGTAATTCAACCACAACGAAGAGTGAATCCTAATGTTCAAGAAGTGGTTAAGAATGAAGTCATCAAGCTACTTGACGCCGGACTAATCTACCCTATCTCCGATAGTCCGTGGGTAAGTCCCGTCCAAGTAGTCCCAAAGAAAGGAGGTATGACGGTAATAACTAATGAGAAAAATGAATTAATACCGACAAGAACCGTCACAGGATGGAGAGTTTGTATAGACTATAGGCGATTAAATGAAGCAACAAGTGTGACACCCCAGGAAAATCAGTAAATGATACAACTCACCTAGCTTCCTCAGTAACCGTATGCTAAATTTCGGGACGAAATTTCTTTTAAGTTGGGGATAATGTGACAACTCGAATTTCCAAGATTCCTATTTCACATTTATTGCACGTTCATTTATTGTTTAGTTGTTTATTTGCACAATTAGTTGCCATGGAATTATATACGTTTTGATGCAATGAATCGTATTGTGTGATTGTGCATGGTTGTTTGTCAATTGTGAAAGACTTGGTAAATATATGAACTTGGTGGTGAAACTATGAAATTGTTATGAGATGGTGTACATGTGTAAAATATGATACTTAGGGAGGTAGAGGGAAATTAGTGAAATCCTAGAGATACTTAACCCTAATCCCTTTTCACTAATCATTTGCACACAAAACAAAGCACGTAGTTTCATTCTCTTTGGTCCTCTCTGGAAATCAATCATCATCATCACAAGTTCTTAATCACGCTTGATTACCTTCTTTCTGTCTAGAATCAATCCAAGGTAATTATTAATGATTTGTTGTTGTTCTTGATTCTTGATTCTTGATTATGTGTTCATGAAAACCCTAGCTTCCATATGATGGTTCGGTGCTTTGATTGATTCTGATTATTGTGATAATGGTGTAATTAGTCGTACAATCGATTGCTTGACAATTTAGAATCATGATATGTAAGAATTGCTAACTGTTGATTTGATTACTACTATACAGGTTATGTAATTAGGGTTTCGTAGTTGTGATATGAGAGAACGTAACTGCTGAATGTTGTACGTAACTGTTACAATCACAAATTGAACTTGAACATTCGTATGTTGATTATCTGTCGGAGTTTTATGACCTGTTACATGTCCGACTTTTGATTAATTTAGATTGAGTTTTGTGAAATGGGTTATAGTCCGAACTTTGTTATTGTTGATATGATCCGACCTTTTTACAAGTAGAAACATAGTCCGAATTTTTAACCATGTGTAACAAGGTCCGAGTTTTGTGAGCCAACATAAGTGTCCGACTTTTAAACTTTGCATGCTTGTCCGATGTATATACATATCACACTTGGTCCGAGTTTTCATACACACATAACTGATCCGACCTTTGTAATATGTACTGGTCCGAGTTTTCCATAAAGCATGAAGGTCCGAGTTTCTTCATGATGATATGTCCGAGTTTTAAGTGATGTAACCTAGTCCGACTTTTTAGCTATTAAGGCATGTGTCCAACTTTTGCTTAACCTTCATGATGTCCGACTTTTATTAAGACACACATAAGTCCGACTTTTAACAAAAGCATGGGTCTGAGTTCTACATAGAGCATAAGGGGTCCGAGTTTTAGGCAAGGGAGCCTTGACACCCTTTGTCCGACTTTTATGAAGGGGAAACCCCCCCCCCCACTTGTCCGAGTTTCTATTATCCATGAGGAGTCTGAGTTTTTAATGCATGAAGTTATTATAATATATATAAGGGGTCCGAGTTCTTTTATATGATATGATACAAGGTCCGACTTTTATACATAATGTGCATGATCCGACCTTTGTAGATTAAGTGATATCTAATATGATAACTCACATGCTTGTTAACCTAGCCGAGTTTCGTTATCTGTTTGTATGTTAACACTGTTGATGTGATAACACTGTTACGTATATAAACTCTCCTATGCATACTAGTTCTGTAATTCTGAGCAACGATGTAACACGATTACAATTACTAAGACTGTTGATGAATAACTGAGTTAAAACGACTGAGAACAACCCTGGTTGTGAAGCTTAAGCTGCATAAATGTGATTAGCTGTTTATGTGATACATGATGATAACTGTCAAACGCTTTGTGACATAGATTACTTGCGTATCATTACGAACATGAACTGATTTAATATGCATGCATACTATAGGACTCGATTGATTAATTGCAAGCAAATAGTTAAGCATACCGAGCAAACCAAGGTGAGTTCACACCCTTACTAAGGCATGGGATTCCCAAGGGCTTGGGAATGGGATTGAAGGAATAAGGTTGAATAGATTCGTACTGACACCAATACTAGACTACCATACCATTGTCCTCGGTTGTGCAGGACACATACATTTGCTACTCACTGTCCTCGGTTGTGCAGGACACATACATTTGCTACTCACTGTCCTCGGTTGTGCAGGACACATACTTTTGCTACTCACTGTCCTCGGTTGTGCAGGACACATACTTATGCTATTCACTGTCCTCGGTTGTGCAGGACACATACTTACAATCTACGTAGACTTATGCTTACTACTATCCTCGGTTGTGAAGGATACTCACGTAAAACCTACGTGTACTTATGCTTACTACTATCCTCGGTTGTGAAGGATACTCACGTAAAACCTACGTGTACTTATGCTTACTACTATCCTCGGTTGTGAAGGATACTCACGTAAAACCTACGTGTACTTATACTTACTACTATCCTCGGTTGTGAAGGATACTCACGTAAAACCTACGTGTATTTATACTTACTACTATCCTCGGTTGTGAAGGATACTTATAGTTACGAATAGTCTAGTGGTTATACAACATGGGAAGCCCCCAACAATAGAACGTACTGTCACACCCCGATTTCCACGTGTCTCACCGGTGGGCCCGGTGGGGGATTACCGTGACGATGTTGGCAACAATATAGTCAAACCACACAATTATATAATGCACAGCGGAAGCATAAGATAAATATATATATTTCAACCTCTGGTGATAATATCAATGTATTACAGAAGTTGAATATCCACAGTGGATCGTAAATAAAGGTAAAGTATTGTTCCATTAGATACTGCAATCAAGCTTGCGAGGCTTATCCCGACGCTAGGGAGCTAATACCAGCCAATTACGTTTAGGTACCTGCACTTAATCTTTTTGGGGAAAATACGTCAGTTTACACTGGTAAATACATTCAACTGACACATTTGAAAATGTTTATTAAAATTGATTTGAATGCACAAGGCACAAACTCTTTTATAACTTGGGAAAATTCATAATGATCTTGTGAACGTTTTACATGTTCTTTTATGCGTTCAGTAGCCCGGGTCGTGCCGGGTTAAAGATTTATAGACACACCACGTTTGCGTAAAACCGTAGTACAGAAACCAACGGCTACGTCTTTTAGTTTTAATGTCGACACTTTATACCGGGTGTACGCCTACACCGGGATGTCGATGGTCGTGGCCATTTCGTAAAATGATGCCAAGGATATCCGGGACAACGGTCATTAAACCCCCCAAAGGCTTATAAGCAACAAAACTGTTTAAATGAGCCGATCATATTTAATCAATTAACCACCTAAGCGATGGAATTATATAATGCTCAATCAAGCGGTATTAATATACCGTAACCCAAGCCCATATAGGGGAAATAAGCCAAAAGTATTTACCTTTGCAAGTATTAATCCTTAATTTAGATCAAGTCACCGATAGCTTTTACTGGGGCTCCTAATCTGGAACGAAGGTTTTAATTAACCTCTTAGAATCCTAACGGTCCTTGTATTAGCCGTAGCTTAAACCGGTTGATTCCGATATATAGATATGGTTAATTCGCACGAAAAGGCGAAAACCGAGAATGGAGTATGATTTGGACCCAACAAGTTCAGAGACTTGTTTTTATTTGGGTCAATGGTTCATACTCTGGATTTTGGGGTTCAAATAGTATAATTTGACCCGTATCGGCTATTGCACGAAAACTAGTTCCATGAGCCGTACCGTGTGCGCAAATAGGCGAAACGGTTAACCATAAGAGTCGTACGCTTATTTCCTAAGTCAATATGCCTTAAAAGTATTTTGGTATCAGTAGGATACCTTCCGTAATGCCCGTAACGAGTTTAAGTTTAAATTATGCCCCGTAGGGGCTTTTCGGTCATTTTTAAAGACTTTAAAAGGGATTTTCGAGTTCTACAGGAAATCTGAGTTTCCCGAATAGCTTATAAAGCTTAAAATACTTTATTTATTATTTAAAACCAGTAGCAACTGGAATCGGGTCAAAAGACCTTGTAGAACTCCCGTTTTGGCCAAAAAGGGCATATTCGGTATTAACCGAACCGTAGCCATAACCGCAGGTTATGAGCAAGGTAAAAATTATTAAAAATCTTTAAAATTCCCAAAATATTATTTTACCACAGTGGGTAAAAGTTTTGGTGACGAAAACTTGGGTTAGATGGGCGTTATGCTAATTGCGCCGTTAATTACAAAACTTTCTTAAAAGTGCGCCTTTTAGCATAACTCTCATTCTAGGCCTCGGATTGACGTGAAACTTCAGGGACATGCTTATAATTTAACAAGCAAGGTTTTGGTCCGTTCACGTGT
The DNA here is from genome assembly GCF_002127325.2 of Helianthus annuus. Lineage (NCBI taxonomy): Eukaryota > Viridiplantae > Streptophyta > Magnoliopsida > Asterales > Asteraceae > Helianthus > Helianthus annuus. Next base: position 131,582,990 of record NC_035434.2, on the reverse strand, counting down.
TCGAAATACTCGTTTTAATTTTAAAAGGCCGTTACGGTCAACTTTTAGGCGAATGACGGAAATGCGCTAAAGACTCGGATAACTCATGAACCGACCACAGAGGCTTATACCAACATGTGACCTGGTCCTAAGAGAGTCCTAAGGTATATTCATACCTCACTAAAACGGGTCAGAACTGAAGTCAAAGCAAAAGTCAAACTTTTGCGACTTTCGGCTCCGAACCGGTTCTATATAGCAAATGATCGATTCAAACGAGCGCAAACATGTTTATATACTTATTATCATGTTTTATGATTGTCAAAACAGGTTCCATAACATATATATTATAGATTATGCTTAAATCGCTAAAATAGCTTTCTGTTGACTTTTTAACCGCACGTTTGACTCGATATTTGACATAGTTAGAGTGGTGATCAGGGGGAACCATTTTAGCGGTTTAATACCCACATAAATACCAACTCATAACCATTTTTGATTCGTCATAAGACTGAACCGTTTGCAAGATATTGCAATGACAACCGTTAGTTACGACGGTTGCGTTTATAGGCTATAACTATGGAAATGTGAAACCAAAAGGGTTATGAACGACTTACAGAAGTTAACTCTTGATGAGAGAACAGAAGGGAAAGCTAGAGAGCTCTTGAATGATCAGATATAAGTGTTTTTGAGTTGTGTGAATTGTTATGCTTAAGGCATGCTATTTATAGCCAATGCCAAGCTTTGTTGATCATTGCAAGCACTACCATCTGACCAGAGGTAATGGTAGGTGTCCCCTAAGTGATATGGGTTGAGCATAGGGTGCCCATGCCCCATAATTATGTGCATGATCGTTCACAAGTTCCAAAAGCCAAGTAGTTACCATATTTCTGCATCTGGGCACTTTACGCGGCCCGCATGGGAGTTCCCATGTGTTTTAATGCGGGTCGCCTAAAGATCAAACATCAGACGCGAAATAGAGGAGGCTCGCGGCCCGCCTCAACTTATGTTGAAACTTCATGCGGGTCGCCTAAGGTTAATATTTCAGGATTTTTAATTCTTTTTGTAATTATCACAGAATCTGGCCATTAATAACGAAATCTTTCGTAATGATTCGTCTGACCTTTCGGATTTGAAGGGGTAACTTTGCGGTTTGGCCCTCGGTTATTTACCGATAGGGGCCTCGTGTTATTTACCCGTGCTATTAAGTCCCCGGTTTATTTATTAATTATATTGGAAAGCCTTAACTTTCACTGTTGACGCTTTTAACCCTTCTTCTACGAATTCGATCGTATCTTTCTCGTTTCATTTCGAAACTTCGCGAAATTTATATATATTATTTTAGTGAGGGTATAATACCGTTACAAAGTCTTTGGGACGTTAAAGGGTCACTCAGAGGTATTATTAAACATGTTGACACAGTTAACCCCTGTAGTTTGTAATCTCCCACTTTCTTTCGCGTTTTATATTTGTACGATCTATAATTTATTCGTTTGAAGGTTTAAGCATTATTTAGGGATACTATACAGTATATTTACCCTTGTTGACATTTATAACCCTCGAATTTATATACTTTCAAGGTTTGTCAAAATTAGTCCTTTATTTATTATAGATGCCACGTGTAAACACTGACACGTGTTAACACATCATTGGACACAAAAATTCGAGGTGTTACATCCTCACCCCCTTAAAATAAATCTCGACCCGAGATTTACTCAAATAAATAGGGGTATTTTTCTTTCATGGTAGCTTCGACTTCCCACGTATATTCAGGACCTCTACGAGCATCCCATTTGACTTTTACAATCGGTACGTGCTTTCTGCGAAGCTTCTTCACCTGTCGATCTTCAATCGACAAAGGTTTTTCTATGAACTTTAAGCTCTCATCTATATGCACATCTGTGTGTGGAATCACCAACGATTCGTCGGCGAAGCACTTCTTGAGATTGCAGATGTGGAACACATTGTGAATTCCATTGAGCTCTTCAGGCAAGTTTAGTTTATAGGCAACTGATCCGACTCGTTCAATGACCTCAAAAGGTCCTATGTATCTCGGACTCAGCTTGCCCTTCTTGCCGAAGCGCATCACCCCCTTCCAGGGTGACACCTTAAGTAATACCTTTTCACCCACTTCGAAGTGAAAATCCTTACGCTTTGGATCAGCGTAGCTCTTCTGCCTATCGCGGGCAGCCTTGAGACGTTCCCGGATCTGGACAATCTTGTCCGTTGTCTGGAAAACAATCTCTGGTCCTGATAATTGGACCTCTCCTACTTCCGCCCAACAAACAGGCGATCTACATTTCCTACCATATAATGCCTCAAAAAGGCGCAGCCTTTATGCTGGTGTGGTAGCTATTATTGTAGGAGAATTCGATCAGGGGTAGGTTTTTATCCCAGTTACCACCTAAATCGATCGCACATGCACGAAGCATGTCTTCTAGCGTTTGGATAGTACGCTCACTTTGACCGTCCGTCTGTGGGTGGTAAGCCGTACTAAAGTTTAAACGCGTGCCCAAAGATTGCTGGAAACTTTTCCAGAAGTGAGATGTGTATCTAGTATCCCTGTCGGAGATAATAGACACAGGTATGCCGTGTAAGGCTACAATCTTATCAACATAAAGTTGGGCTAACATATCGGAGCTATACGTCTCCTTGATGGGTAGAAAGTGAGCTGATTTAGTCAGCCTATCGACTATGACCCATATTGTATCGTTTCCTTTCCTGGTTTTGGGTAACTTGGTTATGAAGTCCATAGTTACGCATTCCCACTTCCACTCGGGAAGTTCAGGCTGTTGCAGCAAGCCAGACGGCTTCTGGTGCTCGGCCTTGACTTGAGCACAAGTCAAGCACTTTGCTACATGGGCGGCTACAGACTTTTTCAAGCCTATCCACCAATAATTTGCCTTTAAGTCTTGGTACATTTTATCAGCACCAGGATGGACTGAGTATTTGGAACTATGGGCTTCCTGGAGAACAACATCTCGTAGTCCTCCATATATCGGAACCCATATACGTCCGTTCAGCCTAAGAATTCCATCCTTGCTAAGAGTCAACTGCTCCTCAGTTACTCCTAGCTTTTCATTTGGATAATTAGCTTCCAACACAGCCTCACGCTGTGCAGCCAAAATCCTTTCAATCAAATTATTTTTAACTTCAATGCTCTTGGCATTGATTCGAATGGGTTTTACCCTTTCTTTCCTGCTCAATGCATCGGCGACCACATTCGCCTTGCCAGGATGGTACCTGATTTCACAGTCATAATCATTCAGGGTTTCCATCCAACGGCGTTGTCTCATGTTCAACTCTTTCTGGTTGAACAGGTGCTGGAGGCTTTTGTGATCCGAATAAATCACAAATTTAATACCATAAAGGTAGTGCCTCCACAACTTAAGTGCAAATACAACGGCACCCAACTCCAAATCATGGGTGGTGTAATTCTTTTCATGCACCTTTAATTGCCTTGAAGCATAGGCAATCACCTTGCCCTTCTGCATAAGCACACACCCCATGCCTGTATGTGATGCATCGCAGTAAACTACGAATTCATCTGTACCCTCGGGTAAGGTCAACACAGGTGCGTTGCTTAGCTTCTGCTTCAGTATTTCAAAGGACTCTTGCTGCTTCGGGCCCCAAATGTACTTTTCTTTCTTCTTGGTCAAGGAAGTCAAGGGCGCAGCAATCCTTGAAAAATTCTCAATAAATCTCCGGTAATATCCTGCTAATCCCAGGAAACTACGGATTTCGGTAGGCGTCTTTGGCTCTTGCCAGTTCATGACTGCCTCTACCTTAGCGGGATCCACTTGGATACCACGCTCACTCACAACGTGTCCTAAAAACTGAACTTCTCGTAGCCAGAATTCACATTTCGAGAATTTGGCGTAGAGTTTCTCACGTTGTAGTAATTCGAGAATGCAACGAAGGTGCTTCTCGTGGTCAGCTTGGTTCTTGGAATAGATAAGGATATCGTCGATGAAGACTATGACGAATTTATCTAGATACGGCTTGCAAACGCGATTCATGAGATCCATGAACGCTGCCGGTGCATTTGTGAGCCCAAAAGGCATCACTAGGAACTCGTAATGACCATAGCGAGTCCTAAATGCAGTCTTGTGTACATCTTCATCTCTGACCTTTAGTTGATGATAACCCGACCTTAAGTCGATCTTGGAGAAGTAGCTTGCTCCTTGCAGCTGGTCGAATAGATCATCGATCCTTGGTAAAGGATATCTATTCTTTATGGTAACTTTATTTAGTTCTCGATAGTCGATGCACAACCGCATCGATCCGTCCTTCTTCTTTACAAATAGGACAGGAGCTCCCCAGGGAGATGAACTAGGTCTGATAAAACCTTTCGCCAGCAGTTCATCCAACTGGGTCCTCAGTTCTTTCATTTCCGTTGGAGCTAATCTGTAAGGTGCTCTTGCTATCGGAGCTGCTCCAGGAATGATGTCAATTCTGAACTCCACTTGTCTATCTGGTGGCAAACCAGGTAGTTCTTCAGGAAAAACCTCGGGGTATTCAGAAATGACGGGAAGATCCTCGATCTTCGGCTTTGGTTCTTCAATTATCACTTGAGCCATGTAAATTACACAGCCTCTGTTCAAACACCTTGAAGCTTTCAGCATAGATACGTCTTCGGGCAATCCGTAATGCGTATCCCCTCGAATGGTAAGAGACTCACCACTCGGAGTCTTTAAAACTATCTGTCTTTTGCCGCAAATGATTTGGGCCTGGTTATGGGATAACCAGTCCATGCCTAGCACGATGTCAAAACCCGCAAGTTTGAAAGGAAGTAGAGATAAAGGAAAAGAATGGTTCCTAATGGATATTTCACATCCTTCTAGAGCGGTAGAGACGGTTTCTATCGTGCCGTCTGCCAACTCTACTTCGTATTTTACGTCTAAGGTTTTGATTGGCATATTTAGTAGTTGGCAAAATTTCTGGTCTACAAAGGACTTGTCAGCGCCAGAATCGAACAGTACTCTTGCAAATATATTATTTACGAGAAAAGTACCTGTAAGAACATTGTCGTCCTTGACCGCTTCCTTTGCATCCAAGCGAAAAACTCTCGCATTTGTCTTCTTAGTCTCTTCTGCCTTCTTGGCATACTTCGGGCAATTACTCTTTATGTGCCCCTTTTCATTACAATTAAAGCAGGTTGCATCCTTTATCTTTTTGCACTCCACTGTCTTATGCTCCTTGGACTTGCATAGCCCACAGGGTGGAGTCCTTTGTTGCGACTGTGAACTAGACGCAAACCTACACTTCCCGGAGTGAGGTTTCTTGCAGACCTTGCAGTGAGGTCTTCCATCAGCTTGCCCCTCCTTCTTTGCCTCCGACCCTCTCTTGCCCTCACCGTTTCCACGGTGCTTTTTACCGGACTTTCGTGAGGTATCATCCTCACGCTTTCGCTTCTCAGCCTCCTTGCTCCTTTGTGCCCTCAGACGGACAGCATCAAGTGTAAGAGACAAGGAGAGGTCAGTAACTGACCTGAAGGTCGTTGGCCTAGAAGCCTTTACGCTGGCCTTGATCGCCGGCTCTAAGCCTCCAATGAATCGGGCAATTCTTCTTGGTTCTGGTGTCACAAGATATGGCACCAGGCGTGACATAGTGTTAAAACTTGTCAGGTATGCTTGACAATCCAGGTTTGTCATTACCAGTGAGACAAAATCAGCCTCAATCTTCTCAACCTCGTGCTGAGGGCAGTAGTTTTCTTTTATGAGGGTAATAAACTCCCCCCATGACATTTTGTACAAGGCAGACTTACCTGAAGCCTGCACCAGAGCTCTCCACCATGCCAGGGCCTCGCCCTTGAATGACTGGGACACAAACTTAACCACGTCCCTCTCAGCGCACCCGCTGATGTCCACAATCGTGTCCATCTCGTCCAGCCAGGTGATACAGTCAACCGCACCTTTCTCCCCTGTAAATTCACGGGGCTTACATGATACAAAGTATTTGTAGGTGCAACCCTTAGCACTGGACGCATCGGTATATTCTCTGTCGCGATGAACGCTGTGCTCAGTAGACGAATGCTTGTCGTCATCTTTCTTGGGTTCAGAGGGTGGTTTGGAGTGTGTCTTTGGTTTAGAGGGTGGTTTTGACACAGATCTGCCTTGAGACTCGGTATGTTGACGATCAATAGCTGCCTGAACAGCATTGTTGATCAGAGCCTTCAGTTGTGCGCCTGTCAAATGTACTGACGCATTGTCATAGTCATCTTCATTCGTGTGGCTGTTCTCTCCATTGGGATCCGCCATTGTAACTTGAATCTGTTACAGAAGATAACAAAATTTTAATTTAGGAGATTATTACATGATTGTCTTTTATGACAATTTGTCAACCATGGTACAGAGACCATATTTGGTTAACTCATTAATTCATTATATATTAGGATTTGAATATCTCCTATTTCAACTATATAAATAGTATTTGGCGGCATAAAGCCTAATCATGATGATGTTTTATAATATTAGCCGAGATTTCATAGAATCAAAGGCATAGAGATTTGAACCGTAGTTCTTTTATCTCTTTCTGACAGGGAGTCATAGACTACCACTGCCTTTTGTCTTGATAAGACAATTATTATGGCCCATAGGCACTACACCTCTAATGGATGTTTTAATATGGTTGGCCCGTAGGCACTACATCACTAGTGGATGTTTTAATAATATTGGCCCGTAGGCACTACATCACTAATGGATGTTTTAATAATACTGGGCCGTAGGCACTACATCACTAATGGATGTTTTAATAATAATACTGGCCCGTAGGCACTACATCACTAATGGATGTTTTAATAATTCTGGCCCGTAGGCACTGCATCACTAATGGATGTTTTAGTATGTTGGCCCGTAGGCAGTGCATCACTAATGGATGTTTTAATAGTTCTGGCCCGTAGGCACTGAATCACTAATGGATGCTTTTATAATACTGGCCCGTAGGCATTGCATCACTAATGGATGTCTTTAATATTGATCACCTTCATTGGTGATTTAACCCACGATTTATAAATCATTTAGTTGGGTTTGAAATCCTTTAAAGGATTATTGTATAAGAATGACGTGCGTGATTTTAACGAATCACATCTGCCATGAATGTTAACATGCGTACAGAGGTTAACAGGGAATCAGAATCTTTTCAGCTAGGTCGTACCATCTTGACTGATCTTAAAAGACCCCAAGTTAGGTTTCACCCCCTTAAGATTCTTTATTTAGGCAGATCAATGTAAAAGGAATGGTTTTGATTTATTTTTATATATATTAAAACAAAACTCATAACATACATTCCAAAATCTCAAATACAATTACATATTGCCCTAAACGGGTCTTTCAAATAATACATACCTCCAGAGAGGTTTTAAAATAAGTGACAAGTCCACGCAGGGACTAGTACAAGATAGGTGTCCGTGCAAGGACGAAAGATAAGTCCACATAGGGACTGAAATACGATAAGTTGTCCACGCAGGGACTTATTTCAAAGTAGAAATTACAGTAGTACTACTATTAAGGGCTAATGGTCACGTTTCTTCTTTTTGCCCTTTAGTAGGTTTGCCAAGCCCTTGAGAAATCCTCGGTGGCTTTTCTTCTCTTCCTCGAACTCTCTCTCCACACGATCTAGTCGATGGAGTATTTCTTCCTGTTCTGGAGGAGAAAATCGTGGTTGTGGCGCTTGATGCGGAACTGGAGGTCTGGGAGGTATTGGATACCCATGAGCTGAGTAGTCCGGTGGTCCCATGTTTCCATGTGCTCCGTCAGGGTAGCGCGCATTATATCTAGCCGACACCACATATGGGTCGCGCTCATAGCCGTAGTTGTATTGTGCTTGTGACGGTTCAAACGGCTTGTAAGCCGTTGGACCTGTGTAAGCTGGTATGGGTTGGTCATACCCAAATGGTGGCGAATTTCGTGCAGTTGGTGCGGAGTTCGCTTCTTGTATAGGACTTGAAGGTCCTTCTTCTTGTAGTGGCGGATAGTGGCTACTACTAGAATGTCGAGGAGTGCTGAAGTGGATACCCCCTCCTCCTCGTGTAGACATACGAGCATTTGTCCTCCTACGCCTCGGCGGGTCAGGTATAACTGGTTGTGCCGGTGGCGGAGGTGGTGGCGTAACTGCCTCAAAGCGTGAATCCTCAGAGGGATCCTGTGGATGTCTCGGTTGCGATGTCTGATGAGATGGTGTGTTGTACCACTCATGTCGGTCAAACAAGGCCATAAAGCTGTCTGGGCCTTGATACTGCGGACCATGATATGAAGATCCATCAGATACTTCTATCGGATGCGTGGGCGTACCACGAGCTGGTTCAGTTGGATCCTCATCTTCCTCCATGGGATCTTCAGAAAAATGGTCTTGTGGCCCTAGTGGAACAAAACCTGAAGGTTCCTGTATGTAGTCAGCCGGATTAAACTGACCTATGTAGTACGGACTAGGGTCGTCGTAGTTTCGGTGCGAAACCGAACGTTGTAGAGGTATGAAGGAAGGTTGTGGGTTGTTGGGATTATTTTCTGAATCTGGCCCAAAGGAGTGTCGGTAGGATGGCGTTGAGCTGTGCGAAGTGGAATGCCTCGCTGGTTCGTAAAGATCTCTTCGTCGTTGTGGCTCTTCGCTCCTTGTCATCGAAGGATGTCTTGTACCAGATGGTCCAGCTTCTTGATCGTGATGTGTCACGATTTCTCCTCGGCCTCTTCGTCCCCTTCCTCTTCCTCGGAATATAACAGGTGGCATTTTCCTGCTCCAAAACTTATTAAAAATCAAAATCGAAAATAAAGACAAAAAGGAGTAATATTCCGAATTTGTCCTAAGTTCTTGTCTAGACTCAAGTATGTGCAATTGTGTCACTGAGATTAAACACAATAGGATAGTGTTTAATTCACTCAATGTTGGCTCTGATACCAACCTGTCACACCCCGATTTCCACGTGTCTCACCGGTGGGCCCGGTGGGGGATTACCGTGACGATGTTGGCAACAATATAGTCAAACCACACAATTATATAATGCACAGCGGAAGCATAAGATAAATATATATATTTCAACCTCTGGTGATAATATCAATGTATTACAGAAGTTGAATATCCACAGTGGATCGTAAATAAAGGTAAAGTATTGTTCCATTAGATACTGCAATCAAGCTTGCGAGGCTTATCCCGACGCTAGGGAGCTAATACCAGCCAATTACGTTTAGGTACCTGCACTTAATCTTTTTGGGGAAAATACGTCAGTTTACACTGGTAAATACATTCAACTGACACATTTGAAAATGTTTATTAAAATTGATTTGAATGCACAAGGCACAAACTCTTTTATAACTTGGGAAAATTCATAATGATCTTGTGAACGTTTTACATGTTCTTTTATGCGTTCAGTAGCCCGGGTCGTGCCGGGTTAAAGATTTATAGACACACCACGTTTGCGTAAAACCGTAGTACAGAAACCAACGGCTACGTCTTTTAGTTTTAATGTCGACACTTTATACCGGGTGTACGCCTACACCGGGATGTCGATGGTCGTGGCCATTTCGTAAAATGATGCCAAGGATATCCGGGACAACGGTCATTAAACCCCCCAAAGGCTTATAAGCAACAAAACTGTTTAAATGAGCCGATCATATTTAATCAATTAACCACCTAAGCGATGGAATTATATAATGCTCAATCAAGCGGTATTAATATACCGTAACCCAAGCCCATATAGGGGAAATAAGCCAAAAGTATTTACCTTTGCAAGTATTAATCCTTAATTTAGATCAAGTCACCGATAGCTTTTACTGGGGCTCCTAATCTGGAACGAAGGTTTTAATTAACCTCTTAGAATCCTAACGGTCCTTGTATTAGCCGTAGCTTAAACCGGTTGATTCCGATATATAGATATGGTTAATTCGCACGAAAAGGCGAAAACCGAGAATGGAGTATGATTTGGACCCAACAAGTTCAGAGACTTGTTTTTATTTGGGTCAATGGTTCATACTCTGGATTTTGGGGTTCAAATAGTATAATTTGACCCGTATCGGCTATTGCACGAAAACTAGTTCCATGAGCCGTACCGTGTGCGCAAATAGGCGAAACGGTTAACCATAAGAGTCGTACGCTTATTTCCTAAGTCAATATGCCTTAAAAGTATTTTGGTATCAGTAGGATACCTTCCGTAATGCCCGTAACGAGTTTAAGTTTAAATTATGCCCCGTAGGGGCTTTTCGGTCATTTTTAAAGACTTTAAAAGGGATTTTCGAGTTCTACAGGAAATCTGAGTTTCCCGAATAGCTTATAAAGCTTAAAATACTTTATTTATTATTTAAAACCAGTAGCAACTGGAATCGGGTCAAAAGACCTTGTAGAACTCCCGTTTTGGCCAAAAAGGGCATATTCGGTATTAACCGAACCGTAGCCATAACCGCAGGTTATGAGCAAGGTAAAAATTATTAAAAATCTTTAAAATTCCCAAAATATTATTTTACCACAGTGGGTAAAAGTTTTGGTGACGAAAACTTGGGTTAGATGGGCGTTATGCTAATTGCGCCGTTAATTACAAAACTTTCTTAAAAGTGCGCCTTTTAGCATAACTCTCATTCTAGGCCTCGGATTGACGTGAAACTTCAGGGACATGCTTATAATTTAACAAGCAAGGTTTTGGTCCGTTCACGTGTTCGAAATACTCGTTTTAATTTTAAAAGGCCGTTACGGTCAACTTTTAGGCGAATGACGGAAATGCGCTAAAGACTCGGATAACTCATGAACCGACCACAGAGGCTTATACCAACATGTGACCTGGTCCTAAGAGAGTCCTAAGGTATATTCATACCTCACTAAAACGGGTCAGAACTGAAGTCAAAGCAAAAGTCAAACTTTTGCGACTTTCGGCTCCGAACCGGTTCTATATAGCAAATGATCGATTCAAACGAGCGCAAACATGTTTATATACTTATTATCATGTTTTATGATTGTCAAAACAGGTTCCATAACATATATATTATAGATTATGCTTAAATCGCTAAAATAGCTTTCTGTTGACTTTTTAACCGCACGTTTGACTCGATATTTGACATAGTTAGAGTGGTGATCAGGGGGAACCATTTTAGCGGTTTAATACCCACATAAATACCAACTCATAACCATTTTTGATTCGTCATAAGACTGAACCGTTTGCAAGATATTGCAATGACAACCGTTAGTTACGACGGTTGCGTTTATAGGCTATAACTATGGAAATGTGAAACCAAAAGGGTTATGAACGACTTACAGAAGTTAACTCTTGATGAGAGAACAGAAGGGAAAGCTAGAGAGCTCTTGAATGATCAGATATAAGTGTTTTTGAGTTGTGTGAATTGTTATGCTTAAGGCATGCTATTTATAGCCAATGCCAAGCTTTGTTGATCATTGCAAGCACTACCATCTGACCAGAGGTAATGGTAGGTGTCCCCTAAGTGATATGGGTTGAGCATAGGGTGCCCATGCCCCATAATTATGTGCATGATCGTTCACAAGTTCCAAAAGCCAAGTAGTTACCATATTTCTGCATCTGGGCACTTTACGCGGCCCGCATGGGAGTTCCCATGTGTTTTAATGCGGGTCGCCTAAAGATCAAACATCAGACGCGAAATAGAGGAGGCTCGCGGCCCGCCTCAACTTATGTTGAAACTTCACGCGGGTCGCCTAAGGTTAATATTTCAGGATTTTTAATTCTTTTTGTAATTATCACAGAATCTGGCCATTAATAACGAAATCTTTCGTAATGATTCGTCTGACCTTTCGGATTTGAAGGGGTAACTTTGCGGTTTGGCCCTCGGTTATTTACCGATAGGGGCCTCGTGTTATTTACCCGTGCTATTAAGTCCCCGGTTTATTTATTAATTATATTGGAAAGCCTTAACTTTCACTGTTGACGCTTTTAACCCTTCTTCTACGAATTCGATCGTATCTTTCTCGTTTCATATCGAAACTTCGCGAAATTTATATATATTATTTTAGTGAGGGTATAATACCGTTACAAAGTCTTTGGGACGTTAAAGGGTCACTCAGAGGTATTATTAAACATGTTGACACAGTTAACCCCTGTAGTTTGTAATCTCCCACTTTCTTTCGCGTTTTATATTTGTACGATCTATAATTTATTCGTTTGAAGGTTTAAGCATTATTTAGGGATACTATACAGTATATTTACCCTTGTTGACATTTATAACCCTCGAATTTATATACTTTCAAGGTTTGTCAAAATTAGTCCTTTATTTATTATAGATGCCACGTGTAAACACTGACACGTGTTAACACATCATTGGACACAAAAATTCGAGGTGTTACACGTACTATCGGCCCAGTAGAGCCACATGTTACAAACGAACTTACTATTACGCACTTACCTTCTGTGAACTCGCTCAACTAGTTGTTGATCCTCTGTTACATGCCTTGCAGGTCGTTAGGTTCATGGAGCTTGCACAGGGAGGAGCTGGTCGTTGTGGGCTTGGATCGTGATTATCTTATTAAACACTTATAACAGTTCGTACTTAATTATGTTGGGTTTTGATTATACGCTTCCGCTAAACAATGATAATTTACTTATGTTTTGGAACACCTTTCATATGGATTTGGTTTGGTTTAATGGCAATTACTTTTACTATATGTATTGTTCTATATGATTGGTGGCTTGATCCTGGTCAGTCACGCTCCCAAGCGGTGATACTCCGCAGGTGGATTTTGGGGGTGTGACAGATTGGTATCTGAGCCATTGGTTATAGAGAACTTGGTTTTAATACGGGGACAACGTTTTTATTAAAACCAGACTATAACCAGAACAGTGCTCTCAACGATCCACAACGATGCTTCGCTCCACGTGCAAGACTCGACATCCTAGGTAATAAGGTTTATGTTTATTGCCTACATGCTAGAATTGCGTAGAACCTTGCTCGTAGTATGCTTACATTACTTTGCTCACTACTTGCTACTGCTTGAGAACACCTATGTGCCTACACTTTTCTGTCATCGCACTACTCGCGAACCATTCATACTTATGCTACCTTTACTGTTCGATCATGTCTGGACGTGTTAACATGACTCAAGCCCAGTTGACGGCTCTCATTAACGAACAAGTTGCTGCGGCGCTTGCAGCCGCATAAGCAGGAGGTATAATCTGCAATTCCAAACCTATCCTAGGATGTTAGATCCTACTCTCGTGACCCAACTCTCGCGCTTAACCTTGACCTATCTTTCTCGCGCAACGGGTCAGAACGCACAGCAACCTGTCTGCACATTCAAGAACTTCATGGACTGTCGTCCAAGCACATTCAGTGGCACAGAAGGAGCAGTGGGACTACTCCATTGGTTTGGGAAGCTCGAGTCGGTATTCGAGATGTGTGAATGCCCTGAGACTCGCAGGGTCAAGTACGCCACTGTTACGTTGGAGGGAATCGCGCTAACCTGGTAGAACACGCAAGTTCAGATATTAGGGCTGGCAGCTGCTAACGCCACCCCTTGGAACGAATTCAAAGAACGCATTAAAAGGGAATACTGCACGCGTGATGACATCCACAAGTTGGAAGTGGAGCTTTACCATTTGAAAATGACGGGGTCAGGAAATTGATGCTTATACGAAACGGTCGAACGAACTGGCCATCTTGTGTCCAACCATGGTGGACCCTCCAAGCAAGCGTATCGAATTGTACCTCAAAGGTCTAGCCTCAGAGATTCAGAGCCATGCTGCATCAGCTAACCTCGACAATAACCAAGACATTCAGCGTCTTGCTCATCGCCTCACGGATCAGGTAGTGGAACAGAACAGGCTGCCTAGTTGTATCAGCGCTATTACTACCGCTATCACTTCTGCTACTCTCGCTACTCCGTGTGACAACAAGCGGAAATGGGATGGGTATTCCAGCAAGGGTTCCGCTACCGTTCAGTCTCAAGCACAGCAGCAGCGCAAGAATAGTGATCACCAGAGCCGAGTCAGCCAACTTCTGGTGGTCAGGGGCAGGGTGGATATCGGGGAATTCACCCAATGTGTAACTAATGCAACAGACACCACGGTGGTTAGTGCAACGAGGGACGTTGCCAGAGGTGCCTCAAGATGGGCCATGAAGCTAAGGATTCAGGAGCCCACGGCCTGCAAATCAGAATCGCCAGCAACAACAGCAAGCGGAGATCCTATGCAAAGAGAAGATTGTTTGTATTCCCCGTTCTGGTCAAGAACCTCTCGAAGTTCAAGGCGACAAGAGTGGTGCTGTGGTTGGCATCACCTCTTTCTTGAAGGCTCAGAAATGTTTACGGAAGAGTCACACCGCAATTTTGGCTCTCGTTACTGACGCATCAGCGAAAGAAAAGAAGTTGGAAGACCATCCAGTTGTACGCGACTTTCCTCAGGTGTTTCCTAAAGATTTACCTGGTCTACCGCCTCATCGTCAGGTCGAATTTTAAATCGAGCTTGCTCCAGGAGCAGCACCCTTAGCTCGAGCACCGTGTCGTTTAGCTCCAACCGAACTGGAAGAACTGTCAAAGCAGCTACAAGAGCTCTTGGAAAAGGGCTTTATTCGTCCAAGCTCTTCGCCTTGGGGAGCTCCAGTGTTATTTGTGGAAAAGAAGGACGGTACCTTCAGGATGTGCATAGACAACCGGGAACTCAACAAGATAACGATGAAGAACCGTTATCCTCTTCCACGCATTGACGACTTATTCGAACAGTTGCAAGGGTCGAGTTACTACTCCAAGATTGATCTAAGGTCTGGTTATCATCAGCTGAGAGTCCGGGATGAAGACGTCTCCAAGACAGCATTCAGAACTCGCTACGGCCACTACGAATTTCTAGTCATGCCATTCGGGCTTTCGAATGCGCCTGCAGTCTTCATGGATCTTATGAACAGGGTGTGCAAACCTTATCTTGACAAGTTCGTCATCGTCTTCATCGACGACATTCTGATCTACTCCAAGAGTCAGGAGGAGCACGAGCAGCACTTACGTCTTATCTTGGAACTTCTTCGAAAGGAGCAACTGTACGCAAAGTTTTCAAAATGCGACTTCTGGCTTCGTGAAGTCCACTTCCTAGGCCATGTGGTGAACAGGGATGGGATTCATGTCGATCCATCCAAGGTAGATTCGATCAGGAACTGGCCTGCACCGCGTACACCAACAGAAATACGCCAATTCTTGGGTTTGGCGGGGTATTACAGGAGATTTATTAAATACTTCTCCAAGATTGCACAGCCGCTCACAATGCTGACACAGAAAGGTGTTACCTATCGTTGCGGTAGTACACAAGAAACGGCTTTTCAATACCTGAAGGATAGACTACGCAGCGCACCTATTCTCTCATTGCCAGAGGGCACGGATGATTTTGTGGTCTATTGTGACGCATCGATACAGGGGCTTGGTTGTGTATTGATGCAGCGGGATAAAGTTATTGCCTACGCTTCTCGTCAACTCAAAATTCATGAACGGAACTACACGACGCACGATTTAGAGCTGGGAGCTGTTGTTTTTGCGATTAAGATATGGCGACACTACCTGTACGGTACCAAGTGCACTATTTACACCGATCACAGGAGTCTCGAGCATATTTTCAAGCAGAAGGAATTGAACATGCGTCACGACGATGGGTCGAGCTACTTAATGATTACGAATGCACCATCAAGTACCATCCAGGCAAGGCCAATGTTGTGGCTGATGCTCCCAGTCGGAAAGACACCTTACCTAGGCGCGTACGAGCACTACAGCTTACTATTTAGTCCAGTCTTCCTGCACAGATACGAGATGCTCAGATAGAAGCTTTAAAGCCCGAAAACGTCAAAGCTGAAGCTTTACGCGGCTCAAGGCAACGAATGGAACAAAAGGAAGACGGCGCATACTATGTAACGGGGCGTATTTGGGTCCCACTTTATGGCGGTTTACGAGAGCTTGTAATGGACGAAGCTCACAAGTCCCGCTACTCGGTACATCCAGGGTCGGATAAAATGTACCACGACATCAGAACTACATACTGGTGGCCTAGCATGAAAGCCCACATTGCTACTTACGTTGGCAAGTGTTTGACATGTGCAAAAGTCAAAGTGGAGTATCAGAAACCAGCGGGTCTACTTCAACAACCCAGGATACCGCAATGGAAATGGGAAGAAATTTCCATGGATTTTGTTACTGGCCTGCCCAGATCCCAGCGTGGGAATGATACTATATGGGTGATCGTGGACCGACTTACCAAGTCTGCGCACTTCCTGGCTATAAAGGAAACGGATAAGTTCTCCACTCTCGCAGACATCTATCTTAAAGAAGTTGTTTCGAGGCACGGGGTGCCCACCTCCATCATTTCGGATCGGGATGCACGATTCACGTCAGAACTATGGCAAGCGATGCACAAATCTTTCGGCTAACGATTAGACATGAGCACAGCATATCATCCTCAGACGGATGGGCAGTCTGAGCGAACGATCTAGACTCTTGAAGACATGCTTCGGGCATGTGTTATTGATTTCGGCAACAGCTGGGAAAAGCACCTCCCTTTAGTGGAGTTTTCGTACAATAACAGTTACCACACCAGCATACAAGCCGCTCCATTCGAGGCATTGTATGGACGTAAATGCCGGTCACCTCTCTGTTGGGCAGAGGTGGGAGATAGTCAGATTACAGGTCCAGAAATGGTAGTTGATGCTACCGAACGAATTGCACAAATACGACAACGCATGGCGGCAGCTTGTGATCGCCAGAAAAGCTACGCTGATAAACGCAGAAAACCGCTCGAGTTCCAAGTTGGGGATCGAGTGCTACTCAAAGTCTCACCCTGGAAGGGTGTGGTTCGTTTTGGCAGACGGGGCAAACTCAATCCGCGATATGTCGGACCATTCGAAATCATTGAAAAGATAGGCAAAGTAGCCTACAAACTGAACTTACCAGCTGAACTCGGTGCAGTTCACAACGTATTCCACGTGTCGAATCTGAAGAAGTGTCTGTCAGATGAGACCCTCATAGTTCCTTTTAAGGAACTCACCATTGACGAGCGGTTGCAGTTCGTCGAGGAGCCAGTTGAAATCACGGACCGGGATGTTAAGGTCCTCAAAAACAAGAGAATCCCTCTTGTTCGAGTTCGTTGGAACTCCCGTCGTGGCCCAGAGTACACCTGGGAACGCGAAGACCAGATGAAAGAAAAGTACCCCCAGTTATTCGGAACCAATGCAACCACTACTGAGACTGAAGCTACTACTGCGGAATTTCGGGACGAAATTCCAAATCAACGGGGGGATGATGTGACACCCCAGGAAAATCAGTAAACGATACAACTCACCTAGCTTCCTCAGTAACCGTATGCTAAATTTCGGGACGAAATTTCTTTTAAGTTGGGGATAATGTGACAACTCGAATTTCCAAGATTCCTATTTCACATTTATTGCACGTTCATTTATTGTTTAGTTGTTTATTTGCACAATTAGTTGCCATGGAATTATATACGTTTTGATGCAATGAATCGTATTGTGTGATTGTGCATGGTTGTTTGTCAATTGTGAAAGACTTGGTAAATATATGAACTTGGTGATGAAACTATGAAATTGTTATGAGATGGTGTACATGTGTAAAATATGATACTTAGGGAGGTAGAGGGTAATTAGTGAAATCCTAGAGATACTTAACCCTAATCCCTTTTCACTAATCATTTGCACACAAAACAAAGCACGTAGTTTCATTCTCTTTGGTCCTCTCTGGAAATCAATCATCATCATCACAAGTTCTTAATCACGCTTGATTACCTTCTTTCTGTCTAGAATCAATCCAAGGTAATTATTAATGATTTGTTGTTGTTCTTGATTCTTGATTATGTGTGATAATGGAGCAGGAGTGTGATAATGGTGTAATTAGTCATACAATCGATTGCTTGACAATTTAGAATCATGATATGTAAGAATTGCTAACTGTTGATTTGATTACTACTATACAGGTTATGTAATTAGGGTTTCGTAGTTGTGATATGAGAGAACGTAACTGCTGAATGTTGTACGTAACTGTTACAATCACAAATTGAACTTGAACATTCGTATGTTGATTATCTGTCAGAGTTTTATGACCTGTTACATGTCCGACTTTTGATTAATTTAGATTGAGTTTTGTGAAATGGGTTATAGTCCGAACTTTGTTATTGTTGATATGATCCGACCTGTTTACAAGTAGAAACATAGTCCGAATTTTTAACCATGTGTAACAAGGTCCGATTTTTGTGAGCCAACATAAGTGTCCGACTTTTAAACTTTGCATGCTTGTCCGATGTATATACATATCACACTTGGTCCGAGTTTTCATACACACATAACTGATCCGACCTTTGTAATTTGTACTGGTCCGAGTTTTCCATAAAGCATGAAGGTCCGAGTTTCTTCATGATGATATGTCCGAGTTTTAAGTGATGTAACCTAGTCCGACTTTTTAGCTATTAAGGCATGTGTCCGACTTTTGCTTAACCTTCATGATGTCTGACTTTTATTAAGACACACATAAGTCCGACTTTTAAACAAAAGCATGGGTCCGAGTTCTACATAGAGCATAAGGGGTCCGAGTTTTAGGCAAGGGAGCCTTGACACCATTTGTCCGATTTTATGAAGGGGAACCCCCCCCCCCACTTGTCTGAGTTTCTATTATCCATGAGGAGTCTGAGTTTTTAATGCATGAAGTTATTATAATATATATAAGGGGTCCGAGTTCTTTTATATGATATGATACAAGGTCCGACTTTTATACATAATGTGCATGATCCGACCTTTGTAGATTAAGTGATATCTAATATGATAACTCACATGCTTGTTAACCTAGCCGAGTTTCGTTATCTGTTTGTATGTTAACACTGTTGATGTGATAACACTGTTACGTATGTAAACTCTCCTATGCATACTAGTTCTGTAATTCTGAGCAACGATGTAACACGATTACAATTACTAAGACTGTTGATGAATAACTGAGTTAAAACGACTGAGAACAACCCTGGTTGTGAAGCTTAAGCTGCATAAATGTGATTAACTGTTTATGTGATACATGATGATAACTGTCAAACGCTTTGTGACATAGATTACTTGCGTATCATTACGAACATGAACTGATTTAATATACATGCATACTATAGGACTCGATTGATTAATTGCAAGCACATAGTTAAGCATACCGAGCAAACCAAGGTGAGTTCACACCCTTACTAAGGCATGGGATTCCCAAGGGCTTGGGAATGGGATTGAAGGAATAAGGTTGAATAGATTCGTACTGACACCAATACTAGACTACCATACCATTGTCCTCGGTTGTGCAGGACACATACATTTGCTACTCACTGTCCTCGGTTGTGCAGGACACATACATTTGCTACTCACTGTCCTCGGTTGTGTAGAACACATACTTTTGCTACTCACTGTCCTCGGTTGTGCAGGACACATACTTATGCTATTCACTGTCCTCGGTTGTGTAGGCCACATACTTACAATCTACGTAGACTTATGCTTACTACTATCCTCGGTTGTGAAGGATACTCACGTAAAACCTATGTGTACTTATGCTTACTACTATCCTCGGTTGTGAAGGATACTCACGTAAAACCTACGTGTACTTATGCTTACTACTATCCTCGGTTGTGAAGGATACTCACGTAAAACCTACGTGTACTTATACTTACTACTATCCTCGGTTGTGAAGGATACTCACGTAAAACCTACGTGTATTTATACTTACTACTATCCTCGGTTGTGAAGGATACTTATAGTTACGAATAGTCTAGTGGTTATACAACATGGGAAGCCCCCACCAATAGAACGTACTATCGGCCCAGTAGAGCCACATGTTACAAACGAACTTACTATTACGCACTTACCTTCTGTGAACTCGCTCAACTAGTTGTTGATCCTCTGTTACATGCCTTGCAGGTCGTTAGGTTCATGGAGCTTGCACAGGGAGGAGCTGGTCGTTGTGGGTTGGATCGTGATTATCTTATTAAACACTTATAACAGTTCGTACTTAATTATGTTGGGTTTTGATTATACGCTTCCGCTAAACAATGATAATTTACTTATGTTTTGGAACACCGTTCATATGGATTTGGTTTGGTTTAATGGCAATTACTTTTACTATATGTGTTGTTCTATATGATTGGTGGCTTGATCCTGGTCAGTCACGCTCCCAAGCGGTGATACTCTGCAGGTGGATTTTGGGGGTGTGACAACAAGGAAAGAACACTTTCCTTTGCCTTTCATTGATCAAATGTTAGAACGACTATCCGGTCATAAATTTTATTGTTTCTTAGATGGTTTTTCAGGTTACTTTCAAATACCGATAGCACCAGAAGACCAAGAGAAAACAACTTTCACATGCCCCTACGGAACTTTTGCATATCGACGCATGCCATTCGGTCTATGTAATGCACCTGCAACATTCCAACGTTGTATGGTAGCCATTTTCCATGATATGATAGAAAAGACAATGGAAGTCTTCATGGACGAATTTTCCATCTTTGGAGACTCATATGACCAATGCCTCGATAATCTTGAACGAATGCTATCCCGATGTGAGGAAACTAACCTCGCCCTTAACTTGGAAAAATGTCATTTCATAGTAACAGAGGGAATAGTGCTCGGTCACAAAATCTCAAGCGAAGGAATGGAAGTTGATCGAGCAAAAATAGAAACTATTTCTCGATTACCTCCACCATCCTCTGTAAGAGCAATCAGGAGTTTCTTATGGCATGCCGGATTTTATAGAAGATTTATCAAGGACTTTTCAAAAATTTCAAGACCTCTAACAAAATTACTTGAAAAAGATGCACCTTTCATCTTTGACAAGGAATGCAATCAAGCATTTCTAACCCTCAAAGAAATGCTAGTCAATGCACCTATCATGATAGCGCCCGATTGGAAATTTCATTTCGAAATCATGTGTGATGCAAGTGACTTTGCCGTTGGAGTAGTCTTGGGACAAAGAAAAGAAAAGCATTTCCACCCAATCTATTATGCTAGTAAAACGCTTAATGATGCACAAGAAAATTATACAACTACAGAAAAAGAATTACTAGCAGTGGTGTTTGCTTTTGATAAATTCCGTTCTTACCTTGTTCTTTCTAAAACTGTAGTCTATACAGACCATGCAGCCATCAGGTACCTCTTCAAGAAACAAGATACAAAACCCCGTTTGATCAGATGGATTCTACTCCTCCAAGAATTCGACATCGAAATCAAGGACAAAAGAGGAGCAGAAAACACTGCTGCAGATCATCTCTCGCGCCTAGAAGACCCAGCTTTGGAAGCGACCAGGGACGAACAAATCAACGAAAAATTTCCCACCGAGTCCTTGGAAATGATGGAGAGTAGACAAGAGCCATGGTATGCCGACTATGCTAATTATCTAGCTAGCGGTATAGTCACAAAAGGATGGCCGGATCATCAAAGAAAGAAATTCTTTGCTGATGTAAAGCATTACTTTTGGGAAGACCCTTATCTTTTCAAAATGTGTGCCAACCAGCTCATCCGAAGGTGTGTCCATGGTAATGAAGCACGAAGAATTCTCCGTCACTGTCATGAAGGTCCATACGGAGGACATCATGGTGCCGCGAGTACCGCACGAAAGGTATTTGATTCAGGGTTTTATTGGCCAACCATTTACAAGGATGCACAAAACCTTGTAAAGACATGTGATGCTTGCCAAAGATCAGGTAATATTTCTTCCAAAAACGAAATGCCCCAAAATGGCATTCTCGTTTGTGAAATCTTTGATGTGTGGGGACTCGATTTCATGGGACCTTTCCCACCGTCAAAAGGAAACAAATATATACTTGTGGCAGTCGATTATTTGTCTAAATGGGCGGAGGCCGAAGCTCTTCCAACAAATGATGGAAGAGTAGTGGTAAAATTTCTGAAAAAATTATTTTCTCGTTTCGGGACACCAAAAACTTTGATAAGTGATAGAGGTACCCATTTTTGCAATCATCAACTCGAAAAAATATTAACAAGGTATGGGGTCTATCACCGGGTCTCAACAGCATATCACCCTCAAACAAATGGGCAAGCCGAAGTGACTAATCGAGGTTTAAAACGAATACTTGAAAAAACCGTAGGACTAAATAAAAAGGAATGGGCCGACAAATTAGACGATGCTTTATGGGCCTTTCGAACTGCTTATAAAACCACTATAGGCACGACCCCATATAAGCTCGTCTATGGAAAAAGTTGTCACTTGCCAGTAGAAATAGCTCAGAGCCTACTGGGCAATAAAAAATGTAAACTTAGACTTAGAAACTGCCGGTAAAAATCGATTTTGTCAAATGAATGAATTAGACGAACTAAGGAATTATGCATATTCTAACTCCGAAATTTATAAGGAAAGAATGAAAAATTTACATGATAAATATATTAAGTCTAATGAATTTCGGGTAGGAGATCAAGTTCTATTGTTTAATTCACGACTTCGATTATTTCCTGGTAAACTAAAATCTAGGTGGTCAGGACCTTTTTCCGTCACCCATGTTTTTCCTCACGGTGCTGTAGAAATTAAAGCTCGAAATGGGATACCATTTAAAGTCAATGGCCAACGGCTGAAACTCTACCGAGGATCCATTGAGGATGAGGAAGAGGAGATCTCGCTTCAAACGTTAACGAATAAACTCAACATCATACCCGACATGTTACGAACAGGCAAGTGTACGTCAAAAACAACCGGTAAGTCTTCTAACCATTTTCGGAAAAAAGGGGCATGCACACGAGCACAAATTTAAAAAAAAAATTAAAACTTTGCTCGGCACGAGGCCGTGTCCGCTGGACACGGGGCCGGGTCGAGACGACTGTTGGGATAAAACCCTCTTTTCATCACAGTTACCTCATTCCACACGCCCCGTTTCGCCGAAAACTCTCTGTTTCCAGGCGATTTTCCGCAAATTTTCGACGTCACTACCACGTTTAACAACATCAAGGTATGATTCTATCATCTTTAGTAGTTAGATTAGTTACTTGCATGTAGTTAAAACATCAAAAATGGGGAAAAATCTAGGGTTCTTCGTGTTCATCCGGATCGAACTTCAAATTTTTGATGCAATCTGTTAGTAGTAGTTTAGATTAGTGTAGTAGAAAGTAAATAAACATGTATTGTTGATAGATTCGTTCGATTTCCTACTAAAACCCCAAACCCTTGTTTTTGAACCGAAAAAGACGAAATTGGATGGGTAAACGGTTTGTTTTGGGAAAAACGACACTTAGGGTTTCATTTTCAGGGGAAACCGCAACTATTGGGCTAAAAATTTTCAGGTTTTCGGAACCAGGACGAAAAATGAAGTTTTTGGGTTACAGACGCCTGGACACGGGGCCGTGTCCGCTGAACACGGGGCCGTGTCCAGCCCATTGTTTGCAGTTTCTTTTAAAATTTCTTTGTTTCGTACTAACTTTTGGTGTATTCTTTCAGATGTCAAAGTTCACAAGGTTCAATGCAAGCGAACTAGATGCTAGGGCGAGATATGAGATACTCCAAACAAGACCCGAGGAGCACCCTAGGCGAGCATGTACGGACTTGTTAACCATGGTGAACCAACTAGACCGATTCAACAACATCGTGACAGGGCCACTAGCAGTTGCAGTGAACACTCGGCTTCGGTCGGTGCATCAATGCACAATGGAGTTTTACAGTACTTTCGCTTTCAATTCGAGGTGTGACCCGTTTGACAATGAAGGGGTCGCATTTTGGTGTGGCGGGACAACGTACTCAATCTCCATGGCACGGTTTGGATCTATAATAGGACTATACGGTGAAGAAGAATCGGGAAATGAGGAAAACACTGGGGGATTACGAGACTTGGATGAGACCGAACTTCAAGCCGCATGGGCTCAAATAGGTGAAGGAATCTACAACCCTAGCAGCACTAAGAGCAACAAACTGAGGGACCCGCTATACCGCTACATTCACAGGCTCCTCACCTACTCGCTGAACCAGCGTCACGACAGTAGTGGCGTTGTGAGGTTGAAAGATTTGGTTGTCCTTCACTGCATCCACAACCGAAAGCCTCTTGATGTTCCATATCTCCTGTTGCGAAACATGCATCTCAATCTCCTTGCTCGAGCTCCAACACCTATCTTCTTTGGGGGATGGGTGTACCGTCTTTTTAAGCATTTCACGAGAATTCCAAGGTCCTTTGAAAGAAGTCCATGGTCGGGACGAGTTGACTACCACATTTGCCGAGCCATGAACTTGCTTTATGAGGCGGAAGACGGGACGGTGAGCTTCCAAAGGACACAAGGCTATGCATGGAACCCACAGGAAGCCCTAGTTCTTCACGCACCACCTCCCCACTACCAGTACCAACCCCATGGTGATCCGGGTCAATCCTCCTCACAAGGAGGCGGTTTTCCTAACTTTCAAAGCTTACATGATCATTTGCAGGAAAACCTCATGTGTACCAGGAACACCTACAACCTCGCCAACAACACATACCACCGGGTTGGAGCTATTGAGCGCAACATCAACGATATACAAGATGATATCGGCAACATCCAGGAGTACATGGCGGGGCATGGGGATGGAGGTGATGATAGCGATAAAGACATGGACGTTTGAAGGGATAAGGAGCGGGTTGATGGTGAGCCCACAGGTTTAAGTACCCTTTTCTATTGAACAATTTATGGCCTGCGTGCCACTTGTTGAACAATTTACTTTCCTTGACTACTTTTTATTTCCGTTTTATTTTTCTTTTACTTTATGCTTGGAGACAATTAACTATGGTAATGTAGGATGTTTTATGTTTGCTTGGTGTGGTATTGAGTGATGAAACAGGTACAATGCAAGGGTTAGAGTGCTAAACCTTAGCGCTTACAGGCCCAAAATGGAGAAACCGGGAGATGAAACCTGTTTTTCAGGCTCACAGACTGTCCACATGGGGACGTGTCCAGCCGACACGCCCCCGTGTTCATCTCCCAGACCTGCTGTTTGGTTACTGACCTGCAATTATTTGCCAGACACGGGGCCGTGTCTAACCAACACGCCCCCGTGTTCACCTTCTGTAAGTTTTCGATACTGGCAGTTCAACACGGGGTCGTGTCCAGCGAACACGGGGCCGTGTCCAGACTACCAGTAACATAAATCTTTGCTTTTTAACACCACATTACACATCCAATCAACCTAAAAATTTATTTTTGGGACACATTGAGGACAATGTGTAATTTAAGTGTGGGGGGGGGGGAAGCTAACACTTTAAAATTTTGCAAGTCCTAACAACAAGCCTTACACAAAA
Source organism: Helianthus annuus (assembly GCF_002127325.2). NCBI lineage: Eukaryota > Viridiplantae > Streptophyta > Magnoliopsida > Asterales > Asteraceae > Helianthus > Helianthus annuus. The sequence continues at coordinate 131,557,822 of NC_035434.2, read as the reverse complement.
CTCTATTGGAACCGCTAAACACCCCAAATTTTTTACAAAAAAATTTTCTTTCTTTTACTTGTCTAAAGTTTAAGTTAGGAATCACAAGATTAATAAGGTTATATTTTTATAAAATTTACAACCGAGAGCGTCGTGATAACAAGAACCAACATAAGAAAATTATGAAACGGCATAACAAGTCTAGTTAAAATTTGATTATATATACTTGATCACATTAAAAACCCATTCCCACAAAAGTGAGTTTTGAGCCTTTATTGAGCATACAAATTTACATCTTTAGACTAAAATGCTCATTTTTCGTTTCTTGTGTGAATAGCCGCTTGGTTCTTACAACTCTAGAACTTGCCACGACGATTCATTCCCGGTCCTTACCAACTTAAACCCAAGTAAGTAAATGATGGAGGCATTAGGACTAACCATTTTTTCTTTCTACACCATTATTTTTCATTTTTTTTACCACCTACCCAAAATCCCCCTAGTTAACCCCTTTGAGCCTAAACCTTTCGTTTCTTTACCCTAAACCCTTTTTACCCACAAAAAACCCTTTTTATTTTTCACCCTTTATTTTAGTAAGAAGCTCGGTTTTTCGCAAGCTCGTTCTTTTATGTGACTAATATATATATATATATATATATATATATATATATATGACGATGATGATGAAGTTAAAAACAAACAAAGCTATACAAACAAAAGCTTGTTTGGAGAAATACTTCAAAATAAAAAGTCACTAAAAACAAAGTGTGTTACGAAAACCGACGCTTTTTACGCTTTTCGCCCTTTTACTAACCACTAACCCAACCACCTACCTTTAGCCCAAGCCTAACCCTTCACCCAAAAAGTCCTCTTGGTATTTTACAAAGGTATAAAAGTTAAAAAGGAGGAGGATTGATTGCTTGGCAAACCTATGGAAGGCGTAAGTTCCATGCCGCTCTCGAGTGATTCACTAAAAAAATACACCTTCGGCCGAGTGTTGAGTGATTTCTCCCGTGAGGTATGTGAACTTGTATATAAATGAAATTTTAAAAAGGCATGTTATGCCCAAATAAGTAATTTATCCTATGAAACGTTCTAAATAAATCATAACGAATAGGATTGTAAATAAATAAAAATAAAACCCAAAAAGATCTTGGATTCCCGACACTCTATGACAAGCCAAAAACCTTCTCTTCTACCTATTCTATTTGGGAGTGTAAGCCACATTTAAAGAGTTTTGCTTGAGGACAAGCAAAAGTTCAAGTGTGGGGGTATTTGATGTGTGTAAAATGCAACATATAAATTACATCAAATAAGGCATAAAACTAACCCTTTTTAAGTACTAATGTTGGAAAAAGAGTGTTTTTATCTTCCTTTTGTATTTTCAGGATGAAATGAGCTCAAATTCACAAAAGAAGCAAAAAGACAGCTAATTCTAACATAAATACAAGAAAAGGAATAAAAGTAGACTGCCCGAACCCTCAACGGCATCTCCCCAAGCAAAGAAGAGAAAACAGAAGCCTGAACACGCCCCGTGCTCAGCCAGCACGGGGCCGTGCCCAAGAAGCAGCAGAAAAGACAAACCTGTAGAAGCTTCTATTGCCCACCACGGGGCCGTGTCCAGTGAGCACGGGGGCGTGGCGAAAGTACAGCAGGCGCATTAATTGTAATTGCGAATTACAATTAATGAAGACAGATAGTGTAACACCTCGAAAATTCATGTCCAATATTATATCGACACGTGTCATGGACTTTAAACGTGTAAAGGACTGAATTAGAAGGGCTAAAGTTGACAAACAAGGAAACTGCATGAATATAAGGACCCAGAATGTCAACAATGGATAAATATATTTTTAAAATAGCCCTACAAGATGTTTATACCTTCAAACGAATAAGTCATGGATCATACGAAACTAATTGTGAAAGAAAGTGAGGAATTACAAACTACAGGGGCTAAATGTGTCAACATGTTTAAGCTATACCTCTGAGTGATCTTTTAGCGGACCCAAAGCTTTGTAATGATAAATTATACTCACAAGAATGTGTGATAAAAATCTCACGAGGTTTCGATAAAGTATGAGAAAGTTATGACAGTATTCGTATACGAGGGGTTAAAAGCATCAATGTTGAAATTTAAGGCCTTTTGGGTGATCACAAAGTTAACCGGGGACTTAACGATGTTTGGTTATGCGTTGGAGTCCTTAAAAATCAAGTTAGAGGGCCAAAAGTTCAAGAAACAAAGTTAAAACCACGTTTAAAATCGTGCAGGGACTGAAATTGCCAAGTTTAAAACTTGTTAAGCTGGTAACCTGGGCACTCGCGTAGCGCGAGCCCGAGGCCCTTCACCGTCGCGCTACGCGACGGCCTGTGCTGGGCAGAAACATGATTTTTGGACTACAGCTTGTTCTTGGAGGACCTTTCTTGCAAATTTTTGGTGTGGGCATCAAGTTAACACCTCTCCAAGCAAATAATAGCTGTCTTTAAACACTTGTATGGCTCAGATTTCTTACTTGGAGGCCAAACAAACACATGTTAATCATCCAAGACTCACCCAAAACTATAAATAGGAGGCATGTTCATTCTTTCCTTCACACTTTCATTCTATCATTCCTCCTCTCAATTCTGGAACTTCCTAAGCTGAAGTGGATCATAATCTTAGTAGAAAAGATAGCATGGACCATATGTAAGTGCCTTAGCCCACTCACTAGTTCAGAATTATGTTTTATTAACCGAAAAGTCAAGTTATCATGTATTAGCTTTGACTTTCGGTTTATGCTCTCATGGTCCAGCCCCTGATCAAATTAAAAGTGGGTATAAGACCATAGTTAGGTAGGTGATTAACCCCTGAAAGGGTACCTCCTAATTCCCTCGTTTGCTTAGTTAATTGTCGGGTCAAACCGTTTAGGTAAAAAGTCAAACTTGGCAGATTTGTGGGTATTAATTAAACCATAGATGCAGATGTTATAAATGATATTTTAACACTCTAATAACTTGGTAATGATTATTAGAACATGTCTAAGCTGGTCCAACTCGACAATTCTAAGTTTAGGGTCGGTTCGCAACCGAAAGTCGCAAAAGCTTGACTATGCTTTGACTTTTCAGTTCTGACCCGATTAAGCTTGATTCTCCCATGTTTTGAGCTTCCATTAGGACCATATTATTCAGTAGTATAACCTTCTGGAGTTATATTGCATGGTTCCTTGTGGTTTGAATTATACGCTAGTTTCCGCTATTATGCTTACAAACGCCCATTTTGCCCTTTTGAGATAAGAATGAGTTTTTTTTGAAATGTGAGAGGACAAAAACCTTTGTTACTGATATTTAAGCTTGTCCCGAAAGTTTGACATCAGTTCTTGGTCCCAAATAGGAGTTATGCTCGATATCGTAATTAGAAGCTTTAACTAAGTAAATTGCGATATCTTGCATAAAGCATGTTTAAACTTGGTTTTTGACCCGAAACTCATTACCTACTGTTAAGATATTATTTTTAGGGATTGTTGGAGTTATTGATCAGATTATAAACTGATCATATCATAGAGTTCTTGTATTAATTCGATAAATGACGATAATACCCTTTTCACGCATAAAATGAGATTTACAAATGATTTGAATGCCAAACCTTTTCCTACTGATTTTATACATTAAATAAATTATTTTGAGCATTCAAAACTAATCAAAATCTCAGATTTCCATAAAACCCCTTAATTATCGTCAATTAGCGATTTTTACGCTATTTAGGTGCATAGTATGGTTTTAAACCATAATTAACACCTAAGACTTGTTACCTACTGAATTCCTAAACAAATTTTAATATTATTACAGCAGGTATAAGTCGAGAACTCAGATTTCCAAAAATGCCCGTAAAAGCATATGTGAAATGACCAAAATGCCCTTTCGGGACATAGTTTGGCCATAAATGGTAAACCTCACATATGTATGATATCTTACTGATGTAATGAGATAAAATAAATATTTTTACTGATTAGAAAGGACCAGAACTTCGGTTTGTTATAAAATCCCTTTTATAAGTATTAAAATTACCAAATTGCCCTTACGTGACTTAAAATGGTTTTAAATACTTTTTGGGCATATATGTTGACATCCTACTGATGTATTGACATATTCTAAGCATAATAACATATGGAACTTGTATATGATTCATTGGGTTACCCGTTATGCAATTTACGCGTTCGGATCGGTTTATGTAACTAGTTTACGTACGTTTGCCGAAACGGGTTTAACCTTATCATTTTTGCCTCAAAATCCGGAATGTGTTTAGTTTACCCATATTATACAAGTATCCAAACTTGTTGGGTCTAAATAACATTCTATTCCGGTCATCGCTTGATCTAGCGTGTCGTACCGCTTTAGATACTTCAAGCTAGCCGGTCTAAGTCTATGACTTAAATAAAGACCATTAGCATTCTGAATTGGTTATATATTACCATCACTCCAGACTAGAGCCACCCGGTAAAAGCTACCTGCATTTAGATAGATTGGATACGACTGAGTTATTTTGCTGTGAATCAAGTATTAGCTCAGGTAAATACTTTTAACTTATTTTCCCTTATACGGGCTTGGGATACGGTAGATTACTACCGCTTGGTCGGGTGTGGATCAATCAAATGCCGGATTGTGGCTAGTAAATCCACAAAACCTGTTTTGATACTGTTCTGTTGATGACTTAAACGTTGGGGGTTAACGACCGTGTCCTGGATATATCTTGGCTCATTCATTTGTAAATGGCCACAACCTATGCGCACGGTGTAGGCATACACCGAAAAGATGCCAATAATAAATTATTAATTACCCACAAGTTGGGGATAACTCCTTTATGGGTTTTAAAAGTGGTGTGTCGTTTAATCATGTCTCAGTCTCTGTACTGGGCCCCATATGTACGGTAAACATGTAATTCAGTATACAAGATTTTTATTTAAGAATTGTCCCAAGTTATAAAAGGTTTTGTGCCTTGTGCACTTAAATCAATTTTCATAAACTCTTTTCAAATGAGTCGGTTAAATTGTATTTACCAGTGAAAACTGACGTATTTTCAAAAGGCTAAGTGGCAGGTACTACTCGTAATAGGCTGGGAGTTGCTCGGTGTCGAAAAAGAGGATCTTGCAAATCCTTAAAGATGCCATAAAGTCTGTTAAGCTTCATTTTATACATTCCGTAATGATCCTCCTGTGGATTGATATTACAGACTCGTCTATAATAAATACTTTGATATTTTCAGACGTTTGAGTTTGTAATAATATTTTATATTCCAAGACTTCCGCTGTGCTATTCTGTGTATGTTTGACCATGATGATATCCACTACGTCACTATACTCCCCACCGGGCCCACCGGTGATACGTGGAATATCGGGGTGTGACAGGTTGGTATCAGAGCCAACGTTGAGTGAATTAAACACTAGTCTTTTGTGTTTAATCTCAATGACACAGTAGCATATTCCTTAGACCTTTGAGTCTAGACTTAACATAGGAATGTTCTCATCCCTATTAAGTAAACATTGTTTTCGATTTTACACCTATTTTAATTAAGTCGCCAAGCAAGGAAGCCGATGATAAAGATTCTTCTCATCCGAAGTTAAGGAATGCCAAGTTTCACCATACGGCTAGAATAAGCGTACGACCGGTTTGGAGGAAGACCTTTATGGATTCACTCCCACAACCAAATCCATTTGATTTGGAATCAGACTTAAGAGTCCATACCGGAGGTCCCTGAGGCTCAAAATTTTAAAGTCTGTACCAGTGGAGTCCATACCAGGGGTCCCTGAGACTCCCGTTTTTGCTGATAATCCTTGTTTCTTATCTTCAAGTTTGAAACTTCAGACTTGGATTGTATCGGTCAAAACCCAATTCGTGATCCATATCGTTTCTTTAACCATTGAATTCTTGAATTCTATTTTCGTAACGGATTCCTGATTGGAATATCTGCATTATTCACCAAGGTCTTTTGTACCTTCACCATGTATGGCAAACACAGAAGAGAAACAATCGATTGGAGCGAGGAAGACATTAGATAATCATTCCTTCGTAATATTATTTGCTTTTTTTTTAAGTCCTTAAAAGGACCCATCTCTTTTATTTAGTCCCTGAGTGGACATACCTTTTGACTTAAGACCCTATATGGGCATTTGCTATTTAGTCCTTTCATGGACATAATATCTTGATATAGTCCTCTTATGGACATTATATTTCCTTATAGTCCTTTCATGGACATAGTATTTCATTCTAAGTCTTTTCATAGACACATTATTCTATCATAATCCTTTCACAGACATATTATTTCATCTTAAAGTCCCTTCGAGGGCAATTGTATATTGACGTCCTTTCATGGACATGTTATTTCATTAAGATCCCTGTGGGGATACGCTGTTTTGAATTAGTCCCTTTTGAGGACATTGATATTTCATTTTAAATTCATATTTGGATTTGTAATATTTTCTAGTCCTCGAACGGACTTATATTTTTCTTTAAGTCCCCTGTGGACAAATATATTACTAAAAGTCCTGTTTAAGGCACTATTGTAAATTCCTAATGATTTAGGAAAGTTTTGAAATTTTTATGTAGGTATTCATTTCGTCCTTTATCCAACAATAGTTCTGAATCTTACTCGAACTTTATCGATCAGCGTATATATTTCAAAAAGATCCTCTTAATGGTATAACCTAGCCTATATGTTTATAAACATGGCTATGATGGTAAAACCCTCTTAAGATAATTAATCTTTGTTAACATCTGAGAACATGTTAACATTCCTGGCTGTGTGACTTGAGAGACCACACTAGCTTCCAAAAGTACTTCGACTTTTCCAAGCCACCTTCGTAGCCTATGTGATCAATACGAATCACGGCTATCAATCAACAGTATGAAGAATGCATCGGAACATCCAATTTGGATGTATGCCATTGGGAGAAGATGTATTCATGACAATGATAGTTTTATTTTATAAACTTCTTGTCAAAAGGCGACGAACTATGTTCGACCCTTAGAAATCACTGATCCAAGAGATCATTGATTATGTCCTTGTGACAAGGCCTTTTGCGCCATCTAACTGCTCTTCGAGACAAGCCTTGTGCTATATAAGAACGTCTCTATAATATTGACATTGTGATCTTTATGATCCCCTGTCCAAGGTAATGAGCCGTGCTCAAGCTTAATAGTCTGCATAATCAATGCGATCACGACTAAAATCATCAGTACGATGATTAAATCTGACATCCTTAATGATGTTTTGCCTAAGGGCTATATTATATTATCCATCTGAGACTCGGCAATTGTAATCTTTTGTGATTCCTTGCCAAGGGGAGTAAGCCATGCTCGAATCCCATAAGTCTATATGATCATTGCAATCCTGACTCGTATCATCAATACGATGATCATAACAATAACATCCCTTGTGATGAAATGCCTACGGGCTACACTTTACTCTATTGTCGATAAGACAAAGTTAGTGGTGATCTTCAAGATCCCCTGTACAAAGTGGTGGGTTATACCCAACTCTAACAATCTATATGATCAGCGCGATCATGACTAATATCATCAAATGAAATGATGATGTATAAAAATCAATGAGTGATGTTTTAAACTCATCAATGACAAGCCAATGTGCAATAATTTGTCAATTGTGACAAGTTAACATATTAAGTATTAACATCCCTAGTCACAGGCCTTTTGTGCCAGCATTGATAAATGTCCTCCGTGACAGGCCTTGGTGCCATATCTTATAGCATCATTGTGACAAGGCCGCTTTGAGCCATATCTAATCGTCCTTTACGACAAAGCCCTCGTGCCATATAATCATCCATGTCTTTCATGACTAGGCGTTATGCCATATATCTCTACGTCCTTCGCGACGGGCAATTATGCCATATATGTATATAATTATAATAGAAGTCATGTAAGGCTAGTCTTTGAGCTATTCGTATCGTCCTTGTGACAAAGATAGTTGTGACATTATGATCCTCTATCAAATAGATAATGGACTCGTTCCAAACCTTAAGCGCCGTTAATGGTCCTTTTGTGACCTAGGCTAAATGTAATGGATATACGTTCAAATAACATTCATTAGGAATGTTTGGAAAATAATAGCCTCTACGGTTTTTGGATGTCGTGACTGATCTATACCAGGTCATCAGGACGATGACTAGAAATTGCTTAACATGGTGGTTAATACCAAGTTTCGAGTATGGAAAGCTCGAATGAGGTGAATAGCAGTCGCGATACTATTAAGGCGACGAAAGCTAATAATGCTACAGACGCAAACCTCAATATTAATGGAGTTAATCTCCAAGCTGTATTTGACCCAGCAGTTTGAAAGACCATGGAAAGGGTCATGAAGCAATTCAAAAGAGCTGAATGCTTCTCGCTCTGAATTCCATTCAAAACCTCAATCAATTGCTCGTGAAAAGAATTTTGTTTGCACTTCGATTATGAAGGATGAGCGAGGGAGGAGGATAACTCCCAGAAAATCGAAGAAAAACAGCAAATTACGGGCTTAATAAGAACTATCATAAGTTCAGTAAGAAGCCTGTATGTAAGACTCGTTACAAAAGACACTGAGGACAGTGTCAAATAGGATGAAGACCAAAGCAGTGTGACATCTGCAAAGGAACTGGTCATCAGTTCCATGAATATGGAGACATGTGGGATACAATCTGTTACGACTATAGTGAGTAAGGCCACATTAGAATTTGATGCCATAAAGCTGCCAATGAAGGTGCAGCTAAGTCTGGAAAGACTAAGAAAGGAAATGCCTAAACTCACCTGATGAATGTCAAGAGGGAGTACATGATGTCATCCAGTACATTTCTTATCATTTTGACAATGATAATTTCTGCTAAGTATCCTGTTTTTAATACAGGCAATAATAAGTCTTTCATAGACCATAAGCTTGGAAAACTTATGATGATACTCAAAGGAACTGCAGATGCTAAGTATAAGGTAGAATCTACCAATGGAACCTGAGAGACCGATTCTCCTATTATCGGCAATAATCTTTCTGTATAATCTAAGAGTACTCTTTCTTTGAATAGAGTACGACAATATATGTTATTTTAATTATTTTCTTTTCTCATTGATTTTATCAACTGCGAGTGCCAACTATGATTGACAAAATCACCATATGAGGATTGCGTATCCCAGTGCGTCCCATAGATTATGTCCATGCCTGATCAGTATGGAAGTTTAATGCATGGGGCCACTAAGATATTCCAATGGTCATATTGTACTAAAGTCAGCTAGTGGTGTTCAAAGAAGATATCCATAATAAAAATGCCTAAGTAGGTGTCTCTACTTAAGGCATCCGCGCACTCGTAAAGCAGATGTGTCATTGTATGACACAATCAACGGTAAATGGACCAAGGTTGAAGATTGAAGTTACATCTATCACAATTGGATAACTTGATTTCTTCTCAGTCGAACTACCATGATTGACCTCTAGAGAGGCAAGATGGAATTAGGAATTACATCCTATTAAGAGCTGTATCTATTACAGAAGCTCTTAATCGGTAAGCATTAACGGAAATGGAAAAAACTGAGAATTAACCAGATGAGTTTATGGAGAAAGGCTTGTATAGACTAGCTCATCATCTTAAAAGCTCTGATTATGATTGACAAAAGAAAGCGTAAGGTAATACGCTTGTGCATTGGTTGTTGCAACCTAACTAAGAAACGGTTAAAAATCGTTATTAGCTGCCCAGGATCGTCGACTTGTTCGACTGACTATGAGGATAGTTGATTCCTTAAGACTGATACGGGTGGTAGTTGGAATAACTATCTCACCCTGGATAAGTTCTTTTAACCAAAAGCGTAATATAAGCATGAAGGCTGCTCCATTGGAGACCTTGTTTGGAGGAAACAGTCAACGCCCCTTCGTTCGGCAGGAGATTGGGAAAGCTCAATTCTCAAGATCTAGAATTTATATTAAAGACGATGGATAGGATATTATGAATCCGTAATCATCTGAAAACTGCCAATAATCGGCAGAAGAGCAATACGAACAAAAGGCGCCAATCCCTTAAAGTTCCAAATGGGGAACAAGGCTCTATTGAAAATATCAAATATGAAGGAATACAATACGTTTCGGTATATAAAGCAAGTTAAGCTTTGGATATATAAATCTTTTGAGATCATCGAATGTGACGGCAATATAGCTCATCAGCTAAACTTGCCTAAGGAGCTTAGTGGAATTCACGATGTGTCCCACATTCCTAACTTAAAGAAATGCCTAGCTGATAAATCGCTAGAAATGTCTCATGAAGACATATAGGTTGATGAAAACCTGAGGTTTATGGAAAGACCTATATCGATCAAGGATCGACAGGTTAAGAAGCTCCAAAAAGGAGCAAGCGCCTATTGGATAGGTCAACTGGAATACCTGTAATAGTCCTTAGATGACTATGGAAGTTAAGTTCAGTTTACGACAGAAAGTACTTCCATCTTTTTGAGCAAATCTCGGGGTCGAGATTTCTTTTAAGGGGGTGAGGATGTAACACCTCGTAAAATCGTGTCCAATGATGCGATGACACGTGTAATGAACCCTAATAAAGTCAAACGTTGACTATAAGGGACTAATTTCGTCAAAATCGAAAACCTTGATTATAGAAGGACTGAAAGTGTCAGCATGCCTAATCTAGGCCTCTGAGTGACCTTATACAAAGTCCGTATTCTCAAATGAGCCACTTGTTGGACGAGAGGAGCCGATTTCGAAATTATTTGGAAGTTTGCGCAATAATGGTTAAAAACGTCAACATGTTTAATTATACCTCTGAATGACCTTTTAACATTTGTGGAAAAACCTGTATCGATTAAGAATCGGCAGGTAAAGAAGCTTCGAAGGAAGTATGTACCTAATGTAAAGGTTAAATGGGATGCCCGTAGAGGTCCCAAATACACGTGGGAGTTAGAATCCACGATGCAAGAAAAGTACCCTCATTTATTTCAGTAAATCTCGAGGGCGAGATTTCTTTTAAGGGGGTGAGGATGTAACACCTCGAAAATTCATGTCCAATATTATATCGACACGTGTCATGGACTTTAAACGTGTAAAGGACTGAATTAGAAGGGCTAAAGTTGACAAACAAGGAAACTGCATGAATATAAGGACCCAGAATGTCAACAATGGATAAATATATTTTTAAAATAGCCCTACAAGATGTTTATACCTTCAAACGAATAAGTCATGGATCATACGAAACTAATTGTGAAAGAAAGTGAGGAATTACAAACTACAGGGGCTAAATGTGTCAACATGTTTAAGCTATACCTCTGAGTGATCTTTTAGCGGACCCAAAGCTTTGTAATGATAAATTATACTCACAAGAATGTGTGATAAAAATCTCACGAGGTTTCGATAAAGTATGAGAAAGTTATGACAGTATTCGTATACGAGGGGTTAAAAGCATCAATGTTGAAATTTAAGGCCTTTTGGGTGATCACAAAGTTAACCGGGGACTTAACGATGTTTGGTTATGCGTTGGAGTCCTTAAAAATCAAGTTAGAGGGCCAAAAGTTCAAGAAACAAAGTTAAAACCACGTTTAAAATCGTGCAGGGACTGAAATTGCCAAGTTTAAAACTTGTTAAGCTGGTAACCTGGGCACTCGCGTAGCGCGAGCCCGAGGCCCTTCACCGTCGCGCTACGCGACGGCCTGTGCTGGGCAGAAACATGATTTTTGGACTACAGCTTGTTCTTGGAGGACCTTTCTTGCAAATTTTTGGTGTGGGCATCAAGTTAACACCTCTCCAAGCAAATAATAGCTGTCTTTAAACACTTGTATGGCTCAGATTTCTTACTTGGAGGCCAAACAAACACATGTTAATCATCCAAGACTCACCCAAAACTATAAATAGGAGGCATGTTCATTCTTTCCTTCACACTTTCATTCTATCATTCCTCCTCTCAATTCTGGAACTTCCTAAGCTGAAGTGGATCATAATCTTAGTAGAAAAGATAGCATGGACCATATGTAAGTGCCTTAGCCCACTCACTAGTTCAGAATTATGTTTTATTAACCGAAAAGTCAAGTTATCATGTATTAGCTTTGACTTTCGGTTTATGCTCTCATGGTCCAGCCCCTAATCAAATTAAAAGTGGGTATAAGACCATAGTTAGGTAGGTGATTAACCCCTGAAAGGGTACCTCCTAATTCCCTCGTTTGCTTAGTTAATTGTCGGGTCAAACCGTTTAGGTAAAAAGTCAAACTTGGCAGATTTGTGGGTATTAATTAAACCATAGATGCAGATGTTATAAATGATATTTTAACACTCTAATAACTTGGTAATGATTATTAGAACATGTCTAAGCTGGTCCAACTCGACAATTCTAAGTTTAGGGTCGGTTCGCAACCGAAAGTCGCAAAAGCTTGACTATGCTTTGACTTTTCAGTTCTGACCCGATTAAGCTTGATTCTCCCATGTTTTGAGCTTCCATTAGGACCATATTATTCAGTAGTATAACCCTCTGGAGTTATATTGCATGGTTCCTTGTGGTTTGAATTATACGCTAGTTTCCGCTATTATGCTTACAAACGCCCATTTTGCCCTTTTGAGATAAGAATGAGTTTTTTTTGAAATGTGAGAGGACAAAAACCTTTGTTACTGATATTTAAGCTTGTCCCGAAAGTTTGACATCAGTTCTTGGTCCCAAATAGGAGTTATGCTCGATATCGTAATTAGAAGCTTTAACTAAGTAAATTGCGATATCTTGCATAAAGCATGTTTAAACTTGGTTTTTGACCCGAAACTCATTACCTACTGTTAAGATATTATTTTTAGGGATTGTTGGAGTTATTGATCAGATTATAAACTGATCATATCATAGAGTTCTTGTATTAATTCGATAAATGACGATAATACCCTTTTCACGCATAAAATGAGATTTACAAATGATTTGAATGCCAAACCTTTTCCTACTGATTTTATACATTAAATAAATTATTTTGAGCATTCAAAACTAATCAAAATCTCAGATTTCCATAAAACCCCTTAATTATCGTCAATTAGCGATTTTTACGCTATTTAGGTGCATAGTATGGTTTTAAACCATAATTAACACCTAAGACTTGTTACCTACTGAATTCCTAAACAAATTTTAATATTATTACAGCAGGTATAAGTCGAGAACTCAGATTTCCAAAAATGCCCGTAAAAGCATATGTGAAATGACCAAAATGCCCTTTCGGGACATAGTTTGGCCATAAATGGTAAACCTCACATATGTATGATATCTTACTGATGTAATGAGATAAAATAAATATTTTTACTGATTAGAAAGGACCAGAACTTCGGTTTGTTATAAAATCCCTTTTATAAGTATTAAAATTACCAAATTGCCCTTACGTGACTTAAAATGGTTTTAAATACTTTTTGGGCATATATGTTGACATCCTACTGATGTATTGACATATTCTAAGCATAATAACATATGGAACTTGTATATGATTCATTGGGTTACCCGTTATGCAATTTACGCGTTCGGATCGGTTTATGTAACTAGTTTACGTACGTTTGCCGAAACGGGTTTAACCTTATCATTTTTGCCTCAAAATCCGGAATGTGTTTAGTTTACCCATATTATACAAGTATCCAAACTTGTTGGGTCTAAATAACATTCTATTCCGGTCATCGCTTGATCTAGCGTGTCGTACCGCTTTAGATACTTCAAGCTAGCCGGTCTAAGTCTATGACTTAAATAAAGACCATTAGCATTCTGAATTGGTTATATATTACCATCACTCCAGACTAGAGCCACCCGGTAAAAGCTACCTGCATTTAGATAGATTGGATACGACTGAGTTATTTTGCTGTGAATCAAGTATTAGCTCAGGTAAATACTTTTAACTTATTTTCCCTTATACGGGCTTGGGATACGGTAGATTACTACCGCTTGGTCGGGTGTGGATCAATCAAATGCCGGATTGTGGCTAGTAAATCCACAAAACCTGTTTTGATACTGTTCTGTTGATGACTTAAACGTTGGGGGTTAACGACCGTGTCCTGGATATATCTTGGCTCATTCATTTGTAAATGGCCACAACCTATGCGCACGGTGTAGGCATACACCGAAAAGATGCCAATAATAAATTATTAATTACCCACAAGTTGGGGATAACTCCTTTATGGGTTTTAAAAGTGGTGTGTCGTTTAATCATGTCTCAGTCTCTGTACTGGGCCCCATATGTACGGTAAACATGTAATTCAGTATACAAGATTTTTATTTAAGAATTGTCCCAAGTTATAAAAGGTTTTGTGCCTTGTGCACTTAAATCAATTTTCATAAACTCTTTTCAAATGAGTCGGTTAAATTGTATTTACCAGTGAAAACTGACGTATTTTCAAAAGGCTAAGTGGCAGGTACTACTCGTAATAGGCTGGGAGTTGCTCGGTGTCGAAAAAGAGGATCTTGCAAATCCTTAAAGATGCCATAAAGTCTGTTAAGCTTCATTTTATACATTCCGTAATGATCCTCCTGTGGATTGATATTACAGACTCGTCTATAATAAATACTTTGATATTTTCAGACGTTTGAGTTTGTAATAATATTTTATATTCCAAGACTTCCGCTGTGCTATTCTGTGTATGTTTGACCATGATGATATCCACTACGTCACTATACTCCCCACCGGGCCCACCGGTGATACGTGGAATATCGGGGTGTGACAGATAGTGTCAGACGGGCACGGGGGCGTGTCCAGCGGACACGGGGCCGTGCCCAGCCTTCTGTTCAGCCTATAAATAGGAGTGCTTGGTTTCATTCCAACTCATCCCTTGGCACACCACCTCTCTCACACTTCATCCACTACTTAGTCGAGGGTAACGTCACCGCCAAAAGCGGGGCCTACCATAATTTGCATTAATAACTTAATTCATTATCTTCCAATAATCCAACCTTTTAGGATTGTATCCTTGCTGACTCAAACTACTGGGTTGAGGGTAACGTCGCCTTCAAAAGAGGGGCCTACTACAATAACTAAGATAATCTCTTAAACAAGTGCAAAAGTGCGAAAATAATCAAAGGTTATACTAATACACGAGTCGGATCCAAGTGATTCATCTTGTCTATCTGTTTTTTATTTTACAGCATTTAGTTAGTTTTTATATTCTTAGTTTAAAAACATTTTTCTAACTTTTTGATTTGATTAGACGTTGAGGATAAACCGGTATTAAAAGCTCTTGTGTCCTTGGACGACCTCGGTATCTTACCAACACTATACTACGTCCACGATGGGTGCACTTGCCCATATGTGTGTTTAGTGTTAGTAAATATCGTGTTTTATTAATTTAAAACTTGGCTAAAGGTGTAAAAAGGGCTTAATTACATATCTAAATTATATACACACTACACACGCATCACCTTGGCAATCAAGTCCTTGTCCTTACCAGATAACTGCGCTTTCAGCTCAGCTAGTTCAACCTACAAAGGATAAAAGACTTAGATGATTCTGAAAACAAAAAGAACAAGGAGAGAAACGGTAAAGGTTTTGCGAACCTCAGCATGCTCCTTTGCAGCTTGCGCATCTTCGACCTTCCCAGACAGCTCGGCAACCTTACACTCAAGCTCAGTGATCTTCGCGCGAGCCGCATACATGCATTGATTATCTTTCTCACATATCTTCTTCCATTCAGCCTTCTCTTTCGCCAGCAGATCCTTAGCAGCACGAAGTTTGCCCCTAAGGCCTTCACGACCCCACTCTTCTGATTTCCTAGCAGATTCAAACTTGGCTTTTTCTTCGGCAAGGGCAGCCTTAGCCTTCTCATAATCTTTAACCTGTCTCACCAGGCGTTCACGATACTTTTCCCAATCCGCCCGCTCCTTGACCATCGTGCGCCATTCTCGCACGATCTGGTGATTGGCGGCTGAAGAAACGCTAGATAAACGACTGGGATCGAAATATCTAGGGAGTTTGGATCTGCATAAAAGGGTTTGTTCTCTCTCGTTTGATTCGACGTTACTGATCTTCCTCTCCGATAAACTTATGCAAAACAAAGCACCGTAAGCCTCGTCAAGGGGAGAAGGGGGTTCTCTCCTTGACCCGACTCCGGCATGAGAATAAGTATGTGTTTATGAAGAAGAAGAAGAAGTATTGAAGAAGTGTGTGTAACTTAAGTTTAATACCTGAATTGTTCTCATATTTATAACCGAGAGTTTGGGCGGGAAAACCTGTTGGTGAAATGTTAACGGAAAATGCTAACCCCGTAAGCGGTTACATTTCCTTCCGTTTGACCTTCTTGATTCGAGGTGAGTGCACACGGATCCCTGATCCGATCTATGGCTGGGGAATTGCCACGTGGAAAGTGATCAAGTGGAGGTTTTTTCTCCAATTCCATTTCATCCTTGTGATTTCAGGGATGCCTGAGGTGATGACACGTGTCCAGGCGGTTGTAACCGTCCTGGTGGTGCACGATTGAATTCTTTTAGAAGATTACTGCTGTAATCTGGTGTGACTCTTTATCATGTGGTATCAGTTAAGTAAATAATATCCAATTCTAGATATTATTAAGCGGAAGTGTTCAACTTAGGATTTTCATCCTTTGTTTATGGAAGAGAACTCAAGGATTTATGATTTCCTTTTGGGCGCGCGAGTGTTGTCTGCTATCTGTCTCTTAAGCATTTTTTGTAGGACCAGTGCGCGGCCGCGCAAGGTCAAAAAGGGCTGAGAGACCAGGTTGTGGTATGGTCCTAAGTACTTGTTACAAAGTTTTTAGGACCTTACCCCTTCAAGTCCCCCCAGTCTAGTGTTGCTCTTATGCAAGTATGTGGAGCACTGGACTTATGAGAGGGAGATGCTTTTGGGCGCGAAAGTAGGGAATCTTCTATGAGAAGATTAACTGTGCTTAGAGATTTTGAAAATCTTTTGACTTTAGACGGGCTTGGGACCGTAAGGACTTAGTGACAGGCTGTCACTGTCAGTTGTCTCTTATTGTCCGTGCTTTACACGCGCGCGTGAACTCGCGTTTGTGTTGATTCTCACTTTCTTCTGTTGCTTGGGTAACTGTGATATCCGAAAAAGGTGCTATGGCAGTTACCGATGATATTTATGGCGGTGAGTATATAAGTTTGTTTGAGTTGTCTCTTTTTGTTAATCACTGCTTTGAAAACTTTTCCCCTTCCTTCCTTCATTATCCGTTAAGAAAAAAATTGTCATTTCTTCTTCTTATGTCAACCGGAGAACGCCAAGAAGATTTATCCGAAGAAATGTCTGCTGAACTTCCACCGTTAAAGTGGCCCAGAGCAACTTTTGATGGTTTGGTTCGAAACTTTAGATTCCCGGAGAACTAGGGTGCCCTGTACCCTGAGGAGGGTCAGACAGCAGCAGATGCTCCGGCTGGGTATATACTCTTTTTTGGGATTTTTTCTGTGGAGGTAACTTGCGTTTGCCTGTAACAAAATTTTTCCTTGAAATCCTTGAGTTTTACAAGTTGCATATCTACCAACTGCACCCTATTGGCATGGTTACGGTTCGACACTTTGAGTTTGTGTGTCGGACAATGCACATTGAACCGATTGTTCCTCGATTTAGGGTTTTTCACCAAATGCACTGTACCCAAGGGTTTTACTCGTTTGTTAAGAGAGCGTCTGCAAAAAAGATTTTGCAGCATCCTCCCAAATCCTTCCATGATTGGAAGCAAAAATTTTTCTTTATCAAGGCCGGGGTGATTCCGGTGAGGATGGTTTTACGGGGAAAGGAAGATGTTCCTATTGAAACAATCCAGACCCCTGTTGACGAGAACTAGTATCAAGATCTTAAGGATGTTCCCAATATCGCCTTACCGGAGAAAGCCCTTGTCGGTGCCTGTATGAGCTTGAATTGGAAAATGGACCGTGATGACAAGTCGGTGTATACGGGGGATGGTCATAGTAAGATTGGGGTTTTTCCTTCTTTCCTTCTTTCTTTTTTTTTTTTTTTGAACTTGCCTTTCTTCCCTTGTAGTTGTTTCGCTGTATGTTGTCGCGTTCAAGAGAGAAGGCGGAAAGATGGGTACCATTAAGAAGAAACCTGATGAAGAACTTTTGGTACCATAGAATTGTGAAAAATTTTGTTCTTCCGCAGGATGCGGATCTGTCTGCTCAGCCTGCTGCTTGCGCTGGTAAGCTATGTTCATATTGGTTTACTGTTTGCTTTCTTCCTGTTGCTGTCACACCCCGTTTTCCACGTGTCTCACCGGTGGGCCCGGTGGGGGATTACCGTGACGTAGTTGGCAACAATATAGTCAAACCACACAATATATGAATGCACATCGGAAGCATAAAGATAAATATATTTCAACCATTGTTTGCAATATCAAAGTACTATGAATAGTCGAAAATGTATCCACAGGGGATCAAATAAAAATATAAGTTTTGTTCAACAGACGAAGGCATCTTAAGCTTGCGAGACTCTTTATGATGCTAAGGAGAATATCCAGCCAATTACGCATAGTACCTGCATTTAGTCTTTTTGGGAAAATACGTCAGTTTACACAGGTAAATACATTCAACCGACACTTTTGAAAATGTTTATTAAAATTGATTTGAATGCACAAGGCACAAACTCTTTTATAACTTGGGAGAATTATTTAATATTATAATCTTGTGAACGAATTACATGTTCCTTATGCGTTCAGTAGCCCGGATCAAGTCCGGGTTAAAGATCACTAGACACACCACAGCGACTATTTATGCACTGACGAGTGTACGCCTACACCCCGCGCTTAGGTCGTGGCCATTTCGTAAAATGATGCCAGGGATATCCGGGACATGGTCATTAACCCCCCAAAGGCTTTTAAGTAACAAGACTGTTTAAACGAGCCGATCAAATTTATTCATTTACCCACTCAATGGTGGAGAATTTGATACCCGATCAAGCGCTATGCTATATACCGTAACCCAAGCCCGTATAACGGAAAATAAGTTAAAAGTATTTACCTTTGCAAGTATAAATCCTTAATCGAAATAAATTGCAGATAGCTTTTACTAGTCTCCTAATCTGGAACGAAGGTTTAAATTAACCTATTAGAATCCTAACGGGTCTTTAATTTAGCCGTAGCTTAGACCGGTCAGTTTCAACGGATAGTTACGGTTTAATCGCGTGAAAGGCGAAAACCGGGAATGGAATGTGATTTTGACCCAACAAGTTTGAAGACTTGTTTTATATGGGTATAATAATCACACTCTGGATTTTTGGGGTCCAAACAATATGGTTTGACCCGTTTCGGCTAGTTTATGTAAACTAGTTACATAAGCCGAACCGTGCGCGCAAAAGGCGTAACGGGTAACCGTAAGAGTCCTACACTGGTTTCCTAAGTCAATATGCCTTAAAGAGGTTGTGGTATTAGTAGGATACCTTCCATAATGCCCGTAACGAGTTTAAGTTCATATTATGCCCCGTAGGGGTATTTCGGTCTTTTTAAAGATTATAAAAGAGGTTTCTGAGTTCTACAGGAAATCTGAGTTTCTTGAACAGTTTATAAAGTCTAAAATACTTTATTTATTATTTAAAATCAGTAGCAACTGGAATCGGGTCAAAAGACCTTGTAGAACTCAAGTTATGGCCGAAAAGGGTATATTCGGTAATTACCGAAGCGATGCCATACCCGCAGGTTATGAGCAGGTTAAAAATAATTAAAAATCTTTAAAAATCCCAAAATATTATTTTACATCAGTGTGTAAAAGGTTTGGTGTAGAAATCTGGGTTTAGATAGGCGTTATGCTAATTGAGCTATTAAATTACTAAAGTTTCCATAATTTGCGCTATTTAGCATAACTCCTATTCTGGACCTCGGATTGACGTGAAATTTTAGAGACATGCTTAGAAATCAGTAACTAAGGTTATAGTTCTTTCACATCTCCGAAATTCTCGTATTAAATTAAAAAGGGCGTTACGGACAACTTTTAAGCATTTAACGGAAATGTGTAATAGACTCGGACAAACAACGAACCGGTCACAGAGGGTTATACCATCCTGTAACCTAGTCCTAAGAGAGTCCTAAGGGATATCTAAATCATACTTTAACAGGTCAGAACTGAAGTCAATGCAAAAGACAAAGCTTTGCGACTTTCGGCCCCGAACCGGGTCAAAACCGTAAATGGTCGGATTAAACAAGCTTAGATTAGATAATATACTTATTATCATGTTTTATGAGTGTTTAAACAGGTTACATATCATCTACATTACTGATTATGCATTAAATCGCAAAATGGCATTTCTGTTGACTTTTTCTAATCACGTTTGACTCGACATTCGGACTAGTTAGAGTGGGAATCAGAGGGTGCCCTTTTAGGGGTAGTGTTCCATTGTGAAACACACCTCAAATCTGCATTCTAGTTCATCTCTGGAGCTCTAAACCATTCTTCTATCATCCCTAGTCGTGCACCAAGCTTCTGTAAGTGTGCCTCGTGATTAACCTGACCTTTCGGTTAAATTCCAAGATTTTCATCCCTGACGGTTAAATTCCAAGATTTTCATCCCTGACGGTTAAATTCCAAGCTTCTATCATCCCTGACGGTTAAATTCCAAGATTTTCAAATCTTTTGTAATGATTAACCTGACCTTTCGGTTTCGAAGGGGTAACTTTGCGATTTGGCCCTCGATTATCTACTATTAAGGGCCTCGTGACTTTTACCCGCATTGTTAAGTCCCCGGTTAGTTTAATTACTATCCGAAAAGCCTTAACTTTTATTGTTGACGCTTTTAACCCCTCGCATACGAATTTGATCATAACTTTCTCGTTTTAAAACGGAACTTCGCGAAATTTATATCGTATATTCTAGTGAGCGTATTTTACTGTTACAAAGCCTCGGGTTCGTCAAAGGGTCACTCAGAGGTATAAATTAAACATGTTGACACAATTAACCCCTGTAGCTTGTAATCTCTCACTTTCTCCCGCGTTTCGCTCCGTACGATCCATGATTTATTCGTTTGAAGGTACGAGCATCATTTAGGGTTACTATACAGTATATTTACCCTTCGTTGACATTTATAACCCTCGAATTTACATACTTTCAAGGTTTGTCAATTTTAGTCCTTTATTTAATAGTTAATGCCACGTGTAAGCTCATGACACGTGTCAACACATTATTGGACACAAAATTTCGAGGTGTTACATCCTCACCCCCTTAAAATAAATCTCGACCCGAGATTTACTGAAATAAATAAGGGTATTTCTCTTTCATCGTGGATTCAACTTCCCACGTGAATTCGGGACCTCTACGGGCATCCCACTTGACCTTTACTATAGGTACATGCTTCCTTCGAAGCTTCTTTACCTGTCGATCTTCAATCGACAAAGGTTTCTCCACAAATTTCAAGCTCTCATCTATATGCAGATCTGTATGGGGTATTACCAGTGATTCATCAGCGAAGCACTTTTTCAGATTGCAGATGTGGAACACATTGTGAATTCCATTGAGCTCCTCCGGTAAGTTTAACTTGTAGGCAACTGACCCGACACGTTCGATAACCTCGAAAGGTCCTATGTATCTCGGGCTTAGTTTGCCTTTCTTACCGAAACGCATCACCCCCTTCCAGGGTGATACTTTAAGTAACACTTTTTCACCTACTTCGAAGTGTAAATCTTTACGCTTTGGATCCGCGTAACTCTTCTGCCTATCTCGGGCAGCTGTGAGACGGTCTCGAATCTGGATAATCTTGTCCGTCGTTTCGAAGACTATCTCTGGTCCTGATAATTGGACATCTCCAATTTCCGCCCAACAAACAGGCGATCTACACTTTCTACCGTATAATGCCTCGAAGGGCGCAGCCTTAATGCTGGTATGGTAGCTATTGTTGCAGGAGAATTCGATTAGTGGTAGGCTCTTATCCCAACTACCACCCAAATCGATAGCACATGCACGTAGCATGTCTTCCAACGTTTGAATAGTACGCTCACTCTGACCGTCTGTCTGAGGATGGTAAGCCGTACTAAAATTCAAACGTGTGCCCAAAGATTGCTGGAAGCTTTTCCAGAAATGAGACGTGTATCTAGTATCTCTGTCGGAGATAATAGACACAGGTATGCCATGTAAGGCTACAATCTTATCAACGTATAACTGGGCTAACATGTCGGAGCTATAAGTCTTCTTGATGGGTAAGAAATGTGCTGACTTAGTTAGTCTATCGACTATAACCCATATTGTGTCATTTCCTTTCCTCGTCTTGGGTAACTTGGTAATAAAATCCATAGTTACACATTCCCACTTCCATTCGGGAAGTTCAGGCTGTTGTAGCAAGCCTGATGGCTTTTGATGCTCAGCTTTGACTTGCGCACAAGTTAAGCATTTTGCTACATAAGCGGCTACAGACTTTTTCAAGCCTATCCACCAATAATTTGCCTTTAGATCCTGATACATCTTATCAGCTCCCGGGTGAACAGAATATTTGGAACTATGGGCTTCCTGGAGGATAACTTCTTGTAGTCCTCCATAAATTGGAACCCATATTCGCCCATTCAATCGTAAAATTCCGTCCTTGCTAAGAGTTAACTGCTCCTCAGTTACTCCCAGCTTCTCTTTAGGATAGTTAGCTTCCAACACAGCTTCTCTCTGTGCAGCTAACAACCTTTCAATCAAATTATTCGTCACTTCAATGCTCTTGGCATTGATTCGGATGGGTTTCACCCTTTCCTTTCTACTTAAGGCATCAGCGACTACATTCGCTTTGCCGGGATGATATCTGATTTCACAATCATAATCATTTAAAGTCTCCATCCAACGGTGTTGCCTCATGTTTAGCTCCTTCTGATTAAACAGATGTTGAAGGCTCTTGTGATCAGAATAGATCACAAACTTGATACCATACAGATAATGCCTCCACAGTTTTAGTGCGAACACAACGGCACCCAACTCCAAGTCATGGGTGGTGTAATTCTTCTCGTGCACCTTTAACTGTGTCGAAGCATAGGCAATAACCTTGCCTTTCTGCATGAGCACACATTCCATGCCAGTGTGTGATGCGTCGCAGTAAACTACGAACTCCTCGGTACCTTCAGGCAATGTCAGTACAGGAGCGTTGCTCAACTTTTGCTTCAGAATATCAAAGGACTCTTGCTGCTTAGGGCCCCAAACGAACTTTACTTTCTTCTTGGTCAAGGAAGTTAAGGGCGCAGCAATCCTTGAAAAATTTTCAATGAATCGCCTGTAATATCCTGCTAACCCCAGGAAACTACGAATCTCTGTAGGCGTCTTTGGCTCTTGCCAATTCATGACAGCTTCTACTTTAGCGGGATCCACTTGGATACCACGCTCGCTGACAACATGTCCTAGAAATTGGACTTCTCGAAGCCAGAATTCGCACTTAGAGAATTTGGCATAGAGTTTCTCATGATGCAGGAGTTTGAGAATACAACGAAGGTGTTTCTCATGGTCAGCTTGGTTCTTAGAGTAGATAAGAATGTCGTCGATGAAAACGATGACGAATTTATCTAAGTACGGCTTGCAAACGCGATTCATGAGATCCATGAACGCAGCCGGTGCATTAGTGAGCCCAAAAGGCATCACTAGGAACTCATAGTGACCGTAACGAGTCCTAAATGAGGTTTTATGTACGTCTTCATCTCTGACTTTCAGTTGATGGTAGCCTGACCTCAAGTCAATCTTCGAGAAATAACTTGCCCCTTGTAACTGATCGAACAAATCGTCGATCCTCGGCAAGGGATATCTATTCTTTATCGTGACCTTATTAAGCTCGCGATAATCGATACACAGACGCATCGATCCGTCCTTCTTCTTGACAAACAGGACTGGCGCTCCCTAAGGAGACGAACTAGGTTTGATGAAACCTTTAGCTAGCAGTTCATCCAGTTGGGTCCTCAACTCCTTCATTTCGGTTGGTGCTAGCCTGTAAGGTGCTCGAGCAACAGGTGCTGCTCCAGGGATGATATCGATCCTGAATTCCACTTGCCTATCTGGTGGCAAACCAGGTAGATCTTCAGGGAAAACTTCTGGATATTCCGAAATGACGGGAATGTCTTCTATCTTCGGTTTAGGCTCATCAATTATCACTTGTGCCATGTAGATGACACAACCCTTCTTTAGACATTTTGAAGCCTTGAGCATAGTCACTTGCTCGGGCAATCCATACTGGGTATCTCCCCGAATGGTAAGTGAGTCACCAGACGAAGTCTTTATCACCACTTGCTTTCTGTTGCAAACGATTTGGGCCTGGTTGTGAGATAACCAGTCCATACCCAGAACTCTGTCAAAACCAGCCAATTTAAAGGGAAGTAGAGATAGAGGAAAAGAGTGGTTCTTAATGGATATCACACATCCATCTAACACAGTGGAGACGGTTTCTATGGTGCCATCTGCTAGCTCTACCTCATAATTCACATTTAAGGTTTTGACAGGCATATTTAGCAATTTGCAAAATTTATGATCTACGAAAGACTTATCAGCGCCCGAATCAAAAAGTACTCTTGCAAAGATATCATTTACGAGAAAAGTACCTGTGATCACGTTATCGTCTAGCACTGCTTCTTTCGCATCCATCCTGAAGACTCTCGCATTGGTCTTCTTAGCCTCTTCAGGCTTCTTGGCATGTTTAGGGCAGTTGGTTCTAATGTGCCCTTTCTCATTACAACTGTAGCAAGTTGCATCCTTTATCTTTTTGCAATCCACGGTCTTGTGGTCCTTGGACTTGCATAACCCGCAAGCATACGACTTCGACTGAGTCTGCGAGTTTGATTCGAGTCTACACTTTCCAAAGTGATGTCTCTTGCAATTCTTGCACTTGGGCTTCTCACCAGACTGTTGCCCATCCTTCCTTGACTCAGACCCTCTCTTGTTGTCACCGTTTCCACGGTGCTTCTTGCCCGACCTTCGTGAAGTATCATCTTCACGCTTTCTCTTCTCAGCCTCTTTGTTCCTCAGCGATCTTTGTCGGGCCGCATCCAGAGTGAGGGACAAAGAAATGTCAGCTACAGATCTAAAGGTCGCTGGCCGAGAGGCCTTTACGCTTGCCTTTATCTCGGGGGCTAAACCACCGATAAAACGAGCTATTCTCTTTGGCTCTGGGGTTACCAGATATGGAACCAACCGGGACATCGTGTTGAAGCTCGTGAGGTAAGCTTGACAGTCAAGGTTCGTCATAACCAACGATAGAAAATCGGATTCTATCTTTTCAACCTCATGTTGAGGGCAGTAATTCTCCTTGATGAGAGAAATGAATTCCTCCCATGTCATGCTGTATAGAATAGCCTTTCCCGAGGCCTGAACCAAAGACCTCCACCAAGCCAGGGCCTCGCCCTTGAATGATTACACGCTGCCCTAAATGGGACTGTTTAAATAAATAATTACCTACGCAGAGGTTTATAGAAAAACAAGTCCACGCAGGGACCGATACAAGATAGATGTCCGCGCAGGGACTAAAAGATAAGTCCACATAGGGACTGAAATACGACAAATGTCCACGCAAGGACTAAATTGTAAATACAACAATACATAAGGAGACAAATGATCTCGTTTCTTCCTCCCTTTTAGCAGGTTTGCTAGGCCCTTGAGAAATCCACGATTACTCTTACGTTCTTGTTCGAAGTCTCGTTCCACACGGTTTAAACGGTGGAGTATTTCTTCTTGCTCCGGTGGAGAAAAACGTGGCTGCTGCGACGGTTGCTGAACCGGAGGTCTAGGAGGTATTGGATACCCATGAACTGAGTAATCTGGTCTCCAAGAGGTTCCATGAAGCGCATTATAATTAGCCGCTACCACGTATGAGTCGGCATCATAGTTATAGTTGTAGTGCGTGTGAGTCGGCTGCTCAAACGGATTGTACGCGGTGGAACCGCCGTACGTTGGTATCGGATTGTCATATCCGAAAGGTGGCGGAGGTGGTGCAACTGGTGCAGAATTCACCTCTGCAGGGTGACCAGAAGGTTCCCCTAATTGTGGTTCTTCTTCAGGCACTGACGGAAAGTGACTCGCACTCGAGTGGCGAGGGGTGCTGAAATGGAATTCCCCTCCTCGGGTAGACATCCGTGCGCCTGATCTTCTACGCCTTGGCGGATCTGGAATTACTAGTTGAACTGGTGGCGGTGGCGTAACTGCCACAAACCGCGAATCCTCAGAAGGATCCTGTTGTTGCTGATGGTCATGAGGCGAGAAATGATGTGAGCAGGTTAAAAATAATTAAAAATATTTAAAAATCCCAAAATATTATTTTACATTACTGTGTAAAAGGTTTGGTGTTGAAATCTGGGTTTAGATAGGCGTTATGCTAATTGCGCTATTAAATTACTAAAGTTTCCGTAATTTGCGCTATTTAGCATAACTCCTATTCTGGACCTCGGATTGACGTGAAATTTTAGAGACATGCTTAGAAATCAGTAACTAAGGTTATAGTTCTTTCACATGTCCGAAATTCTCGTTTTAAATTAAAAAGGGCGTTACGGTCAACTTTTAAGCATTTAACGGAAATGTGTAATAGACTCGGACAAACAACAAACCGGTCACAGAGGGTTATACCATCATGTAACCTAGTCCTAAGAGAGTCCTAAGGCATATCTAAATCATACTTTAACGGGTCAGAACTGAAGTCAATGCAAAAGTCAAAGCTTTGCGACTTTCGGCTCCGAACCGGGTCAAAACCGTAAATGGTCGGATCAAACAAGCTTAGATTAGATAATATACTTATTATCATGTTTTATGAGTGTTTAAACAGGTTACATATCATCTACATTACTGATTATGCATTAAATCGCAAAATAGCATTTCTGTTGACTTTTTCTAAGCACGTTTGACTCGACATTCGGACTAGTTAGATTGGGAATCAGAGGGTGCCCTTTTAGGGGTTTAAAGCCCACATGATTACCAACATATAACTATCTTTGATTCGACAAACCACTGGACCATTTGTGATTTATCGCAAAGTCAATTGTTAATTACGACAGATTGACTTTTAAGCTAAACTAAGCAAAAACAAAGCTACAAAAGGGTAGGCACACTTACAGAAGCTTGGTGCACGACTAGGGATGATAGAAGAATGGTTTAGAGCTCCAGAGATGAACTAGAATGCAGATTTGAGGTGTGTTTCACAATGGAACACTACCATGCCTTTTATAGTGAAAAACATAGCTCAAGATCATTACAACTCACTCTAGGATTGCTCATGGATGATCAGCTGGTGTCCTAAGGTGCTAGGGGACATGTAGAGGGCGCCCATGCTTCAATAAATGCTTCAATGATCGTTTACAAGCTTAAACATTGAATCTGTCCAAAGTTTCTGCATCTGCGACTCGTACGCGGCCCGCATTAGGATTCAGCAACTCGGACGCGGGCCGCATGAATCCTAATGTCAGTAAACGTATCTTCAACTGGCGCGCGGCCCGCATTAGCTCAACCATAATCTTAACGCGGCCCGCCTGACGGTTAAATTCCAAGATTTTCAAATCTTTTGTGATGATTAACCTGACCTTTCGGTTTCGAAGGGGTAACTTTGCGATTTGGCCCTCGATTATCTACTATTAAGGGCCTCGTGACTTTTACCCGCATTGTTAAGTCCCCGGTTAGTTTAATTACTATCCGAAAAGCCTTAACTTTTATTGTTGACGCTTTTAACCCCTCGCATACGAATTTGATCATAACTTTCTCGTTTTAAAATGGAACTTTGCGAAATTTATATCTTATATTCTAGTGAGCGTATTTTACTGTTACAAAGCCTCGGGTTCGTCAAAGGGTCACTCAGAGGTATAAATTAAACATGTTGACACAATTAACCCCTATAGCTTGTAATCTCTCACTTTCTCCCGCGTTTCGCTCTGTACGATCCATGATTTACTCGTTTGAAGGTACGAGCATCATTTAGGGTTACTATACAGTATATTTACCCTTCGTTGACATTTATAACCCTCGAATTTACATACTTTCAAGGTTTGTCAATTTTAGTCCTTTATTTAATAGTTAATGCCACGTGTAAGCTCATGACACGTGTCAACACATTATTGGACACAAAATTTCGAGGTGTTACAGTTGCGCTTCTGAGTAAATTGTTCTTTGCGCTTCCATAGGTTAGTTGTCGAACCTGGGCGTAGGCCCTGAGAAGAAAAAACGCGTGACGACCGGTAATGTTGCGCCTAAAAAGAGTGACGCTGAAAGGAGTCAGCCTGCCAAAGTTAAAAATATTGGAGGAGAGAAGAAAGGTATGTGCCGTTCCTCTGATTCCTGGTGTGATTATGTGGTGGTTTCTGACTCTTTGGCGGGTCTTAAGCCTGCAGTTACTGTTAGGAGGCCGAAACCTGAACCAAGAGATACTGCTGATATCCCTCCATCCAACCCAAATGATCCTATTGACTTGGAATCTAGTCCTGAATACTTGGTGCAAAGGAATGCTGGTAAAAGGAAACAGGCTGATACTGACGCTGAGGGTCAACCCCCAAAGAAGATCCAGAGGAAGAAAATTACCAGGAAAGGCAATCTGGATGCGTTTATTTCTGAGTCTTCTCCTAGTAGGTGTTGTCTTTACTTTTTCTTCCTTATGCGTATTAGATATTTATAGGCTTTGTTGTTTGTCAGAAACCCATGTTTCCCCTATTCCCACGGAGCCGCAACCTGTGGTTAATGAAGAGCTCCCCCCTTCCCCTCCGCGTGCTCCTGTTGCTGATCAGTTAGAGCCTACGGAGGTTGTTGATGGTGGTGTGAAGAGGACTGTTGAGGTTGCCAAGCCTGTTGATGTTGCTGTGGCAGCTGAAAAGGTTGTTAATCCAGAAGTTGTGGATGGTGTTGATAATCCACGAACTCCTGAAATTGTTGCTCATGACTTGGAGAAAGAAAAAATTGTTGAGGAGACTCCTGCTTCAACTTTTTCTCCCGAACCTTCTAATGTTTTACCTGAGCGTGTTGAGAAGGTTAATGTTGAGGAGCAAGGCTCGTTCTCTGGTGCTGGCGAACATTCTCCAATCCGCCCAGAGGAAACCCTGGGGGATTACTATTACAGAACTTATTCGGAGAAAGACGCTTCCGAGCTTCATGCCCCGGTTTGGAATTTGAAGAAGGGTGACACCTTCTCGGATTGGCGCGTGTGCCAGGATTGGTTGCAAGGGATATTTCCGCCTGGGGAGATCAAATTTCAAGAATGTCGGTCCCACGAGCAAACTTATCATGCTTACCTAGAGGAAGCTGCCTCTTATGCATCGAACACTCATCGTATAGTGCGCGAATGGCACAGTATGCACAAGGAGTGAGATGCTTTCCAGGTATCGAAGAAGAAATTTGCTGTGGATGAAAACTGGATTGCTCAGTTGAAAGCTAAATTGGAAGCTGATCGAGCCAAGTTTGAAGCTGATCGGAAGACCGAGGAATGGTCTGTTGCCGGTTGGAAGAGGAAAGCGGAAGCTGAAGCTGCCCTTCTTTCCGAAGAACACAAGAACTAGAAGAAGATATGTGAAAAAGATAACTCTGAGAAGATGAATCTCCGCACTGCTATTAATAATCTCAAAGCTGAGGTTGAGAAGTTGAAAAAGCAGGATGCGGAAATTGAAAGGTTGAAAAAGGAGAAGGCTGATGTAGAAGCTGCACTAGTAGAGGCGCGTTCTCATAGGGAGCGTAGTGAGCAACGAGAGGTACGGACTTGCGCCACCCTTGCTCTTAGAGATAAAGAGTTGGAAGAACTTACTGCTTTGCTTTCTGATCAGGAACAACTCAAGAAAGATCTGGAACTTGCGCGTTCTGAGAAAACCGAGATCTAGCGTCGTTTTGAAGAAAAATTGGAAGCTTCTGAAACGGCGCGGGCCACAATAGAGAGTGAGTTGGAGCCCCTGAAGAATGATATGATGTGGTTGAAAGAGCGTAGGATTGCTTGTGTAAGTTACTTTCTTTTTACGGTTCTGCATTACGCCTTTCTTTTATTTACCTTTTGTTTTGTAGGTTGCCGAGTCGGTGTTGAATTCGGAAGAGCTGGATAAGACTGTAGCGCGTCTGGTAGTTGCCGCGCAGAAGCATGGGTATTCCCAAGGTTATACTGAGTGTTCTCAGAATGTGAATAGCGCTTTGAAGGTTGATTTGGATACTAGCAAGTCCGCGACTTATGGTGTTAACACTGATGATGCGCTTACAGCTTTGAAGGCGGAATTCAACAACATACAACTTCCAGTTATGGATCTCATAAATGTGGCGCTGCAATCTGACGATCACGTGGCACAACTAAAAGAAACCTTTCCGGATGAGGGTGAAGATTTAGCATAGTTTTTCTTTTGAAATAGTTTTGGACAATTTTCTATAGTTTTTGGGATGTGTATCCCTTTTTTGTTGATGCGCTACTGCGCAAGTAACTAAAACACTGCCGTGTTTGATAGTTTTTAGGGCGTATTCGTACACTGATAATAGTATGTCATGTTTTTTAGTTTACAATATATTGCATGAGTACAATTACTTTTATTGAGTAAGGTGAATGAAGTTGGTATTAAGCTCATGTGTGAACTTATGGTCATTTGTGACGTAATCACTGACCGTTCATGAGGCTTTGTTTTGTAATTACCATAATGTTTTTGCGCTTACTAAAAGAAATTACATGCACTTTGTAAGAAAAAACACAACGATGATAGAGAAACTTTGCTGTTTATTTCTGGATAGGGCACAGAGGCCATTACAAAGATTGCTAACGTAAATAGACGAAACATAACTTACTCTCTATTTTTCCCGCTGTATCTTGATAACCGTGTTTTCCTGCGAAGAAGTCATAGAGTTGCCTTTTATGTTTTCGCCCTCTTGCTTGGGCCCTCCTCACCCCGAGTTATCTGCTTTATTTCTTTGCACACGTTTTGAAGCAAATGTGTGAGTTCGCCGCTCTTAAGGGCTTTTTCTATTTCTGTGCGTAAAGAAATGCAGTTGTTAGTGGTATGACCACTGTCCTTGTGATACTCACAGTATTGGGAAGGGTCTTGTCCACACTTGTTTTTCATGGGGATTAGAGGTTTGAATTGGTAGTCTTTAGTACTCAAAACTTCCGCCGGGGTCTTAGTTAAGGGAGTCCACTGTCTCTCCCTATTCTCCTGCTTGGTCTCCCTCTGCGCGGTAAGTTTGTTGATCGTTGCTCGAGCATCTTTAGACGAATGATTTCCCAAGCCATAATCACGCCATGATTTCTTAAACTTCCTCCCGCCAGTGGAGCTTAAGTCCGCGGGTCTATTATGTGGTGGCGGCGGTCTATTTGTGGTAAGGTTCTTTTCAGTTTGAGCGTAAACCTTTGCCGCTGCCATTACCTTCTCCCAGCTTTTCGGGAGGCCTTCTGTTCCGGATAAGACCTTAATCGTGTCATCGCATCTAACCGCGTATTTGAATTGAGCATGAATTAGTTGCTCATGAACATCGCCTATCTCCAGTACCTCTTTGTTGTATCTGGTGATAAAGTCCTCCAGATTTTCGTCGTCATGACGCTAAATGTTCTTTACATCAGATGTATCGCGAATAGAACGCCGTTGTTGGCTCAATGTGTCAGAAATTTCTCGCGCAGATCTTTCCACGACGTGATTTTTCCAATTGGTAAGTTATCGAACCAAATTCTCGTTGCGCCGGTTAGGGTTTGTACGAATAGGTGACACCATAATGGTAGGGTCCAGCCCCCAACCAACCCTGCCCTTTTAAACACCCTTAAATGATCATCTAGGTCTGTCAACCTGTTGAACTTTCCCACACTAGATGGTAATTTCGCTTTCTCAAGTGGCGCGAGAGCGATTTCCATGATGAATTTCGAATTTTCCGCTGCTTCCGCAGGGCGGTAAATCAGATCGTAATTATGCTCGACCTCAGGGTTGTAAACCGCACGAGGTCTGCACTTGTTGTAATTGGGCTGCAAGCTTCTAAACACACTGGTATTCTCACTCACATGATAGGTTGGATCAGATTCATCGGTGTGGGTGTTTCGTTGAGGACCCAGCCTAGTATGAACTGATTGTCTTTGGTGGGGGTATAGTTCACCACGATACTCTCTCTGATGACTTCCTGACTGAGTGTACTCATTCCTTGATGTAGATCTTGAGTAAACTTATGTATTCTCGTAAGATGGTTCTTCCCGTTGGGAAGCATGAGCACGAGATCCTGGCCTTCGTGATTGGGTTAAGGGTGCAGTTTGTGCACACAGCTGTGTGTATACTGCATTTAGTGCCCCTTGAGACCTGACGTACCAGGAGATTGGAGTTTCTCCTGGTGGTAAAATTGAGTGAACAGGGTCTATTGGTACCACTCCTGGAGTGACAGGTTCGTTTACTCGATTGGATTGAACTTCATTATCATCGG
Source organism: Helianthus annuus (assembly GCF_002127325.2). Taxonomy (NCBI): domain Eukaryota; kingdom Viridiplantae; phylum Streptophyta; class Magnoliopsida; order Asterales; family Asteraceae; genus Helianthus; species Helianthus annuus. Next base: position 131,525,642 of record NC_035434.2, on the reverse strand, counting down.
AGACTTCTTTCGGAATTCCTTCAGGTTGGACGTTGTTACCAAAATTCGGCCGAGGGCCGGTTTGTCGATGAGCTGATGTTTCTTCCATATGCAAATGGAATCATCGAAGTGAGTTGAAAAAACGAGAGAAAAACGGATGAAACAGAGGAAAAAACGGTGGGCGCCAATGAAGAAACACTAGATAAATGACCAGGATCGAAATATCTAGGGGATTTGGATCTGCATAAAAGGGTTTGTTCTCTCTCGTTTGATTCGACGTTACTGATCTTCCTCTCCGATAAACTTCTGGAAAACAAAGCACCGTTAGCCTCGTCAATATTTAGTTACAACCTAGCCTAAGACCCCCCCCTACCTAGTTCACGGCAAACAAGGGCCCCACATGTGGATTTTATTTGCTTCATTTAGTAGTTCATGTTTCAACTTTTTGAACTTATTATACACTAGTTAAATTGGTGTTAGAAGATTATAAATAAAACCACAAGTCTAAACTCATCATTCTCATCACAAACTCAACACTTCATTTCTTCTTCTTCCCTTCCTCTTGCTTACGGCCGAACACACCCCACCATACATCCATCATCATCTCTCATTCTTCATTCAATCCACACATATACAAAGGTGTTAGAAGGTGAACAAGGAAGCTTGGAGTTCTTGGAAGTTGAAGGACCTTTCTCTTGTGCTTTTATCCACCTCTTTTTCATCTCGTGATCATCCCTAGCCTTGAGCTAGTAGTAAGATCATTCTACTCTTCATTTTACATCTCATTTTGGTGGTTAAAAGAAGATACAAGTTGTTAATCATGATGAACACTATGAATCTTGAAATTGAAACATAAACATAAGACTAAATACATAAGAAATCATGATGTTTATGTGTTATTATGCTTGTTGATTGTTGTTTGCTCATGTTATTGATGTTGATCATCATATGATCTTGCTAGATAGTGATTAAAGACATAATCTAGTAAGATGAGAGGATGATTATGTTAAGATCAAAGTAATCATCCATATGTAAATCATGAACTTGAAAGTATGAATGGTTTTTCTTGTAAAGTGATGAACAAAGTAAGTATAAAGTCTTGTAAATCTATGATTTCAAGAAGGATTTTTCAAGAAATCAAGTTAAAAATACAAAGTTTACTTAATCTTGGTTCTTAAAGAAATTAACCATATTTTAGGTGGTTAAACAAGTGTAGGATCATGTATTAAACAAGAAAAATCCAAGAAGAAATATTTTTAGAAAAATGATTTACGAGTTGTGAAGATCTAATTTCTTCAAAAATGAAGTTTTTAAATAAACAACCACACTTTAAAGGATAACTAAGCCTACTAAACACACTAGTAAGTTACTACAAATTTTACGTAAATTTTCAAGTTCATGAGGTAGTAGTTTATGCTTGATTTTGGCAAATTGGTAAGTGTAGATTGATTTGTTGTTGATTGTGGTGATTTATAAAAGAAAATGATATGCTTTGAAAGCATGGAAACCTCCATTTTTAGGGGAAACTATGACAAAATTTTTTCTAAAAATTAAACATTTAGAAAAATATTTTTTGAACAAATATTTACAAGTATATTTTAAACCATGAATGTTTATATAAAGCTTGCCATAATTTTGTTACAAAAATTATGAATATTGGAGGTTGATTTTTGTAAATAAAAGTGACTAAATATGTATTTAGGAAAATATATTTAGGTGTCACCATGTGTGTGATTATTTGTATAATATGTGTATTAGTTATATTATTTTAGGACTTGAAATAATATAACTCACCTAGATACCAAGAAATTACAATCCAAAATATTACCAAAATTCCAAGAATTAAATACATAATTTATACCCAAAATATTGGTGAAACCGAACAACAAATATAACTTACAAAAGTATTCCGAAAATTTAATTCATGAGCATATTTTGGTAATTGGTATTTTGGACACACAGAGAATAAAAATGTGATCTTTACAATTATTACAAAATATATCATATTTTTTACAAGGAGAAAATACATTATTTTTGGGTAGATAAAAATATATATTTTCTTGAAATTATTAGAAGATATTATTTTTGGGAGAAAATATATATTTTCTTAAATAAACATGAAATACATTATTTTTGGGTGAAAAATAAGTTTATATATTTTCCAAGTTAAACTTGAAAATATATTATTTTTGAGACTTATATGAAAGTTATAAATATTTTTGCCAAGGAAAAATTATAAATAATTTTTCTGTGTAATATCTCTTAAATATATATTTTGAGAATATATATTGATGTATTTTTATTAGAAATATTATTCCGGAAAAGTTAATACAAAATTTAAGTATGAGATACTTAATAATTACAATAAAATACGTATTCTCGTACGTATAAATACACGCCAAAATACGCCACCGATACTTGGCAAAAATAAACAAGAATTAGAATACAAGCATAAATACACCCATCCTTGGGAAGGATATACATGTATAAATACATAAAAAGTAACAAGTTAAAATATATTATTTTAACTATTATCCCAAAACTTAATAAATAAAATTTAAGTTAAAATATTTATTATTTTAACAAATAATTATATAACTTGGAATAACATTGAAGACATAATGAAACGTAACTCAAAGCCACTAATTAATACTAAGTCAAGGCACGACCCGCTCGTCTAATAAACCGTAGTACGTTGTAGGTAGTCGTGTACACCAGAGGAAACTTTGAGTTACAGTCGGATACGAATAACGCAAAACTATGAGTTCATGTCCCCCTTTTCTTTTAACTGTTTTTAGTTTTATAACTTCGGGAGTGAGGTACATGTTACAAACTGTTTACATACGATTACATTGGTATGGTTAGCTAAGGAAAGGTACTGCTAGATCATGTGAGTGGTGGGTACAATGCTTAAGACCATTAATCCTCGTTGTAGGACCGAGGGACATGAGTGATAGATCTATTTGGATGTAGCGAGCCCACACCCATGTGGACCGGGGTTTGGCCCATGAGGTGACTATGTCTTCAAACTGAAGCCCGGTGCAAAATCTGTTAGGTTTGAGCCTTCCTGCATCGCGTCACACATATTAATGGCCTTGCAAACCATTAATGATCTGTTTCCTTGTTTGCTTTCATACCAGAGTTTACAAATACATACTTACTTATAATGATTACAAAGTTTATTCGAGCTCACACACTAAACACATGAACTCGCTCAACTTTTGTTGATGTTTTCAAACTACATGTATTTCAGGAAACTCAGTATAGATCTGGCGGGCGTTGAAGTTTTCAAGTCATATCTATAATAAAAGATGTCATCCGAAGTCAAAGGGGGTTGGGTTATGTATTTTATCTTAGATAAGATATATGGCGAAATACCTAGTTTATTAATGTCTTTTGTGAAGTCCTTAGGGAACGTAAAACTTGTCGGTGTTGTATTCAGAACGCGTAGTCTGTGTTTAGGGATTTAAAACAATGTTGCATATAATGTTTTTAAAACTATCTATGGATGAACATCTTGGTTTTATCATATAGTTGTTTGTTATGGTTGAATGCAATGATATTAAGCAAGTCACACATAATCACGCTTCCGCAAAAGTCAGGGTGTGACAATTTGCTTCTTTCTTTACTCATGTAGCCTTCCTTTTGCTCCCGGTTTGCTTGACTTAGAGGTAATCTTCCCACTGTATATTCCACATTGTTTCAAAATGGGTGGTAGAGATCATTTTATATAATAACTAACAAGAGTTAATATCGTTTAGTGCACAATAATAATGGAACAACAAAATCCGAGAACGATTGATTTACCATGAATTTTTATACGTTATCCAGATTTGCTAAAATTTATGGAAACAATTTGCTGTAAAGATGGGATTTCTGGATGTGTTTTGTGCTGCTTATATGCCTGTTCAAGTTTTGATAATCACTGCACTTGAATCATTCCTTGCCTTGGAGTCCATTAATATTTTAGGAGATATCATAAAGAAGCAACTCAATGTAGTAAGTTTTTCTTTAGCTTCTTCTAGCTCATCTGATAGTACACATCAAAATGGGCTGTTTTATAAAATAAAGTATTATGTTGCTTCAGGTCAAAACGGATTCAACCATAATTGGGTTCATGATCAGATGGTAATGGGTCAAATGGGTCGTTTTAAGAAAGGGTTAATTTGGTTCAGTTTAAAAAAAACTGACTAAAAGTGATTCATGATTAGATGGTATCCTGTCAAAATGGGTCGTTTAAAAGAAATGTTAATTTTGGTTCGGGTTAAAACAAAATCTAACCAAATATGGGTTCATGTTACCGTCCAAATGGGTCGGTTTTTTAAAGTGTATTAGTTTGTTTAAGGTCAAAACAAATGTAAACAAATATTGGTTCATGATCATATGTGATGGTTTGTTTTAAAAAAATGATTAATTTTGTTCGGGTCATCGCAAGTCAATTCATTTTTTATTTCGGCAGAACATTGTGTTAGTGTTGACTGTGTCGACTTTGAGCATGCTCAATGTAATATCAATGGAACCGCTTACGTGGAGATTGATTAAAGCTTGGTTGCCTATGAACTTTATATTTGTTGGGATTTTAGTTAAAAATTTACTTTAAGAATTCATGATGATTGTCTTCGAAAAAAAATCTCAACTGAATATGTTTAGGGGTGTAGCGTGTTGGTGCCAGTTGAGGTAAATACAATGACCTATCTTAACCCAAGTGACGATAGGTAAAACGGGAGACAAATAGGGCTCAAACTCAACATGCTTTAACACAAAAAATACTTATGAGTTGGCGGTTTTATTTATGACCATAGATTGACCCATCGAGAAGTTCTAATGTCTTTTCATCTACCATCTTTCTCTCTTGATTATTGTTTTGGTCAAAAATCACACAAGGATAATGCAACCAAATCTGATTTTGTGAGGTTTGATGCTTTGTTAAATGAACAAATGTATGAATGAATAGAAAATGAAATCAACGGTGAACACCAAGATTTATACGAGGAAAAAGCCCTTGATCTTTAGAAGATCTCCGGCATAAAAAACCTCAGGTGATGGAAACTACCGATCACCAACTATATTGCATAAAAAAGATTACAACTTGGATGTTGATCAAGTGTGTTACAACTGATAACTAAGAGTGTAGAGAGCTCTGGTTTGCGAGAGGGAATGTGTGTGTTCGTGAATGTGAATGAATGTCTCTAACATTTGATCAACCCCTCAAATAAATAAGCTAACAAAAAGTCCTATTTTCAAGGAAGATCATGTCTGCTCCATAACCGTTGGCACATGCAGCATATAGAACGAATATTCCCTGAAATTCCAGCTAAGAATGAGTCCACTACGTCCATTATCTGCATATAAACATTAAAAACGTAACAATTGTTAGAAATCATAAGTTCTGTTAAGGATCCTGGATCCTCAGACTCCCTGCATAATCCGTTAAGGATCCGTGATCCATGCCCAGTCTCAGGATAGATGATCCTTAGCATGAAATTCATGCCCTAACAATTGCCCCAATATGGCAGTTGTGATAAGGATTCACAGTTATCATATTTCCGTTAGAAGCGGACTAGCCGTTGCTACTGGTAACTAGTCGTTACACTGCCTGTCGTCACTGATAAGACCTGCTATAATCATCATTGCAAAATATAGAGTTAGAAATAACTCCTCAAGTGCCTTTACAGATCAGAAGATCCTTTTGTTCGTGGAGAATGGATCCTTCTACATCGTTCGCTATTAACCTTCCTGCACTTTAAATCTGCATAGACACTTTAACTGTTAGATAGCCCTGTCCGGCCTGGGTGGATGGTCCACGATTTTGCTGGTGAAATCCAGGCCAGATGATTTTGATACATAATGAATGGGTAATAACATTAAAATTTTTTAGCTAGATCTGTAGTTCTTTCTTCCCTTTTTATTTTCCATGTAAGCTTTCTATTTCCAAAGATATCATCGCCAAACAACTGGAAAGTTATTGGAAATCTGATGATAATGTTAACCTTTTAACAGAAAACTTGAAGTGTTCATATAAATGTGGATCAATGATCCTTAACCAAAAAGGATCAGAGACAACTTGCAGCTTAGAAAAAGTTAGAATATAACATACCAGAGAATCCAAGTTAGGATTCTATATCCTTGTAAATTATTACTGAATAAACAAACTGTGAAAAGTAAAGCTTCGAGGATCCAGGATCCTTATTGTCAGAACTTGTATAACTTTAGAGCTCCATGCTCCTGTAAGAAAAATAAACTTGAGACCAAGCCAAATAATTGGGAATGAACCCATAATAACTGGGGACAAGCCTAAATAAACTGGGGACAAGCCCAAAAAACTGGGGACAAGCCCAAATAACTGGGGACAAGCCCAAATAACTGGGGACAAGCCCAACATACTGGGGACAAGCCCAAATAAACCCGGGACAAGCCCAAAAAACTGGGGACAAGCCCAAATAACTGGGGACAAGCCCAAATAAACTTGTGTAAACTGGAGTATGGCCCATACTGGCGACTATCCAAACGTGAGCGACATGAAAATGCCGAAACCTTAGCTAACATGAAAACGTTAGAAACCTTAGGAACGGATGTATGGTACATCTACCATTATACGTAGGATCCTGAATACACCCAGTACAATGAAATTTTCAGCCCCTAAAGCTGGTACTGGTCGCATTGTCTTGAACTGCACCAGGATCATCGTGCGCTACTGGCGAAACTGGGGACATGCCCAAAAACTGGGGACAAGCACAAATAACTGGGGACATGCCCAAATAACTGGGGATAAGCCCAAATAAATTAGGGACAAGCCCAACAAACTGGGGACAAGCCCATAAACTTTGGGGAGTTGGCCAACCACTTTGATCTTCTGTAAAATGATAACAACTCTGCAAAAGCTTAAACTTTATGAAAATAGATGTTAAATGTTTAACATCTTTGACTTATGGTAAGTAATAAGTGTAAAATGAATGAAAGTGAAAGTAATGTGTTAACAAATGTAGAATCATATATCCTTTGAGGATCCTGGATCCTTAATCAAAATACTGTTATCGCTGAGGATCCCTGATCTTTCTTACTTAAAGTATTTCTTTAGATCAACAACATTCCAAGCTCTTGGTAAGAGGTCACCATCTATTGTTAACAAATGATATGTCCCCTTTCCTGTTTCAGCTTTAATTAAGTAGGGACCTTCCATTTTGATGCTAATTTGCCATCAGCCGAATTCATAGTGTTCTGGAATGCTTTCCTTAGAACAAAATCACCAACTTAAAATCTGCTGAACCTAACATTCTTGTTATATGCTCCAGCCATTCTTTGTTAATAACTGGCCATCTGTCACAAAAGTTAGTAGTTCTACTCCCAATAAATTGGGATCCATCATCACAAACAATTTTGGAAGGAACTCCAAATCTAGTAATAATGTTTTGCTTAATGAAGGATATAACTTCCTTTTCTCAGACTTTGGCCAAAAGCTTCTGCTTCTATCCATTTGGAGAAGTAACCAGTCATAGCAAGCATGAACACTTTTCCTCCGGGTGCCTTGGGAAGTTTACCAACTATATCCATTCCGCATCTCATGAATGGCCAAGAAGAGGATATAGGATGCAGGAGGCTCTGCTGGTTAGTGTAGGATATTACTGTGTCTTTGACAAGCATCACATTTCTTTGTGTATTCCACAACATACTTCTTCATTGTAGGCTAACAATATCCTATTATGAGGATCCTTGAGAACAGTGCTCTGCCCCCAGTGTGGTTTCCACAATCTCCTTCATGAAAATCCTTTTAGACTTTTTGAATTTCTGGATCCTCAATACACCTTAAGTATGGACCTGCAAGAGACCATTTATATAACATGTTATTTAGTATTGTAAATTGAGATACCTTGATTTTGAAAGCTCTGGGATTTTCTCCAATAGGAATCTCTCCATGTTGTATATATATCAGGATTAGAAGGATCCAGGATCCTGAATTTGACTGTGCACCATCATTAGGTATGATTGTAGAATCCTCCACTATCTCCATAGCCGTGTGATCCTCAATAGCAGGAGCTAAGATGTGGATAATGAAATTTTAATATCCTCTGGAATCTTCAGTGATGATCCAAGGTTGGCTAAAGCATCAGCTTCTGCATTTTCTTCCCTGGGTACCTGTGTTAGACTGAAAAAAGCAAAAGAATATGCCAATTTCTTGACTATTTCTAAGTAGTTGATTAGCTTTTCACCTTTGACAGCATAAGAACCGTTATAATGATTAGTAATTAATAGAGAATCTACATATACTTGAAGATACCTGATCCTCATATTGTTAGCTAATTGCAAAGCTGCTATCAAGGACTCATACTCTGCCTTATTATCAGTGGTTTGGAATTCACATGCAGTGGATTGGGGTATAATGTCCCCCTGTGGCGATTTTAGTAGTGTGCTTTGTCCAGTTCCTTTAACATTTAAAGCTCCATCCGTGAAGAGTGTACAAGGATCCTTGGTCTTCTCAAGTTGTTGAACTTCTAATTCAGCTTCCCTTTGTAGATCACTACTGAAATCAGCCACAAAGTTAGCTAAAACTTGGGACTTAATGGCAGTCCTAGGTTCATACTTAATGTCATATGCACTAAGCTTGATTGCATACTTTGCCATTCTACCTGACATTTGAAGTTTCATGAGAACATTCTTGATAGGAATGTTAGTTTTCACAATAATGGTGTGAGTTTCGAAATAATGTCCATGTTTAGCGGAAGCCATAACTAAATCAAGAATTAATTTCTCTAAATGAGAATACCTGGCATCAGCATCAAGTAGAATTTTACTTACATAGTATACCGAATGTTGAGAGCCTTCATGATCCTTAACTAGGATCGCACTTACTGCTTTAGCTGAAACAGCTAAGTATAAGGATAATGATTCTCCATTTTCTGGTTTCATGGGCGGGTGCTGAAGATAGATAATCCTTAAGAGCCTTGAGTGCAGCTTCATGCTTATCAGTCCACTCAAACTTCTTATTCTTCCTCAATATATCTTATCTTCCTTGAGGAATTTGTCTACCTCTTCTTGGATAATGGCATTCCTTTCAAGTGCAAACTTTCTCCTTTTTTGGTGTATTGGCTTGAAAGACCTGTCAATACCAAGTTTGTGAGTAATAACATCCTTAGATATACCTGTCATGTCTTCATGTTTCCAAGCAAAGGTAGACTTTGTTCTTTTCAAGAAGGATATTAAATCCTGCTCAATACTGTCTAGGATCCCGGATCCTATAAAAAATTTGGATTCAAGATCATCTGGGTTCAACAGAATATCCTTGGTGTCTTGCTCTCTTGCCTCCATGAAATCTCGCTCCTTGGAGGCTAGTTTCGTTGAAGAAGTGTAACAGTTCTTTGCCGCCTGCTGATCATCTCTATCTTCACCACACCCATGGAGTTGGGAGCTTGACACATTGATGATATGTTGAGGGGGACTGCCTTCATATCGTGTATCCATGGCCTGCCAAAGATAACATTACAGCAAGATAAGCAATCAATAACATAGAATTTTTGGAACAGAATTTGATGTGAGTAAAATGCAACATATAAAACACATCAATTAAGGCATAAAACTAACCCTTTTTAAGTACTAATGTTGGAAAAAGAGTGTTTTTGTCTTCCTTTTGTATTTTCAGGATGAAATGAGCTCAAAATCACAAAAGAAGCAAAAAGACTACTAAATCTACCATAAATACAAGAAAAGGAACAAAAGTGAACTGCCCGGACCCTCAACGGCACCTCCCAAGACAAAGAGAAGAGAACAGAGCCTGAACACGCCCCGTGTCCAGTGAACACGGGGGCGTGCCCAGGAAGCAGCAGAAAAGACAAACCAGTAGAAGCTTCCATTGCTCACCACGGGGCCGTGCCCAGCGGACACGGGGGCGTGTTGAAAGTACAGCAGGCGCATTAATTGTAATTCGCAATTACAATTAATGAAGAGAGAGAATGTCAGACGGGCACGGGGCCGTGTTCAGCGAACACGGGGCCGTGTCCAGCGTTCTGTTCAGCCTATAAATAGAGGAGCTTGGTTTCATTCTCTCTCATCCCTTGGCACACCACCTCTCTCACACTTCATCCACCACCCACCACCACCATAACACCATCATCCACCACCATCATCCATTGTCCATCATAGAGTGTGTGAGTCGTCTCGGGATCCAAGATTGATCGTAAGAGTTCTTGACAATCAAGGCCATGTTTGCCTAAGTCTCTTACATCACTTGGTGAAGACAAGTGTTTAGTATAATGCTTTTTATTTTTAATCTTTTGCACTTTTTATTTGGTTTTGTATTAATGACTTTAATAACTAGTTACTTATGTTGAAGGTGATCTTTCCTTATCGTTTGTCCGTGGTGTCTTGGCATTATTTTACTGTCTATATAAAATAAAAGATTTTCACCATTCATATCTCCACGGTCTATATGGAGGTATGTTGGCTACCTGGTCGGGGGTTAAGGGAACGGTTTGGTAAAGGTCTTGCCCTTGTTCAGCGTTTAGAGGTCCTGCTTGGGACCTGGGTCAAATTTAGTAGGATCTCCTTCAATGCCCATAGGTATTGGATGGCGGGGATCCAAACTCTTTGACCCCCTCATAAGCTAACTACTATTAATACTATAACCCGGCTATTTAGGACTGTATCCTTGCTGACTCAGACTACTTAGCCGAGGGTAACGTCACCGCCAAAAGCGGGGCCTACCATAATTTGCATTAATAACTTAATTCATTATCTTTCAATAATCCAACCCTTTAGGATTGTATCCTTGCTGACTCAAACTACTGGGTTGAGGGTAACGTCACCTCCGAAAAAGGGGCCTACTACAATAACTAAGATAATCTCTTAAACAAGTGCAAAAGTGCGAAAATAATCAAAGGTTATACTAATACACGTGTCGGATCCAAGTGATTCATCTTGTCTATCTGTTTTTATTTTATTTTATTTTTCAGCATTTAGTTAGTTTTTATTTTTCTTAGTTTAAAACATTTTTCTAACTTTTTGATTTGATTAGACGTTGAGGATAAACCGGTATTAAAAGCTCTTGTGTCCTTGGACGACCTCGGTATCTTACCAACACTATACTACGTCCACGATGGGTGCACTTGCCCATATGTGTGTTTAGTGTTAGTAAATATCGTGTTTTATAAATTTAAAACTTGGCTAAAAGTGTAAAAAGGGCTTAAAAATATATCTAAAAATATAACACACTTCACGCACATCAAGTTTTTGGCGCCGTTGCCGGGGACACAAGGATTTTAAGAAAGCTTAAAATCGACGGCCTAATCAGTTTTTCAAAACATTTTTAAAACGCGCGCATTTTTCTGCATTTTAGTTTAGTTTTTGCATTTACAGTAGCCTGAACACGGGGTCGTGCTCGCTGAACACGCCCCCGTGCTGCATATTTTAGAGTAGATACCCAGATACAGAGTCTGAACACGGGGCCGTGCTCGCTGAACACGCCCCCGTGCTCAAAGTGACCAGTAAATTTAATTAAAACGCCCAGATACAGTCCCTGAACACGGGGCCGTGTTCACTCAACACGGGGCCGTGTTCAGCTTCTGTTTCCGTCTTATTTTTTGTTTTCTGGTCCCGAGACTCAGTTGTAGTCTGTTGAGTGATTCCTATGGATCAATACTCAAGAGATTACAACTACACCTATGATGAGGATGATTATAGAGGTAATTATTGCACTAATTGTCGTAATGCACACTCGGTTCAATATAATACTTCATATCAACCATCCAATTCATACAACCATTATGAGGAGCCCAGGTACGAGCCATCAACTTCATACACATCCTATGAAGACCAAAGGTATGAACCTCCTCCCTCATACTCGTATTTTGATGAACCAAGGTATGAGCCTTCATACTCATACTTTGAAGATTCAACATATGAGCCACCACCTTCATACTCTTATTATGAGGAACCATGGCGTGAACAACCCACCTCATATGAGTACTATGAAGAACAAAGTTTCGACCCTTATCCATCATATACTTACAATGAAGAACAATGGTGTGAACCATCTACTTCATATGAGTACTATGAGGAACCAAGGATCGAACAACCGGATTCAAGCTTAGAGGATCCAAATTCTTTCAATCTCACCGAAGTGACCAACAGGATATTAGAACACATTAAAACTATCGAACGTTGCATGAAAGAATCTCGCGCAAGGGAAGAGGAATCCCGCGCGAGAGAAGAGTTAAAAAGTAATAATAACGTAGAGATAGTTGAAAATGTAAAAATGGAAGAACAAGAAAGTGAAAAACAGACACATGAGTTAAACAACGAAAATGGTGAGTCCGATAATGTTAAAATTCAAGAAGAGTCTAATTTAGAGGAAATTATTCTCTTATCACCTACTTTCGAAAACCATTGTTTAATAACCCCTCATGCCAAGTTTTTAAAAGAGTTAAACACTAGTGCTAAAATCAAAGAAATGGTAAGTGTTAAGTTAACTAATGATCAAACCTCGCTAATAAAAGAAGATCCTTTTGAAATTAACATCACACCGGTTCCATGTTTCTTTCAAAATTCGTTTATTAGTAATGTAACTATTGATAAAGATCTTTGTGTTAACATAATGCCCAACTACATTTTTGAAAAGTTAAGTATTAGTGATTTTACTCCACTTCAAATACCCATTTTTCTATCCGACCGAAAAGTAATGAAATCAATCGGTGTAGTCGAAGATATTTTGGTTCAAACAAATCAAATGGTAATCCCAACCGACTTCGTCATCTTAGACGATGCCCCCCTAATCTTGGGAAAACCTTTTGTACAAACTCACAAAGCTTTGAAAAACCGGAAATTCAACACTCTAACTCTTCAATTAGGGGCATTCAAAAGGAGCATAGATCTTGAGCGCTCAATGAAATATCCTTTTGGCAACAATGACCCCCTAATTGAAGATGAAGCTGAACCACCTGATACAAACCACGAGGAAGACCACTTTGTCGACGAAGAGATAGCCATAGAACAAACTTTTAAAGTTCTTGATCTAGATGAACCACAAAATAAGGTGTCTCCTAAAGACCCACCCATCGAGCTCAAAGAACTCCCTAAGGGTTTGGAATATGCTTTTCTAGGCAAAGATGGTAGTTTACCTGTAATTATTTCGTCTAAATTAACTAGCTCAGAAAAAGAAAAATTAGTTAAACTACTTAAAAAACACAAAAATGCGATCGCTTGGAAGCTTGTAGATATTAAGGGAATAAGTCCTTCCATGTGCACGCACAAAATTTTAATGAATGATGACTACAAAACGGTGATTCAACCACAACGAAGAGTGAACCCCAATGTTCAAGAAGTGGTTAAAAATGAAGTCATCAAACTACTCGACGCCGGACTAATCTACCCTATCTCCGATAGCCCGTGGGTAAGTCCCGTCCAAGTAGTCCCAAAGAAAGGAGGTATGACGGTAATAACTAACGAGAAAAATGAATTAATACCCACAAGAACCGTCACAGGATGGAGAGTCTGTATAGACTATAGGAGATTAAATGAAGCAACAAGGAAAGACCACTTTCCTTTGCCTTTCATTGATCAAATGTTAGAAAGATTATCCGGTCATAAATTTTATTGTTTCTTAGATGGTTTTTCAGGTTACTTTCAAATACCGATAGCACCAGAAGACCAAGAGAAAACAACTTTCACATGCCCCTACGGAACTTTTGCATATCGACGCATGCCATTCGGTCTATGTAATGCGCCTGCAACATTCCAACGTTGTATGGTCGCCATTTTCCATGATATGATTGAAAAAACCATGGAAGTCTTCATGGATGACTTTTCCATCTTTGGAGACTCATATGATCAATGCCTCGATAATCTGGAACGAATGCTATCCCGATGTGAGGAAACTAACCTCGCCCTTAACTGGGAAAAATGCCATTTCATGGTAACAGAGGGAATAGTACTCGGACATAAAATCTCAAACGAAGGAATGGAAGTTGATCGAGCAAAAATCGAGACCATATCTCGATTACCTCCTCCATCCTCCGTGCGAGCAATCAGAAGTTTCCTAGGGCATGCCGGATTCTATAGAAGGTTTATCAAAGACTTTTCGAAAATTTCAAGACCTCTAACAAAATTGCTTGAAAAAGATGCACCCTTCATCTTTGACAAGGAATGCAATCAAGCATTTCTGACCCTCAAGGAAATGCTAGTCAATGCACCTATCATGATAGCACCAGATTGGAAATTTCCTTTCGAAATCATGTGCGATGCAAGCGACTTTGCTGTTGGAGTAGTCTTGGGACAAAGAAAAGAAAAACATTTCCACCCAATCTATTATGCTAGTAAAACTCTAAATGATACACAAGAAAATTATACAACTACAGAGAAAGAGTTACTAGCGGTGGTGTTTGCTTTTGATAAATTTCGTTCTTATCTTGTTCTTTCTAAAACAATAGTTTATACAGACCATGCAGCCATCAGGTACCTCTTCAAGAAGCAAGACGCAAAACCCCGTTTGATAAGGTGGATTCTACTCCTCCAAGAATTCGACATCGAAATCAAGGACAAAAGAGGAGCAGAAAACACTGCTGCAGATCACCTCTCACGCTTAGAAGACCCAGCTTTGGAGACAACCAGGGACGAGCAAATCAACGAAAAATTTCCCACGGAGTCCCTGGAAATGATGGAAAGCAGACAAGAACCATGGTATGCCGACTACGCTAACTTCTTAGCCAGCGGTATAGTCACCAAAGGATGGCCACATCATCAAAGAAAGAAATTCTTTGCTGATGTAAAGCATTACTTTTGGGAAGACCCCTATCTTTTCAAAATGTGTGCTGATCAACTCATCCGAAGGTGTGTCCATGGTAATGAAGCACGAAGAATACTCCGTCATTGTCATGAAGGTCCATACGGAGGACATCATGGTGCCGCAAGTACCGCGAGAAAGGTATTTGATTCTGGATTTTACTGGCCAACCATTTACAAGGATGCACAAAACCTTGTAAAGACATGTGATGCCTGCCAAAGATCGGGTAATATTTCTTCCAAAAACAAAATGCCTCAAAATGGCATTCTCGTTTGTGAAATCTTTGATGTGTGGGGACTCGATTTCATGGGACCTTTCCCACCTTCAAAAGGAAACAAATATATACTTGTGGCGGTCGATTACTTGTCTAAATGGGCAGAGGCCGAAGCTCTTCCAACAAATGATGGAAGAGTAGTGGTAAAATTCCTAAAAAAATTGTTCTCACGTTTCGGCACACCAAAGGCATTAATAAGTGATAGAGGTACCCATTTTTGTAATCATCAACTCGAAAAGATCTTAACAAGATATGGGGTCTATCACCGGGTCTCAACAGCATATCATCCTCAAACAAATGGGCAAGCCGAAATGACTAATCGAGGTTTAAAACGAATACTTGAAAAAACCGTAGGAATAAATAAAAAAGAATGGGCTGACAAACTAGATGACGCTTTATGGGCTTTTCGAACCGCTTATAAAACCACTATAGGCACAACCCCATATAAACTAGTCTATGGAAAAAGTTGTCACTTGCCAGTAGAAATCGCTCACAAAGCCTACTGGGCAATAAAAAACGTAAACTTAGATTTAGAAGTTGCCGGTAAGAATCGATTTTGTCAAATAAATGAATTAGAAGAACTTAGGAATTATGCATATTCTAACTCCGAAATTTATAAGGAAAGAATGAAAAATTTGCATGATAAATATATTAAATCTAATGAATTTCGGATTGGAGATCAAGTTCTACTGTTCAATTCGCGACTTCGATTGTTTCCTGGTAAGTTAAAATCTAGGTGGTCGGGACCTTTTTCAGTCACCCATGTTTTTCCACACGGTGCAGTAGAAATTAAAACTCGAAATGGAACACCATTCAAAGTCAATGGCCAACGGCTGAAACTCTACAGAGGATCCATTGAGGATGAGGAAGAGGAAATCGCACTTCAAACGGTCAACGAATAAACTCATACCCGACATGTTACAGGTAAGTATACATTCGAAACTGGTAAAATCATCTAACCATTATTCGGAGATAAGGGGCATGCACACAAGCACGTTAAAAAAAAAAAAAAAAAAAAAAAAAAATTTCAAAAATTCCACCCGGCACGGGGCCGTGTTCGCTGAACACGGGGCCGTGTCGAGGCGACTGTCGGGATAAAACCCTCTTTTTCTATCAGTTACACCATTCCACACGCCCCGTTTCGCCGAGAACTCTCTGGTTTAGAGCGATTTTCTGCCGATTTCGAACGTTACCACCAAGCCTAACAACGTCAAGGTATGATTCTATCCTTCTTAGTAGTTAGATTAGTTACTTGCATGTAGTTAAAACATCAAAAATTGGGGGAAATCTAGGGTTCTTCATGTTCATCCGGATCGCACTCAAAATTTTTGATGAAAATTGTTAGTAGTAGTTTAGAGTAGAGTAATAGGAAGTAAATAGCCATGTATTGTTGATAGATTTGTCCGATTTCCAACTAAAAACACAAACCCTTGTTCTTGAACCGAAAAACTCAAAAATTGAAAGGGTAAATGGTTTGATTTTGGAAAAATGACACTTAGGGTTTCATTTTCGGGGGAAACCGCTGCTATTAGGCTAAAAATTTTCAGGTTTTCGAAACCGGGACGAAAAAATGAAAATTAGGTGTTACAGACGCCTGAACACGGGGCCGTGTTCGCTGAACACGGGGCCGTGTCCAGCCCACTGTTTGCAGTTTTCAACCCGAATTTCCATGTTTCGCACTAACTTTTGTTGTATTCTTTTCAGATGTCCAAATTCACACGGTTCAATGCCAGCGAACTTGACGCCAGGGCTCGCTATGAGGTCCTACAAACAAGGCCCGAAGAATATCCAAGGCGGGCATGTACCGATCTTCTGACAATGGTAAACCAACTGGACCGCTTCAACAACATAGTGACGGGTCCACTGCACGTTGCATTGACTACCCGACTTCGGTCGGTCCACCAATGCACATTGGAGTTCTATAGCACGTTCATCTTCAACTCGAGACGCGACCCGTTTGATCATGAGGCGGTCGAGTTTCGATGTGGGGGTACGACCTATAGAACCTCCATGGCGCAGTTCGGATCAATCATTGGGCTGTACAAAGACGAAGAAGCGGGGAACGAAGAGAATACCGGGGGATTGCGAGATTTGGACGCAACAGAACGCCAAGCCGCATGGGCTCAAATCGGTGAGGGGGTCTACAACTCCAGCAGCACAAAGAGTACCAAACTGAGAGACCCGTTATATCGCTACATCCACAGGCTCCTCACGTACTCGATAAACCAACGCCATGACAGTAGTGGCGTTGTTGGGGTTAGAGATTTGGTTGTCCTTCACTGCATCCACAACCGGAAGCCTCTCGATGTTCCTTACCTCCTACTGCGGAACATGCACTTGAACCGCCTTGCCTCTGCTCCTACACCAATCTTCTTCGGGGGATGGGTGTACCGTCTTTTCAAGCACTTCGCGAACATCCCGAAGTCCTTCGAAAGGAGCCCATGGTCGGGACGGGTTGATTACCATATCTGCCGGGCCATGAACTTGCTCTATGAAGCGGAGGACGGGACGGTGAGCTTTCAGAGGACGCAAGGCTACGCATGGAACCCGCAAGAGGCTCTAGTTCTTCATGCACCACCTCCACAGTATCAATACCCTCCCCAAGGCGAACAGGGTCAATCCTCCTCTCAAGGAGGCAGTTTTCCTAATTTCCAAAGTTTGCATGATCTTTTGCAGGAAAACCTCATGTGCACCCGGAACACCTACAACCTCGCCAACAACACACACCTCCGGGTAGGAGCTATCGAACGCAGCGTCAACGACATACAAGATGACATCGGTAGCATCCGGGAGTACATGGCGAGGCAGGGAGGCGGAGGTGAAGACAGTGATGAAGATATGGAGTAGGAGGCCGGGAGGAGCAAAGGGCTAGCTGGTTATGAGCCCACAGGTTTGATTACCCTTCCTATCGAACAATTCATGGCCTGCGTGCCATTTGTCAAGACAATTTACTTTCCTTAACTCTTTTCTTTTTATTTTTACTTTGTTTTTACTTTGTGTTGGATAATGTTTAACTATGGTAAGATTAGGATGTTTGGTGCTTGGTTGGATGGTATTGAATGCTTGAACAGGTGCAATGCAAGGGTTAGAATGCTAAACATTAGCACTCGCAGCCCTAGGAGGAAGAAACCGGGAGAAAACCATATTTTTCTGGCTAACAGACTGTCCACACGGGGACGTGTTCAGCCGACACGCCCCCGTGTCCATCTCCCAGATCTGCTGTTTGGCTACTGACCTGCAGATTTTTGTCGAACACGTGGCCGTGTTCACCCAACACGCCCCCGTGTTCACCCTCTGTAAGTTCTTCGTTACTGGCAGTTCTCCACGGGGCCGTGTTCAATGGACACGGGGCCGTGTCCAGAGCGCCAGTAACACAAATCTTTGTTTTTAAACACACTTTTACATATTCTAATCAACCAAAAACTCTATTTTTGGACACATTGAGGACAATGTGTAATTTAAGTGTGGGGGGGATGCTAAAACCTTGGAATTTTGCAAAATCCTAAAACAAGCCTTACACAAAACTCTATTGGAACCGCTAAACACCCCAAATTTTTTTCAAAAACTTTTTCATTTTTTTTATTTATTTACTTGTCTTAGTTTAAGTTGGGAATAACAAGTTATAAAAGGGTTATATTTTTACAAACTTACAACCGATAGCGTCGTGATAAAAAGAACTAACATAAGAAAATTATGAAACGGTATAACAAGTCTAGCTAAAATTCGATTATATATGCTTGGTCACATTAAAAACCCATTCCCACAAAAAGTGAGTTTTGAGCCTTTATTGAGCATAAAAATACACATATTTAGATTAAATGCTCATTTTTCGTTTCTTGTGTGAATAGCCGCTCGGTCTTTACAAATCTAGAACTTGCCACGACGATACATTCCCGGTCCTTACCAACTTAAACCCAAGTAAGTAAATGATGGAGGCATTAGGACTAACTATTTTTCTTTCAAAACCATTATTTTTCATTTTTTTTTTACCTACCCAAAATCCCCCTAGAAAACCCCTTTGAGCCTAAACCTTTCATTTCATTACCCCCAAAACAATTTTCTACCCACCAAAAACCTTTTTCATTTTTTCACCTTTATTTTAGTGACAAACTCGGTTTTTCATAAACATACCTTTATGTGATCAAAAAAAAATATATATATATATATATATATATATATATATATATATATATATATATATATATATATATATATATATATATATATATATATATATATATATATATATGAAGTCAAAAACAAACATAAGCTACAAAAAGCTTGTTTGGAGAAATACTTCAAAAATAAATGTCACCAAAAATAAGGTATTTCACGAAAAACCGACACTTGTTACGATTTTCGCCCTTTTTACTAACCACTAACCAACCACCCACCTTTAAACCCAAGCCTTCACCCCAAAAGACCTCTTGATATTTACAAAGGTAAAAGTTAAAAAGGAGGAGGATTGATCGCTTGGCAAGCATATGGAAAATGTAAATCCGTGCAGCTCTCGAGCGATTCACTTAAATATACACCTTCGGCCGAGTGATTGAGTGACCTCCCGTGAGGTATGTGAACTTGTATATAAATGGAATTTTAATAAGGCATGCTATGCCAAATTAAGTAGTTTATCTTATGTAAAGTTCAAAATAAACCATGACGAATAAGATTGTAAATAAAATGAAAATAGAACCTATACAAACCTTGGATTCCCGACACTCTAGGACAAGTTGAAAAACTTCTCTTCTACCTATTCCATTTGGGAGTGTAAGCCACATTAAAAGAGTTTTGCTTGAGGACAAGCAAAAGTTCAAGTGTGGGGGTATTTGATGTGAGTAAAATGCAACATATAAAACACATCAATTAAGGCATAAAACTAACCCTTTTTAAGTACTAATGTTGGAAAAAGAGTGTTTTTGTCTTCCTTTTGTATTTTCAGGATGAAATGAGCTCAAAATCACAAAAGAAGCAAAAAGACTACTAAATCTACCATAAATACAAGAAAAGGAACAAAAGTGAACTGCCCGGACCCTCAACGGCACCTCCCAAGACAAAGAGAAGAGAACAGAGCCTGAACACGCCCCGTGTCTAGTGAACACGGGGGCGTGCCCAGGAAGCAGCAGAAAAGACAAACCAGTAGAAGCTTCCATTGCTCACCACGGGGCCGTGCCCAGCGGACACGGGGGCGTGTTGAAAGTACAGCAGGCGCATTAATTGTAATTCGCAATTACAATTAATGAAGAGAGAGAATGTCAGACGGGCACGGGGCCGTGTTCAGCGAACACGGGGCCGTGTCCAGCGTTCTGTTCAGCCTATAAATAGAGGAGCTTGGTTTCATTCTCTCTCATCCCTTGGCACACCACCTCTCTCACACTTCATCCACCACCCACCACCACCATAACACCATCATCCACCACCATCATCCATTGTCCATCATAGAGTGTGTGAGTCGTCTCGGGATCCAAGATTGATCGTAAGAGTTCTTGACAATCAAGGCCATGTTTGCCTAAGTCTCTTACATCACTTGGTGAAGACAAGTGTTTAGTATAATGCTTTTTATTTTTAATCTTTTGCACTTTTTATTTGGTTTTGTATTAATGACTTTAATAACTAGTTACTTATGTTGAAGGTGATCTTTCCTTATCGTTTGTCCGTGGTGTCTTGGCATTATTTTACTGTCTATATAAAATAAAAGATTTTCACCATTCATATCTCCACGGTCTATATGGAGGTATGTTGGCTACCTGGTCGGGGGTTAAGGGAACGGTTTGGTAAAGGTCTTGCCCTTGTTCAGCGTTTAGAGGTCCTGCTTGGGACCTGGGTCAAATTTAGTAGGATCTCCTTCAATGCCCATAGGTATTGGATGGCGGGGATCCAAACTCTTTGACCCCCTCATAAGCTAACTACTATTAATACTATAACCCGGCTATTTAGGACTGTATCCTTGCTGACTCAGACTACTTAGCCGAGGGTAACGTCACCGCCAAAAGCGGGGCCTACCATAATTTGCATTAATAACTTAATTCATTATCTTTCAATAATCCAACCCTTTAGGATTGTATCCTTGCTGACTCAAACTACTGGGTTGAGGGTAACGTCACCTCCGAAAAAGGGGCCTACTACAATAACTAAGATAATCTCTTAAACAAGTGCAAAAGTGCGAAAATAATCAAAGGTTATACTAATACACGTGTCGGATCCAAGTGATTCATCTTGTCTATCTGTTTTTATTTTATTTTATTTTTCAGCATTTAGTTAGTTTTTATTTTTCTTAGTTTAAAACATTTTTCTAACTTTTTGATTTGATTAGACGTTGAGGATAAACCGGTATTAAAAGCTCTTGTGTCCTTGGACGACCTCGGTATCTTACCAACACTATACTACGTCCACGATGGGTGCACTTGCCCATATGTGTGTTTAGTGTTAGTAAATATCGTGTTTTATAAATTTAAAACTTGGCTAAAAGTGTAAAAAGGGCTTAAAAATATATCTAAAAATATAACACACTTCACGCACATCAGAATTCACTCCCTCTATATAAATAGGAAGTTTGATGTCCCATAATGTAATCTTTGTCTCTCCACCGAATCCCACAAGGACAGATGATCTTGGGACAATATCAGATTCAAGGATGTTCATTCTTTTGAGGACATCCAACTAGATTATGTTCACTGAGCTTCCCCCATCAATGAGAATCCTATGAACAAAATGGTTAGATATAAATAATATAATAACCAAACCGTCATGATGAGGATCTTGTATGTCCACACGGCCATCCCCATCAAAGGATATGACTTTTTCCTGGGTAAGAATGGAAGTTCGATCAGGTCTGTCCCCATTCTCTAACTTTGTTTCCTTTGCATGTCTCTTAGCTGCTGAGAACCTCGGGAGATGAAATGGATGATTTGAGCATCAGCTGGTGGAGGAGGAGCTTTTCCAGGATCTTTCTCAGAATCCTGGATCCTTGACTTTTTCCTTCCAAGCAATTCCTTCAAGTATCCTTCGCTCAAAAGATAACCTATCTCCTTCCTTAATGCTATGCACTCATCTGTGAGATGACCAAAATCCTCATGGCAAGCACACCATTTCGATTTGTCTTTGGTAGCAGGCGGTTTGTCATTCTTTCTTGGCCACCTGGACTTGTCACCTAAATTCTGCAAAGCAAGGATTAGTTCACTATTATCAGCAGAAAACAATATTCAGAAATAGGAGGATAATCCTCATCATCTTCCTCTTGTTCCACAGCATGCACATTCTGGTTGTCATGCTTGGAGTATTGCTTGGATCAGTTATTCTTGAAATAGGATCTTTGTTTGTCTTGCTTTGAGGATCCTAACAATCTCTCTTGGATCCTTTTGTCATCCTCTAAACGGATGAACCTAAGGGCCCTGTTCCTTACCTCATCTAGGTTCCTGCAAGGTGTCATAACAAGATCATCATAGAACTGAGAATCCTTAAGTAAACCCATTTTAAAAGCTTCAACAACAGTAGCAATATCTAAGTTAGGGATTTCTAAGGATTCTCTACGGAATTTAGTTATGTAATCTCTAAGTGATTCATTTTGACCATGTGTTACTCTATATAGACCACTAGTTAATCGTTCAAATCTCCTACTAAATGAGAATTGGCTATTAAACAAATTAACTAGATTAGCAAATGAAGTAATAGAGTAAGGAGGAAGACTTAGCAACCATTTTAACATTGATCCTGTCAGTGTGGATCCGAAACCCTTGCAAATACATGCTTCCTTTAACCTTTCTGGAATGGGGTTGATCTCCATTCTCTCCCTGTATTGAGCTACAAGCTCCTCTGGATCAGTTGTGCCATCATAGAACTTCATATTTGGTGTTTGAAACCTCTTTGGTATCTCTGCATCACAAATAGGTGGTGCAAAACGAGATATTCTGTGACTCCCATCCGGAATCTCAGGAATGGGTTTAACCACTCCTAGGACACTGGATATCATATCCTTGAGTTTCTGTAATTCCTTAGCCATAGCTTGGTTGATTCCTGTATCCAGATGAAGCAATGGTCTGCATGGGAATGAAGTCTCCCACATGAATCTCTGAACTTCTGGGTTGTTGACTCCTTAAGGATCCTTCATCCTGAAAGATGTTGGATCCAGTATGCATCGGAGTTGAAGGTCTTGGAGGATACTCCATGGATCCGTGAACCTGCAATGAGGATCCTTGAACCTTTGAAGAGGATCCTAGATGCTGAAGATAGGATCCTTGAGCCGATAGAGTCCCCACGTATCCTCCTGAACTGGAGAAGGATCCTTGATGCTGAGATGAGGATCCTTGAAGCTGAAAAGAGGATCCTTGAGGCTGGAAGTAGGATCCTTGAGGCTGCGCTGACTCCAGTGATCCTTGCTGAAGGATAGAGGATCCTTGAATCTGGACATTGGATCCTTTGGAAACTGGATTGTTGATGATGGAGTAGTAAAATCCAACGACCTGGGCATCAATGGGGAGTGATCCTCTGCTGATTTTATCAATTTCTCGAAGGATCCTGCCATTAGTTTTATCCTGTTGTTGCATGTATCCTCTCATTTGCAAAATCAAAGCATAAAGATCACTGTTAGTAGGTGTAGAGGAAGAAACTACAGTTGGTTTTGTGAAAACAGGGGTTGTCTTCTTCGGAGCATTCTCAGCATTTTTCTGGAATGCAGTGATAAGATGATGCAATGGTGGAATGCCCTGTGATGAGGTAACCGCCGGCATGGAACTTGATGTAGTTTTTCCCTGAGAAACCATGTGGTTGAAGGTAATGCACATAAATGAATGAAATGAATGAATTTTCTCAGAATTGAAGCACCAATTGCCCCACGATGGGCGCGAAACTGTTTTGGTCAAAAATCACACAAGGATAACGCAACCAAATCTGATTTTGTGAGGTATGATGCTTGGTTAAATGAACAAATGTATGAATGAATAGAAAATGAAATCAACGATGAACACCGAGATTTATACGAGGAAAAAGCCCTTGATCTTTAGAAGATCTTCGGCATAAAAAACCTCGGGTGATGGAAACTACCGATCACCAACTATATTGCATAAAAAAGATTACAACTTGGATGTTGATCAAGTGTGTTACAACTGATAACTAAGAGTGTAGAGAGCGCTGGTTTGCGAGAGGGAATGTGTGTGTTCGTGAATGTGAATGAATGTCTCTAACATTTGATCAACCCCTCAAATAAATAAGCTAACAAAAAGTCCTATTTTCAAGGAAGATCATGTCTACTCCATAACCATTGGCACATGCAGCATACAGAACGAATATTCCCCGAAATTCCAGCTAAGAATGAGTCCACTACGTCCATTATCTGCATATAAACATTAAAAACGTGACAATTGTTAGAAATCATAAGTTCTGTTACGGATCCTGGATCCTCAGATTTTGGATCCTCACTCTCCCTGCATAATCCGTTAAGGATCCGTGATCCATGCCCAGTCTCAGGATAGGTGATCCTTAGCATGAAATTCATGCCCTAACAACTACCTTCTCAGATCCAGGCCATGGCTGAGGATGTTCAACCTATGCTGGCAAAGGTTTGAGCCTGCGGTTTACTAGAGGAAGTTGAAAGTTTGATCGAAAGTCTGACTCAAGCTTGAGAGGATTTGAGGTATCCTATGCGATTTTGTTCATCTACATTTCAAGCATCATGTTTACATAATATGTTTATGATATGTAGAAAGGTACATGCATCTTTTATGACTTTAGAGAACACTAAGCTGATTCAGAAATCCATATAAACCCTTGTATTTAATTCGAAGAACACTAAGGTTCACAAATTCATCAATTAATCTTTTTTTCTTTTTTTTGTTTTGGTCTATTTCCACTGGTTGGGTTTGCTTACAGATCGAAAGGGATTTAGGTTATGAGCTAGGTTGATTCAACTCATATAGTTATTCCTATATTTCTTGATGAACATTTGCATCTTTCAGAGTATAAGTTCCGATAGTTTGGGATTCACGGGCAATGAAGCTACGCGGAAAAAAGTGAAAGCGGTCAACAAGTTGTATAGCAGGCTATTATGAACACCAAACATGCCTTAGAACTAAAATGTCCTAATAGTGAAAGTCGAACAGTTTGGCCCGTTTACTAGCACGCGGGTTGTTTAAAATGATCTGTAGGATTGAAAATTCAAAATATTGGTACTTTGCATGGGCGGCTATGATGATGTGCGGGGAGGACCTCCGCACAAGGCCCGTGATTTCGAGGGGCACGCGATTTAAAAAAAAAATCCGATATATATATGTTATTTTTTTATAGTAAATAAACACATACCAATTCCAATATAGGCCCATTTACAAATCATTTTTTATGGTTTAGAATTTAGCTCACTTGGCATTAGGTTTATTGAACCCAATAATAATTTGATTTTTTTAATAGTAATAAAACATTATGGAAGGGCATATTTTTTCGAGCTCGAACAAGATATGTGAATTCTCAGAGACGCCTCTGGTACTTTATATTAGCTTCATATCGTATAAACAAAACAAATTTATATAATAACATCTTGCATCGAATTCAGTACAAGTTCAATTCTTTCTATCATAGATTTGGTATAGGATCTTCATGCTTTGCCAATGAACTCGACATCGAACAAGAGAACTGAATCTGGTTGGATGATGCAAGAACCTGAAATGCAATATTTGAACATTGATAATGATAAGATTAAGAATTAAAAAAGTCCTCACAAATTTAAAAAAAAATAAGCCATTATACTTAAAAAAAATATGCATGATTAAGCATATGAGTAGCAGAATTAGCGCTATTAATTTTGAAGATTCTGACAATTCTGCCAGCGATTGTTCAGTGTGAAATTTTCATATCGATTTAAAAGGATTAGGAGAAATTATCACATTAGAATTCAAGTTTTAGCTTTTTGTTTGAAGGTTTAGTGTGAACTGGAGCTTTGGCTATCCATTTAGATCATATAATTTACGTTTTGTTCATGATTTACCATGTTATGAATCTGATTTTATTTTTTTATTTTTTTATTTTTTTGTGAGTAATCAATATGCACGATCGCCACTAATTGGGATCCACTAAAATAAAATGTTTCATGGTCAAATTTCAAAGTCGACTGTTGATTGTCTTGTGTTTTTAAAACCATAAGTTAAATGAATTTTTACATGATTAAATTGCCTGAAACTTTGGAACACCTTCTTGTCAACTGTGATTTGGCCAGGTCCGTGTGGTGGGCTGTTAGTGCCTGGTTGGACGTTCCAGCTCCGAGCAATTTCATCAACGTTGCTCAAATGTTGGGTCACTGTACCAGTTTAGGTGTGGATTATAAAAAGAAGAGGATGATTTAAGCCACATTTCTGCTGGTTTTTTGGAGAACCTGAAACACTCGCAATGATAAGGTTTTCCACAAAAAGTATAGCTCGGCGCTTCAAACAACATTACTTTTAAAGAATGGAGTGTGGAAATTTCTTTTATAAGATCACAAATTCACCCTATAATCACAAATACATTACTTTTATATAGTTGTTGACTTCATTCTTTTGATTAACACACATCTGATGTGTATTGTTTTTATATGTTCGTGTTTGTGGGTTTGTCAACATGTCCATAGGCTATTAAATTCTTCGTAACCAATATGGTAATTCTTCCTTGATTAGAGTCGGACACAAGTTTGATTATTGATTTGGAAAGTTTAAATTCCGAAATCCTTTATCAAAATTGAAAGTTTGTATGTTCCTATTTGCAGGTTTGTTAACATGTCTATCTTTATCAAAATTGAAAGATGGACATTGAATATTTATTACTTTTATATCTATACTATATAATAAAAGAAACCATTTGGATGACACTTGTCATTCTCTCATTTAATTGATTAAAATTATTAATAATATACTAATAATAATAATAATATTTAATCTAATCTAATACAAATTCTTATTATTATAATATTTAATAAAATCTAAAATATAATCTAATACAAATTCTTTTTATTAATAATATTTAATCAAATCTAATAAGAATTCATACGATAGAGATATATATTTTGTTTTCTTCCTTCATTTTCTTTTAATTGTAAATTTATAATGGGATATTTGAGAAAAACATAAAGAAAAACCTTAAGAAACCTTAAGAAAAACATAAATACTTAAAACGTTATTTATATGAAGAGCCAACTATATTAGAAGAACTTTTATACAATTAAATATTCTCAAAGTATCTGTGTTGGATTTAGTTTATTCTTCAAATACGTTTGTATTATTATTTAAATATATGAGTATGAATTTGACGTTTTTATTTTTTTTATCAACGTTTCTGTTGTTTTACGTTCAGTTGAAAAATAAACCAATATGCCCGAATCACATTATTTGTTAGGATCTGAGTTTGGTTTTGATTGTGTTTTATGTTTGAAATAAGATGAAGATGAATGAGTTATGCAGCGGAATTAAAATGGAACAAACTTTTCACAATCAAACAGGAGAAATGCTTTTAACATACAAGTTTAACATTGAATCGAATGATTGAATTTATTTTCAATAACAATTACAATATGCAAGTATGCAACAAACTCCCCATCAGCCTGAGCTCACAGAATTTGTTCGTGCAGGAAGATGATGGTGAAGAGCTAATAGAACAGTACAGAGCACTGTTCTATTTATAGGTACGAACAAACCACTGAAGCATCTAAGCTAACGTCACCATGAAAGTGACATCTAACCTCCTAACAAACTCTAACCTCTGATCTATACAACCTCTGCTATGCTAACTATTGTTATTACAATTCATTACATAAAGTAAACAAAACTACTGCTGCATCCTTCCACTGCTGTGAACCCATCAGTACTTGTCATGATTAGTAGTGCTTGACTCAATGCAGTAGATTGGGCAGCAGGGCTTTAGTTCTTCATCAGTCTTTGACTTGATCAGTAGTTGTAGGTCAGCAGTTTGTATGATCAGTAGATAGGAGGTCAGCAGATGTTGAAACCACTTTCAAGGGGAGAGATTTGTATGCATAACATCTGCTTATTCTGGATCCACTGACCTGATCCAGTTTTGGCTTTAATTATATGTTCCTCTGGTAGGGTTCAATCCCAACAATCTCCCCCTGGAACAGATAATGCCAAAACTCTTCATTATTGTAAATCTTTATTGCCTCATCAGCAGTTCCCTTATTTGACATTTGAGTTGAAGTTCAAAGGCTAAGGCATCTGTGTCATCATCATCCCTGCTAAGTGGAAGATCAAGGAGATCCTGCAAACCTTCAAGACTTAGGCCAAGAGCTTGTTCCCTTGATATGTTCTTCACTTCTCCACTCGACTTGAGCAATGTCAGTACGTGGGTCTGTTTGTCAGTTTTCCACTTTAGTACCTTTGAGTCTGATGGGTTTCTTGGGAGATTTTTATTGGATGAGGTGTTTGGTGATGCAGGCCTATTCATGACTGTCTGAACAATGTTTGCAGATTGTTCCAATCCAAGATCTTCTTTGATCATTATCTTAATGCTATCTTTTACAAGGTCATCACCAGCCATTAGATCTTGGATTGTTTCAGCACCCAACTGTTTTTGTGGCCTTCTTTTAAAGATGGTTGCACCAGCTGGAGCAGTGGATCTCTTGATTAGTAGCTTAGATGGTCTTTTTGAAACCTCTGCTTCAGGATAGTCAGGCTTTTGTAGAACTGTTGGATCTTTCTTCCTAAGTTCCTCCAGCCTTTTGTAGGTGGCCCTGACCCTATCTCCTCCCCACTTTAACACAGAGTTTTTTGACCCATATCAGCTGCTATCAGCTCCTCTTTCATTCTCTTCAACTCTATAGCTTTGTCAGTTTCAAACTTCTTGAATTTTTCAGGAGGAGTATGTTTGACCTTATTTTTAATCATTTCTTGAATCCTGGCTGCTTCATTTTCAAGCTCAGAAATGGTCCAGTCTTTGTACATATATTTCTCTCCTTTGTATTTCTTGTAGGCCATGATGTTATCAATGTAGTCTTTTCTCAAGGACTCATCTGCCCTTTCTGAGATTTGCTGACATACATTTTTAGCAAATTGCTCCAAAGATCTGACCTGTGTGAGTAGAAACTGATAATTTTGCTGAAATTCTCTATAAGATTTCCCTTGTTTATTCTTATTTGAGATATCCTCTGCTTGCTTAGCCTTGATTTTAAAATATTCTTCAATATTGTTTGGCCTGGGATATCCTTCAACTGATATCAAACTCCTTTTAGTAGGGTGATCCTCATAATAGAAAGATTTGATTTCTTCCCTAACTGCTATGAGTTCCAAAGGAAATAAAACACCTGCAGGAGGTAATGGCTTTTGAATTTGAGCTGAAGAGAGAGGAATGGGATTTGGAATTGTGACAAGTGCTAGAGATTTTGAAGATGTTGGTGGTGGTGATGGAGAATCATCATCTGGTATGATAATCCTTCTCCTTTTTATTTTAGGAGAGGCAGATGATGTTTTGGGTGGAACAGTGGTGGTGACTTGAGTGGCAGTGGTTTGTGATTGACTAACAGTTGTTGAAACAACTGGTGTTTCAACCACTGTTGTCATTACAACAGATGTTGTAACATCTGCTGTCTTCTGCTTTTTGGCAGGAGGTGATGGTGGAGATGTTGTTTTTGGTGGTGAAGGTGGTGGTGGTAAGGCAGTGGTTGTAGTGTGTGTTGAAGTGGTGTTTGTTGTAGTGATAGCAGTTGTTGAAACAACTGAAGTACCAGCAGATGTTGATACAGCAGGAGTTTCAGCAGCTGTTTGGGTGGAGGTTTGATGTTGGTGGCTTTTGGATGGTGGCTTTTGGATGGTGGTTTTGAAGTGTGCTTTATGAGTCTGGATGGTGTGGACTTGGGTTCCCTTACTTTTCTAGTAGGATTTCTTTTTGGCACAGGATTTTGAACATCCTTTAGCCCAGAACAACCCTGCGCATTCCGCTCCATGTAAGCTCTTTTCTCCTCATTCCACCTTGATATAACCTTTGCCGCTCTATCCCTTTTTACACTTATTACTCCTTCATCTAGTGCATTTTGGGTAACATCAACCTTCTTGCTACCATCTGGCAAGGGAATTTTTCTAAGCATAGCATCCTTTTCTAGCTCAACATATAGACCATCATCAATCCCCTTCTTCCTCCACTCCTGAATTTTCTCCCCCTTTTTGGCATTATCTGGGGGAAGTTGATCAATGAATAGAACAGTTGGAGGAGCAGTGCTAGTGGTTGTCAAAAGATGGGCCTTTATAGCCTTGATGTTAGCTTGTGTGTTCTTGAACCTAGCCTCCATTGTGTTTCTCAGCTCTTGGACATGTTTTTCATGTTGCTGATCAGCCAGTTGTTGTTGTTGTTGGAGGAAAGGTTGAAAGAAGTTCCAGAGCTCATTTGCAACAGATGCTTGTGGAGCAGATGTTTGAGGTGGAACAACTGTTGTATCAGCAGGGGATTGCACCTTTTGTACTGTTAACAACTGTTGCAGCATTTCTTTGATTTCTGCGACCGAAGTATCCAGTTTTTCAACACGTTTCGTCAATTCTTGGTACTTTAAACAATCACCCGATTTAATGGGACCATCTGATTTCCCACTAGCAGTGGTTTTATTAGAGGTTGAGGTAGGGAGTGTACTCCAAACATCAACAACTGATGCCCCTTTTTCTTGGTACTAGGGTCTTCTTCCTTCAACACTTGATAATCTTTTTGATGGAACCAGTGGTCAGAGCAAACTCACTAGCAGATATCAGAGGTGTTATAGAAGGAATTGCCTCCAAGGAAGTCTTATTGATGTAACCACTGTCCAAGTGTAAACCAGTGGGTTCAACACTTGTAGTGGTTGCTTCACTTGGAATACCACCAAGTGTTACTTGTAACTCAAGGGGTGTAACCTCCTCAGGTTGTGTTGGTGGGTTAGTAAAGATTGATACATCAGGCCCAGTCTGTTGTTGAGGCATATTCTCATGAACAGGTGATTGAGAAGGACTGGGTTGTGCCTGGTTCAAGTCAATTGCATCCAACAAAATTTTTGTATTTGGTGGAATTATGGATGTGAGGTTGGGTGTAGAAAGAGAATTTACCCCGGGCAGTGGGCTGTGGATGATAGAAACGAGTGATTCCAGAGCATCATAGAGTGGTGTCCCTTGTTGTACAACCTGTTCTTTTTGAGAAGAGACAAGAGGAGTTTCAGCTATGGTTTGAGATATTTGTACCAACTGCTGCGAGGAACTAGCAACAGTGGTTTGTTGTGACTTTTGTGTTGTTACAGGCAGTTGCTCTGGTATCTCATCCTCCAGAGTTGCCTTTTTGATGGGTTTGGGGGGTTTTTGAGTTTTCTTTTTCTGTGGCTTTTTGGTGATTGTAGGTGTGGGTTTCAAAGTAGTTGTTTTGCCACTTTGATCACCTTGAGCAGTGGGCTCAGCAGCAGATACCTGAGGAGCAGTGTTTGCTGCTAAATTCTGCTCAGGCACCTCTGCTTGTGTTTTGCACGGTGTTGACATTCTTGCAAAAGTTTCAGCAGTTAAGCTGTGCATTTGAAAAGAGTCACCTTGGTTTATTAAAGAAAGATCATCCTTACTGAATTTCTTTTCCAAATAGTAACTTAGAAATCTTGGAAACAGTAAGAATGATTTTGTTTCAACATTTTTAACTATATTATTAAAGATTAACTGGGAATAATTAAAATTTTCTTCTTGAAGAATAGCATACCCTAGGTTTTGAATCTCTAATGGTATTTCATTAAAGGCAGTGGTTTTGTTTGAAATACACATAAGGAGGGTATGGAATAAAAACCTTGTTGCAGGAGGGAAGAAACCTTTTTGTAAGGTATCATTCTTCATCATTGTGTCTGCATACCCTCTTTCAATGAAGGCAATTTTTAACTCATTTTTAGGAAAAGAATTTTTACCTTCCTGATCGTTGAGTTGAAAAACCTCCGAGATGGATTGTGGTGTTATTATGACAGCTTTTCCCTGTAGAGTAGAGTTAATAGCTTTGACATCTTCGCCTTGTTTTTCAAGGGTACAATTTTTCCAAAACTCTCTCTGGGTTTGCAGGTAGATGGGAGCATCTGCTGTAAGCAAAGTTTTGTACTTTGACGCAGTGATCATATCGAGGATGGAATCAAAGGTATCAATGGTGCCGAGTTTTGTGAGAAGACCTAGAAGATTATGAGAGGGTTTGTGTGGAATTTCTATGGGTGTAGCCTTTTGAGAGGCCCCTTTCGAAGATGAAGTGGATTTTGCGGAGGACTTCGATTTAGTCATTTTTTAAGAAGGCAATCGAAGAAATTTGCGAAGAATTTTGATGGAAAGTGATGGAAACTGCTTTGAGAAGAGAATTTTTATGAATTCAATTCGACAGTAAGAACCCTGTGTGGGGTTTGAAAGGGGGTTTTATGGAGAAAAAGTGAATGCTGACGTGACAGCGGTTACAAAAGGACTGACCACTATGTACTGTCCACGTACTATCCCCTGATGAAATGAAGGATAGTACTTTCATGAAAGTTACTGATGAAGGCAGTGGATGTAACGGTTTTGAAGGTAGTGGACGATTTTTGCTATCAGTGGATACAGCACTGCTTTTGAACAACAGTGTTTATCAAAGGAATGAGAGAGCAGGGGATGGTTTTTAGCAGTAGACAGACTTTTGAAGTAGAACAGACTTTTGAACTCATTAGTTGTTATGGCAGACTTTTAAGGATTTTAATGAAAACTTCATTTTTAGCTATTTGTAAGGATGGAATTTTGATTTTCTGAAAACATTTTAATGCTTTTATTCATAGAAAAACAGGATTTTTCCTGTTATTCCATGTTTAGCATGCCAATCCTAGAGATCAAGCTTTCAAAGGTGGATGTGTCTAATGCTTTGGTTAGCACATCTGCCAGCTGATCCTTAGTTGGAACATGATGCAGAGAAATCAAACCTTTTTCATAGCAATCCCTCACAAAGTGATGTCTGATGTCAATGTGTTTGGTGGTAGAATGAGAAACTGGATTTTTGATGATATTTTCTGCTGCCTGGCTGTCCAACATGAGTGGTGTCTTCAAGGCAGTGATACCAAAATCCAGCAACTGATTTTGAAGCCAAAGCAGTTGGGCTGTACAGCTTGCAGCAGCTATATATTCTGCCTCAACAGTGGATGTGGAAACAGCTGCTTGCTTTTTGCTTTGCCAAGACACTAAGCAATTGCCTAGGAATTGGCACCCTCCTGAAGTGGACTTCCTTGTCTTGTCACATCCAGCAAAGTCACTATCCGAGAAACCTGAAAGCTCAATTTTACCATCAGCTGGATACCAGATACCAAGTGTGGGAGCACCTTTGAGGTATCTGAATATCCTTTTTACAGCAATAAGGTTTGACTTTCTAGGGGCTGATTGGGATCTTGCATAGACACATGTTGCAAACATGATGTCTGGTCTGGATGCAGTTAGGTACAATAAAGACCCAATCATGCTTCTATATAAGGTCTGATCCACCAATTCATCCTTCTCGTCAGACATGACTAGTTTATTGGTTGCAATGGGTATACTGCATGGCTTACAATCATCCATATCAAATTTCTTTAAAAGTTCTTTGGCATATTTGCCTTGATGGATAAAAGTGCCATTTTGCAGTAGTTTTACTTGGAGACCAAGAAAACACTGGAGTTCACCCATTGCACTCATTTCAAACTCAGCTGTCATGAGTTGCCTAAACTCTTCACACATTTTGTTACATGTGCTTCCAAAAATGATGTCATCCACATAAATTTGGACAATCATCAAGTCCTTCCCTCTCCATTTTAAAAACAGTGTTTTATCAATTCTGCCTCTGGTGAAACCAATGGAAAGTAGAAAGGTGGAAAGAGTTTCATACTAGGCCCTTGGTGCTTGTTTCAGGCCATACAAAGCGTTATTCAGCTTGTAGACATGATTTGGATTAAATGGATCCTTAAAACCTGGAGGTTGACAGACATAAACCTCTTCTTGAATCTTACCATAGAGGAATGCACATTTGATATCCATTTGATACACCTTGATGTTGTGGTTGACAGCAAAGGCCGGAAATAATTTGATAGCTTCAAGTCTTGCTACAGGGGCAAATGTTTCACATTAGTCAATGCCCTCTTCTTGTCTATAACCCTGAACCACAAGCCTGGCTTTATTTTTGACAACAATGCCCCTTTCATCAGTTTTGTTTTTGAAGACCCACTTTGTGCCAATAGGACTTACACCCTCTGGCAGTGGTACAAGCTCCCATACTTGTTGTCTTTTGAACTGTTGGAGCTCCTCTTGCATGGCTTCTACCCAGCTATTGTCTTTCAGTGCCTCTTGGTACTTGACTGGCTGATGGACTGATGGAGACATAGAAAACCAGCAAAAAGACAAATGTTTTGGGATTGACTTCTTATGAGCACCCCTTCATTGATGTTGCCAATAATTTGATCTGGTGGATGAGATTTCAAGAAGATTAACTCTCCTTGGTATGGAACAATGGCATTTTTGGTGATGGCTGCAGATGTGAATCATCTGAGCTAGCCACTACTAGTGACTTTGATGATCCAACAGTGGCTTCAAAAGGTGGTGGAATAGGAGGTAAAGGTGTGGACACATTCTGACTTTGATCCACTGTTTGAGGACTTTAATTACCAATGTTTGATGATGTGGAAGCAGGGGTTAGGGGGCTACTTTGGTGAACAACTGTTGAGGTAGCAGTGGTTGAGCTTTGACAGCTGTTTTGAA
The DNA here is from genome assembly GCF_002127325.2 of Helianthus annuus. Classification (NCBI taxonomy): domain Eukaryota; kingdom Viridiplantae; phylum Streptophyta; class Magnoliopsida; order Asterales; family Asteraceae; genus Helianthus; species Helianthus annuus. Next base: position 131,490,952 of record NC_035434.2, on the reverse strand, counting down.
CATCTGCTGCTCTTCCCATTTTGATAGACTTTTGTGGGATGATGATTTCATACCCATAGTCTGGTGTTGAATCCTCTGATGGACCTGCACTGTTAGTCTTGACAGGAGTGTTTTCAAAAGTGAATTTATCAAGATCAAACAAATCAGCAGGATTTGCTGGGATTTTCATTGATGAAAGTTCATTGAACTTTACATTCAAAGTCTCCTCCACTGCTTTAGTCCGTGTATTAAACACTTTGTAGGCCTTGGCAGTGGTTGAGTATCCCAGGTGATAACTGTTTTGGTCAAAAATCACACAAGGATAATGTAACCAAACTTTATGTAAACGGGGTATGATGCTTGGTTAGCTATAAAAGTAAAGGATCACTTCTGTGATGAATATGCAAAGACACAATGATTTATACGAGGAAAAAGCCCTTGATCAATGTATGATCTCCGGCATAAAAAACCTCGGGTGATGGCAACTACCGATCACCAATTTCAATATAATAAAAATGTAGTTACAACTTCGGATGATAATGAGCTGAGTACAAGGATCACTGAGTGTCTAAGTGTTGAGAGTTGTGTCGTATGTTGTGTGTGTTCTTCCGAATGAGGAAGATGGGTATTTATACATGTGTAGGTAACTTATTTTAGGTAGATAGACCACTAATCAGCTCATTACCCCTTTAGAAATAAAGATAATCTAGCCTAAATTGCTGCCCTTAGATCAAGCCATGTTTCCATATCCGGCACAACGTTCATCTTCAATTCAGCTCTTGCCATATTTGTAAAAGCGCGTCCCTGGATCATGATATGTAGGGCATATCCTGCTAGATATTCCTGCAAAATAATATTGTAGTAATCGAAAATGACCGTTAGTACTAGGATCACCTCAATGTCCCGTGATCCTGATCCTGAGGTCCGGCTGAGGATCACTGCTTGCCAAAGAAATAAGGATCACTGGTTAGGATCACGTATAAGGATCATTCATAGTAAAAATCCAGCCCTAACAATTGCCCCCAAAATATAAGGAGTTAAATGTAAATGGATGAGTTATATTTTGTTTTGAGCTTATCTCTAACGGACGATTCCGATTTACTAGCCGTTGCACATGGACTAGCCGTTATGATATTTACGTCACTGATGTGACAATCCCTGCGAATCATCATTATAAATAGGAGATAGGGTTAGGATCACTTTGTATTTAAATTCGAAGTATCTCCCTTTATAATCGTCACCGAAGGCTTTGATCAGGTATCATTCTCCTCTTTCTCTTCTTTGCTCTGTTCTTTCGTGCTTTTACTCTGTTTTCATCTCGAATATGCTTCTTCGGAATTCACCGCACAAAGGCTCTAAGAAGGATAGTCCCTTGAAAAGCCAGGGGATTATCAAAGATTCTCCTATGGAGAGATGCTGTTTTACCGATATCCAAATAGACAAGATTCGCCATTGTTTCCCAGCGAATGTTGTTTTCAAACCCTTTGATCCTACTGCTCTGAGTGATTTTGTTTCGGACACTTGGGTGGCCTTTCCTGCTACTCCTTTCCTCATCGGGTATTCATATCCTTTTCCGATGTTCACCCAATCTTTCTTCTCTCTTACCGGCATCTCATATATCCAAGCTATGCCGATGATCTGGAGGGTTCTATATACCTTCGAGAGGATCATCGAGCAAGAAGGGATTGATTTGGGGATGTCAGAGTTAGCTGAACTTTATGATCTCACCACCTTTGGTTCTCACCGGTACTTGTTGAAACGGAAAGCTGGGGAGGATCATCCCATTTTCAAAGTGACCAAGAATGATGCCAACTGGAAACGTAGATTTTTCTTTGTTAAGAGGGATTCCATCCCGGATGGGAAGGATCTGCCCAAGGAATGGGCCACTCATGGTAGGATAGAGGATCCTCGAAGGATCACTATCAGTTCTGTCTCATATGATGAGGATCACTGATGTCTTTTTTTCTTTTTATGCAGCTATCTCCGTTGCTCACTTAAGGTTGACCCCTGCTGCCAAAGAAAGAGTGTTAGCTTTCAAGAAGCTTGATCCTGAAGTTCGAAGCTTTCAGATTATTATCCAAGATTCTCAAGAGATATCCTCTGCATCTGCCACAATGTCAAGTAAGTATCCTCATAAAAAATAAGTCTTATGTGAAAGTATTCAATTTAATAAGGGAACTTATCTTGTTTTTGAATTGTGTAGGTGCCGGAAAGTCTGCCAGGTCTGTTAAATCTGCCTCCATGTTTGGGATAAGTGACCTTGCCAATGTCACGTCTTCTAAGAAAAAGAAGGCTCCTGCTGCCAGCCCTTCAGTCTCAGCTCCTAAAGCGTCCATTCGGGGTAAGGGAAAAAAGAGGAAAACCTCTGATGAACTCCAGGGATTCCCTCTCCTTCGTCAGCAATTTCTTGACTATGTGAACGAGGTGAGGATCACTGCCCCTGTTGGTTATCTAGTATCTTTCGAGGATCACCTGATTCCGAGCTTGTTTTTATTTCTTTTGTTTGCAGAAACTTGCTGAGATTGAAACTTATATTGGCAATGTTGAGGACCAGGAGAGCCAGATTGCCGATCTTCAGCAAATGGGTGTGTTGAAGGATCTCAAGATAGCGGATCTTGAGAAGGAACTCCAGGCCACCAAGGATGAAGCTGCTCAGAGGCTGATTGACATGGATAATGAGAAGCAGGAGATCATCCAGGATGCCAAGGTCTCTGCCGCAACTGCTATGTACAAGATACAACTACAAATGGCTGCGGAGGCTCAGGATCCTGCCTTTGACAAGAGCTCATGGGATGTTGAAGGTTGGAAGGCAAGGCTGGTAGACTTGGATGATGAGGAGGATGCTGAGGATATCCCGAGGCTGGAGGGAGGTGATGCTGGCAAGGATCATGGTGAAGCGAGTGGAGCTGGTGGTGATGGTGCAGCGAAGGTTTGAGCTGCAAGATTGGGCAATGATGGAAACTTCTAGACATAGCCGGAGCCCAATTTTTTTTTTGTTTAGTGGTTGTGATGTTTTTAAAACAATGTTGGTCTGTATTTGAACAATAGTTTAGGGTTGAGGATCCTGGATCCTTTGAACAACAGGTAGGATTACAAAAGGTGGAGGGATCCTCTGTTTGGGGGATGAAGCCTTTGTGATCCTGCTGCTTTTACTTTCCTGCAAAAATGCTAAGACCGCATAGACAATGGACACCCTTTGCCAACCCATGTGGACGGGCCACGTTTTGCTGGTAGAAATGTGGGTTGGCAATTTTGACAACTTTTTTGAAAGGGTTAATGATCCTTTGGTTTAATAATATAACTTTAATCTTTCTGGCTTATCTTGTGTTGTTATCCTTTTTGATTTTCAATTGTTTTGACACATGTTTGTTTGAAAAGTTGAGCAAATTATGTTTAAGAAATTTAGGATATGATCCTGGATCAAATATCCTATAATCGAAAGTTTTCAAGATAGTTTATTTTAAGGATCATAGGTTCAGTTGTCAAGGTCTAAAGGTTATTCAAATGAATAATGAAATTAAAAGTAGTTAAGGATCATACCTGAGGATCCGAGTTAGGATCCTAACCTTTAATCAGGATAACCATAAGTAAAAATCTTAATGAACAATAAGGATTAAGGATCCTTAATTGTTTAACTTCGAAAACCTGAAAAATGGAGTATAACTTGGGACTAAGCCAATATAAAAGATAAGTTTGTAACTGGGGACAAGCCCAAAGGATAACTGAGAATGATCCCGGAGGATCACTGGGGACAAGCCCATAGGATAACTGGGGACAAGCCCAAAGGATAACTGGGGACAAGCCCAAAGGATCGTATGTAAACTGGAGTATGGCCCTTTCTGGCAACTATCCAAACTTAGTGACATGAAAATGTCAAAACCTTAGCTAACGTGAAAACGTTAGAAACCTTAGGAACGGATGTATGGTGCGTCCACCATTATACGTAGGATCCTGGGTATAGCCAGTACGATGAGGTCGCCAGCCCCGAAAATGGGTACTGATCCCAAAGACATGAACTATATCAGGATCATCGTGCGCTGCTGGCGGAAACTGGGGATAATCCCAAGGATAACTGGGGTTGGACCCGAGGATCTGTGATGCTTTTGAAGATCTTTGATGATATGCTGGAGATACCTGAACTATCATAACTCAAATGGTTTGTGAGTAGAGGATGAAGGATACATGATCCTTATCCTTAGGCAAAAGGTAAGAAAATGCAATAGTTTTAGGATAAGCATATTACCTGAGTAAGGATCAACGATATCTCCAGGATCCTTCAAGGATATTTCAATGTAAGGATCACATGCAGGAAGGATCATGTTCACATGAAATATTTCTTTAAGTGAACAGCATTCCAGGCTCTTGGTAACAAGTTTCCTTCCATGGTTAGCAACCTGTATGCCCCCTTTCCTGCTTCAGCTTCAATCAAGTAGGGACCTTCCCATTTTGGTGCTAGCTTCCCGTCAGCAGGATTGATGGTGTTTTGAAATGCTTTTCTCAACACCATATCTCCGACTTGGAACTTCCTTATCCTGACATTCTTGTTGTAGGCACCAGCCATCCTTTGTTGGTAGCTTGCCATCCTTATCCTAGCTAGATCCCTGTTTTCCTCAATAGTATCCAAATCCTGAGCTAGGGTTGTAGCATTTTCTTCAGGATCACGAGCACTTGTTCTAGCAGTTGGGATCACCATCTCTGTTGGGATCACTGCTTCTGCCCCAAATACTAAAGAGAAAGGTGTTTGGCCAGTGGCATTCTTGGGAGTTGTCCTATCAGCCCATAGCACATAAGGTAACTCCTCTGCCCATTTTCCTTTCTTGGATCCTAGCTTCTTCTTCAGATTGTTGATGATGATCTTGTTGGATGATTCTGCTTGACCATTGGCTTGTGGATGAACTGGTGTTGATGTTATCATCTTGATTCCCCAACTGTCACAAAAGTTAGTGGTTCTCCTTCCAATGAATTGAGAACCATTATCACATATAATTTCAGAGGGGATGCCAAATCTGGTTATAATGTTTCTTTTAATGAAGGATATGACTTCCTTTTCTCTGACTTGAGCGAAGGCTTCAGCTTCTATCCACTTGGAAAAATAGTCAGTCATGGCAAGCATAAATACTTTTCCACCAGGTGCTTTAGGGAGCTTGCCAACTATATCCATTCCCCATCTCATGAATGGCCAAGAGGATGGTATGGGGTGTAGTAATTCAGCTGGTTGGTGAAGGATATTGCTATGTCTTTGGCAAGGATCACATTTCTTAGCATACTCTACAGCATCCCTTTTCATGGTTGGCCAGTAGTATCCTGTTCTAAGGATCCTTGAGAATAATGCCCTGCCCCCAGTGTGGTTTCCACAATCTCCTTCATGGAAATCCTTCAACACCTCTTCAATTTCAGGACCCTCGATACATCTCAAATATGGTCCTGCAAGAGATCGCTTATATAATACATTATTCAGAATTGTGAATTGAGATACCTTAATCCTGAAAGCTCTAGGATTTTCTCCCATCGGGATCTCCCCGTGTTGCAAATATCCCATGATCGGTGAGATCCATGATCCTGAATTAGGTTGGGCTTCTTGACTAGGGATCATTGCAGTATCCTCTTCTATTTCCATGGCCACCTGTTTTTCAATAGCAGGAGCCAGGATATGGATGATAGGGATACTTATATCTTCTGGAATCTTCAAAGATGATCCTAGGTTGGCCAATGCGTCAGCTTCCGTGTTATCCTCCCTTGGTACCTGTGTTAAGCTAAAAGAAACAAAAGAGAGTGCCAATTCTTTGACTATCTCTAAATATTTGGTTAGTTTTTCACCTTTAACAGCATAGGATCCATTAAAGTGATTGGTGATCAATAATGAATCTACATATACTTCGAGATATTTTACCCCCATATCCTTAGCAATTTGTAAGCCAGCAATTAAGGCTTCATACTCAGCCTCATTGTTAGTTGCCTGGAACTCACAAGCTATAGAGTGGGGTATTATGTCCCCCTGTGGCGATTTTAGTAGGATCCCTAGCCCTGTGCCTTTGATATTTGAGGATCCGTCGGTGTGTAGTATCCAAGGATCCTTGGTCTCATCCAGCTGCTGGACCTCCAATTCTGCTCCCTTTTGTAGATCACTACTGAAATCAGCCACAAAGTCAGCTAGTGCTTGAGATTTAATGGCTGTTCTTGGTTCGTATCTTATATCATGGGCACTAAGCTTCACTGCCCACTTAGCCATTCTCCCTGACATATCCGGTTTCCTGAGGACATTCTTAATTGGAAAATTAGTTTTAACAATAATAGTATGAGTTTCAAAATAATGCCTTAACTTCGTGGATGCCATGATTAATGCAAGGATGAGTTTTTCGAGGTGTGAGTACCTGGATTCGGCATCAAGTAGACTTTTACTTACATAGTAGATAGGATATTGTGTACCTTCGTGATCCTTAACGAGGACAGCACTTACAGCGGTTGAGGATACCGCCAGATATAAGGATAACACATCTCCTTTTTCCGGTTTTGCTAATGCTGGTGCTGAGGACATATACTCTTTTAGGGCTTGTAAAGCATTTTCATGCTTCTCAGTCCATTCGAACTTCTTATTCTTCCTTAGGATATCGTAGAATTCTTTGCACTTTTCTGAGGATTTCGATATGAACCTGTTCAAAGCTGCTATCCTGCCTGTTAGTCTTTGAACATCCTTGGCATTGGCAGGAGACTTGATATTTATTAATGCTTTGATTTGTTCCGGGCTTGCTTCAATGCCCCTCTGGGTTACCATGTATCCTAAGAACTTTCCTGCCTTAACACCAAAATGGCATTTTGAAGGATTAAGTTTCATGTTGTAACTATCAAGGATATCGAATGCTTCTTCCATGTCCCTTAGGTGATCCTCAGCTTTCTTTGACTTGACCACCATATCATCTATGTACACCTCCATAGTTTTTCCAATTTGATCTTTGAACATCATATTTACCAGCCTTTGATAGGTTGCACCTGCATTTCTTAGTCCAAAAGGCATGGCAATATAACAATATAAACCGGTTGGGGTCATAAAGGCTGTATCCTCTTGGTCAGATGGTTCCATCTGGATTTGTTGGAATCCGGATGATGCATCCATAAAAGTTAACAGTTCATGCCCCGCTGTTGCATCCACCATGGAGTCAATGTGGGGTAATGGGAAAGGATCCTTGGGACATGCCTTATTCAAATCAGTGAAATCGACACATACCCTCCACTTTCCGTTTTTCTTTTGGACAACAACCACATTGGCTAACCATTTAGGATACTTTACCTCTCTGATCATACCTGCTCGAAGTAGTCTCTCTACTTCTTCTTGGATAATGGCATTCCTTTCTGGTGCAAACTTCCTCCTTTTTTGATGGATTGGCTTGATAGACCTGTCAATGCCAAGTTTGTGAGTAATAATATCCTTAGATATACCTGTCATATCTTCATGTTTCCAAGCAAAGGTAGATTTTCTTCTTTTGAGGAAGGATATCATGTCTTCTTTCATTTTGCCAAGGATCCCTGATCCGATATAGATTTTTGATTCAGGATCACTAGGGTCCAAGAGGATTTCATCTACATCTTGTTCCCTTGCCTCCAAGACGTTCCTCGGAGGATACTGTAATTGCTATTGCTCCCTTGGCTTCGAGGTTGGCTTCATGGATGAGGTATAGCAATCCTTAGCTTCTTGCTGGTCACTGTCGATCTTGATTATCCCCCATGGGCTAGGGAGCTTCACACATTGATGGTAGGTAGATGGAACTGCTTTCATGTCATGTATCCAAGGCCTGCCAAGGATAACGTTGCAACAAGATAAACAGTCAATAACACAAAATTTTTGGTAATTATGTAATCCTTCCACGTAGATTGGGAGTTTGATGTCCCCCAGAGTTTTCTTCGTTTCTCCACTGAATCCTACAAGCACGGAGGATCTTGGTGTGATGTCTGATTCTGGGATTCCCATCTTCTTCAAGACATCAAGCTGGATTATGTTCACTGAGCTCCCTCCATCGATAAGGATCCTGCGGACAAAATGGTTAGAGATAAAGAGAGTGATAACTAAACTATCATGATGAGGATCCTGGATGTTGATGCGATCATCCTCATCAAATGTTATCATCTTTTCTTCTGAGACGCTTGAGGTTCTAATAGGCCTTTCTCCATTGTCCATTTTTGATTCCTTTGCATGTCTTTTGGCCGCTGAAAAGGATGTTCCACAAATGTCTGATCCTCCGGATATGAAGTTAATCACTTGTGCGTTTGCCGGAGGTGCTGGAGCCTTTTCAGGGATCCTTTCAGGATCCTGGGTCCTTTGCTTTTTTCTTCCCAACAATTCCTTTAGATGCCCCTTGCTTAGTAGGTATCCAATTTCTTTTCTTAAGGCTATGCAATCTTCAGTTAGATGGCCGAAATCCTCATGGTATGCACACCATTTGGACTTGTCTTTAGTCCCGGATGGTTTATCATTCTTCCTGGGCCACCTAGCCTTTTCACCTAGATTCTGCATTGCAAGGATTAGTTCGTGATTGTCAACGGAAAAACAATATTCTGAGATTGGAGGATATTCTTCATCATCCTCTTCTTGGTCGACAGCATGCACATTCTTGTTCTCGTTTCTATGGTAGGATTTGAGCTTGTTGTTTTTGAAGGAGGATCCTTGCTTATCTTGTTTTGAGGATCCTACTTGTCTCTCCTGGATCCTCTTGTCATCCTCTAGCCGGATAAACCTGAGTGCTCGAGTTCTTACTTCATCTAAATTCCTGCAAGGTGTCATAACAAGATCATCATAGAATAATGAATCCTTAAGAAGTCCCATTTTGAAGGCTTCAACAGCCGTAGCCATATCCAAGTTGGGAATATCCAAGGATTCTTTACTAAATTTAGTTATATAATCCCTTAATGATTCGTTATTATTTTGAGTTATCCTGTACAAATCACTAGTTAATTTTTCAAATTTTCTACTACAAGAGAATTGGTTATTGAATAAATTAACTAAATTAGCAAATGAAGTAATAGAGTAAGGGGGAAGACTTAGCAGCCACTTAAGAGCTGATCCAGTTAGAGTGGATCCAAATCCTTTACATAGGCATGCTTCCTTTAACTTTTCTGGGATAGGATTGATTTCCATCCTTTCCCTGTATTGTGCTATATGCTCCTCTGGATCCGTCGTGCCATCATACAGCTTCATGGTAGGGATATGGAACCTTTTGGGCACCTCTGCATCACAAATTGGTGGTGCAAAGCGTGATACCTTGTGGCTTCCATCTGCAATCTCTGGGATAGGCTTGACTACCCCTGGAACACTTGAGATCATGTCCTTTAGTTTCTGTAATTCCCTGGCCATAGCGTGATTGGTACCTGTATCCTGCATGAATCCATGGTCAGTGGTAGGATAATTATTTAAAGTGTTACCTCCCATTGGGTTCAAGTTAGGGAATCCGTATTGCTGGGATTCTGGAATAACGGAGGGACCAGTGGAAGCAATGGTCTGCATTGGAATGAAGTCCCCTTGATGGACATCTAGATTCCCTGCTTGCAAACTTTTTAGGGATCCTGGCATCTGTAAGGATCCTGGTATCTGGGATGATCCTGGAACGAAGGAGGATCCTTGAACCTGGGATGATCCTGGAACAAAGGAGGATCCTTGGCCCTGGAACGATCCTGGAATAAAGTAGGATCCTTGAAACTGCTGTGCCCCCGGATAGGCTCCCGGATTCATGAAGGATCCCATATATTGAGGATAGGATCCTGCTGGCTGAAAATACGAGCCCGATGTCTGAGTCATTGCTGCTGACTTGAGATGTAATCCTCTCGTCTCCCCTGTGATCTGTACGTCTGGGATCCCTGATGGCTGAGAGGTGACCATTGGAGTCTCAAAACTCAAGGATTTTGGCATCAGTGGGGAATGATCCTCTGCCGCTTTCTTTTGTCTTTTGAGATCTCCAATCTCCCTGAGGATCCTGTCATTAGTTTCATCCTGCCGCTGCATACGATCCTTCATCTGCAAAATTAAAGCAAACACATCACTAGTACTGGGAATAGAAGAATTCATAGCAGAAGAAGATGGAGTTTTAGAGAAAGAAGGGGTTGGTCTCTTCTCAGCATTTCTCTGGGATCCTGTCGGTGGAGGAGGTAGAGTGGTTTGTGCTGAGGTGACTGCAGACATCGCCGTGGAAGTGTTCTTCGATGATGAAGCCATGTAACTCTTTGAAATGATTTCGAACAAAAGATTTTCTTTATGAATGAAGCACCAATTGCCCCACGGTGGGCGCCAAACTGTTTTGGTCAAAAATCACACAAGGATAATGTAACCAAACTTTATGTAAACGGGGTATGATGCTTGGTTAGCTATAAAAGTAAAGGATCACTTCTGTGATGAATATGCAAAGACACAATGATTTATACGAGGAAAAAGCCCTTGATCAATGTATGATCTCCGGCATAAAAAACCTCGGGTGATGGCAACTACCGATCACCAATTTCAATATAATAAAAATGTAGTTACAACTTCGGATGATAATGAGCTGAGTACAAGGATCACTGAGTGTCTAAGTGTTGAGAGTTGTGTCGTATGTTGTGTGTGTTCTTCCGAATGAGGAAGATGGGTATTTATACATGTGTAGGTAACTTATTTTAGGTAGATAGACCACTAATCAGCTCATTACCCCTTTAGAAATAAAGATAATCTAGCCTAAATTGCTGCCCTTAGATCAAGCCATGTTTCCATATCCGGCACAACGTTCATCTTCAATTCAGCTCTTGCCATATTTGTAAAAGCGCGTCCCTGGATCATGATATGTAGGGCATATCCTGCTAGATATTCCTGCAAAATAATATTGTAGTAATCGAAAATGACCGTTAGTACTAGGATCACCTCAATGTCCCGTGATCCTGATCCTGAGGTCCGGCTGAGGATCACTGCTTGCCAAAGAAATAAGGATCACTGGTTAGGATCACGTATAAGGATCATTCATAGTAAAAATCCAGCCCTAACAATAACCACAGTCTACTTTGGCTGCAAATTTTGAGATGGAATCTTTTAAATTCAAAATAAAACATGGGCAGCCAAATACTTTAAAGTATGAGAGCAGTGGTTTGATTTTATACAGAATTTCATAAGCAGTCTTTTTGTGCCTGGGTTGATTAAAACTCTGTTTTGGACATAGCAAGCAGTGTTTACTGCCTCTGCCCAAAAAGTTAATGGCAAACTTGAATCTGCAAGCATGGTTCTGGCAGCCTCAATCAAAGTTCTGTTCGTTCTTTCAACAACCCCATTTTGCTCTGGTGTTCTAGGGGTGCTGTATTGCCTTACAATCCCTTTGTTCACACAGAAGGCATCCAACTCCTTATTTTTGAATTTTGTGCCATTGTCACTCTTGAAGACTTTCACTGGAAGGTCAAATTGCTTTTCAACATGTGTCACAAAGTCTAGAAAAATGCCTGCAGTCTCATCTTTTGAGTGTAAAAAGAAAGTCCATGTAAACCTAAAGAAGTCATTAATAATAACCAAACAATATCTCTTCTTTTTGAGACTCATGACTTGAACTGGGCCAAACAAATCCATGTGCAGCATTTGCAAACACTGTGTTGTTTGGGACTCTTCAATGGACTTAAAGGAGCTTTTATGCTGTTTACCTTTTAAACAGGAAACACAATGCTCAGGACATGAAAATAGTTTTTGTGGTAGGCCTCTTACTAGGCCATTTTTTGAAATTTCAGTGATTGTCTTGAGATTTGTGTGCCCCAGTCTCCTGTGCCAAAGTTCTGTCTCTTTGTTAGAGGCAGCTGAGAACAGACAGGCGTCAGTTCTGGGACACTCTTTTGACATATCAACAACATAAACATTGCCACTTCTTTGAGCAACAAGTTTTGTTTTTCCAGATTTTATTATTGCTTCAATCTTTTCAACCATTTCTGGTCCAACAATCCTACAACACTCCTTTGTGAAGAATGACCCATACCCCTTATCACTCATTTGTGAGACACTCAGGAGGTTGAATTTCAGATTGTCTATCAGATTGACATTTTCAAATTTTACATTTCCAGACTGAACTGTACCAGACCCCAGAACTTTCCCTTTACTATTATTCCCAAAGGATATATCACCCCCTCCATGGATTTTGAAATCTTTGAGTAGGGCTTTACATCCTGTCATGTGCCTAGAGCCTCCACTATCTACATACCAAAGACTATCTAAGCATGCAGAAGCTCCCTGCACATGAAGTAAAAGGATTAGTTCATTAAGGTCTCCAAAGCCAATAAGGCTTTGGATGGGGTCTCAACAATGTCTGGGATGGTGACAGATGTATGGACAGTGGTTAGCTCAGGGGTTTGAACATTTTTGGGAATCTTTTTCTCTAACCACTGTTGGGGGTCTTAGCCAATCACCTCTTGATAACCAAAAGGATGTGTGTTCACTCTTGGTTTAGAGGGCTTTTTGTAAGCCTCATAAACATGTGGGATCATTTGGTATGATGGTTGTCCTTTACCTCTCCTGAATTGATTTGCAGGAGGTGCATCAGTCACTTGAACATCTCTTTGAACAGATGTTTGATTCAGCTGTTTTATGACAGCGGTTAGGACTGGGACAAACAGTGGTTGTTTCTTGGTGAATTTGACAGATGATGCTGATGAACTTAAGGATGTTTTTGCAATGTACTCATTCTTTTTCTCATCAAAGTTTTTGGGATACACATATTCCTTAGTTTTGTGGTTATTTTTACCACAGATGGTGCAGCTCTCAGCAGGTACAATGACACTTGTTTTGTTTAGATCATGTGCTTTTAGATGAAAATAGTCTTTTGTTAGATGATTCATTTTTTCACAAAAATCACAAAACAGGTTTTTAATCTTTTCTCTCTTCTTCCTTTTCTTAGATTCCTTTGCAACAGAGTTTTGAACCACTGTTGGGATATCTTTGATAGGAATGATCTTTTCTTTTGGAGCTTTAACACCATCAGTGGTTGTGAAATCCATTAGTTTGAACTTTTCCAGGATGTCACACTCATCAGACCATGTGGGTTTAAATTGATATTTCTCAATCTCCTCAAAAGTTGAGGATCCCACAGATCTTTCCAGAGTAATTTTGTAACCAAGTTTGTCAGTTATTTTAACCTCTTGGCCATTTTTGTTGGTTGGTATTATTTCAGTTGAACCGGCTTGATTTTCAGCAGTGTTTACAAGATCATCATATTTTCTATGTCCTATACCAAATTTGACATTGCTTTCAAGCTGTTTTGCAAGCATAACCTCATACCCTTTACAAGATTCCACCCATCTTTCACAAGTAATCTGGGTGGACTCCAACTCCTTTTTGCAAACTTGGTATTTTTCTACCATAGTTTGGAGTTGAGTTTTGGTTATGCTTTGCTCTTCTTTGAGACTGCTGATCACTTTATCTTTTTCGGCCAATTTGTTTCTAAGTTCTTTTAATGACTTTTCAAATTTGACTTCACCAGACAAGATTTTATCCCTAAGGTTTTCATTTACCTCTTTAATGTTAGCAAATGCAATAATACATTTGTCTGAACACAATTTTTCAAGAACTTGAGGTGTTACCTTGGCAGCAGCCATCATGGCACAATTACATTGATGATCACCTTCTTCATCAGCTCTCCCTTCTTCCTCACCAGCTTTCCTCACTTCTTCTTTCTCTTTGTCTTCTTTGGACCAAGGGTCAGACAGTGGTTCAATCAGGGTTTCTGAGTTTTCTCCCAGCAGTAGTTCACCAGCAACTGCATCCACTGTTTCAGCACTTAGTTGTTCACCTTCAGTTTCTACCCCTTCTGGTATTGACTCTAATGCCATCAAACACAAGTTATTATCAAAAGTATCATTAGATGCATAGAGAGCAAAATTTTCATCACCAAGTTCATCAGGCATGCTGCTCCAATCAACAAAGCCTTGTGTGAAAAAGCTTTGCTGATCTAGTTGTGCCACTGTTGGAGCAGCTTATTGAGGTGTAACAGGTTGCACCTGTGCCTGGGGAACAGGGGCCTGAACATACTGAATTTGTGGAACAGTGGTTTGAATATAATGCACAGGCACAGGGGTTGCAGCATAGTGAGCAGTGTTAACATGTGCTGCAGGGGTATATTGGGTATAGTGCACAGTGTTTTGTTGTTGTGGTCTAGGGTTTGAGCTAGGATGAGTAATTATTGGACCAGTGGTTTGACTCCTACATTCCCTAGCAAAATGACCTAGCCTATTACACTTGTAACACTTGATTTTTGACTTATCCAACCCCACCCTTAAATCCCATGAAGCCCTGGGAATTTTCTCCCTGTTCTTTTGTAGAATTTGCTTGTTCTAACACTAAGCAAAGCCAATTGATGCAAAATGTCCATCTCTTCTAAGTCAGTGGGATCAAAATGTTTCAAATCATTGAGTTCAAAACACAAGTTATCTGACATCTGGTTTTCACTATTTGCAGTGAAAGCATAATTTGCAGAGTGAGGATCAGAGTTGTTAAAACCAGCAGTTATGTCAATAAAATGATCAAAACTCTAATCCTTACTGCTGCTGCCAGATTCTTCCTGACCAAAAAGAGCTGTGCTGCCAAATGAATAGTCATCTGCAACTTTTCCAGACTCTTGCAACCTCCTTTTCTGGTTTATCTCCCTTTCATAGGTCAAGAATCTACCATGGAGTTGGGTCAAGGTCAGATCCTTGAACTCAGCTGAATTTCTAGTAACAAATGCAATTGTGTCCCATTTTTCAGGTAGTGATCTAAGAAACCTGCTATTTTGAGTTGCATTTGAAAATGTAACTTTAACAAGCCTTAGTTCACTAATGAGACAGCTAAAACGTTCAAACTGTTGGGTTAAGGATTCACCCTTGATGTGACAAGATGTTTCATACTACTGATTCAGAATTTCCCTGTTGTTTTCAATAACCTCTTCTGTTCCCCCAAATTGTTCTTTCAATGCATCCCACAATTCTTTGGCACTATTACAATGTAACAGTCCAGCATAGATTTCATTGGGTAATGCAGAAGCTATGATGCTAAATGCTTTGGCATCGAGTTCGAACTTTTGAAAATCAGTTTCAATATAGTTTTCAGTTGGTTTAGGGACGAACTTCTTTGTATCCTCAGCACTTGGCACCATAGGAACATGGGGACCAAAGACAACAAACCTCCAACATCCAGTATTCTGTTAAGCAAGGATGTGACCCATCCTTCTCTCCCAGATGTTGTATTCATTACGTTTAAGCATAGGTGGTTTGAAAAGAGAGCCAATGTTATTCTTATCATCTTGCGATTGTGACGTCATCCTAGTTGTTTTACAGGCACTGATTAATCAACTTTAATGGTGATGAAACCTTGCTCTGTTTTTCAACAAAACGAACAAACTATCAGTATCAATGATTATAAGCTGAACTATTTATGTCAAAATGATTGTTAAATCAAATTTGACTGTCCAAGCTCTGATACCAATTGTTAGGATATGAGTTTGGTTTTGATTGTGTTTTGTTAGGATCGGAGGTTCTCATGATTGTGTTTGTTTGTATAAATTGATCATTCAGAGAATATTAAACAGTGTAAAGTGCAGCAGAAATGAATACAAACTTTGTAAACACAATCCAAAGAAGATCCCTCAGCCTGATACTCCAAGGTTGGTTGCACAAGATGAAAGGATTGGACTGGAGAAGAAGAATCTACTCAGTCAATCAAATGTAACAATACAGGGTACTGCTCCATTTATAGGCAAACCAAACCACTGAAGCATCTCAGCTGACGTCACCATGATAGTGACATCTAACAAACTAACAACCTATATACACTGCTCTAAACAAACTACTGATATGCAACATCTGATTATCAGTACAATACAAAACAAGAGATAACAACTGCTTCACGTTCCACTGTTGTAGCCTGAGCACTGATGTTGAACTTCAGTGCTTTCTTCAAAGGTGATCAGTCTTTGAGTGGGCAGTGCTTGTGTCTTCAGCAGTACTTAGGAAACAGTAGTAGATAGAGCAACAGTGTTTGTCTTTAGGGTTTCATCAGTGTTTGGTTCATCAGTTGTTGTAGTGAGCAGTACTTAAGATCCATCAGCTGTTAGATTACCACTGTCAAGGGGAAAGCAAAGTGTAGGCTGCTGCTTATTGTTAGTCCACTGATGTGATCCGGTTTTGGCTTTACATTATCTGTTCCTCTGGTAGGGTTCAATCCCAACAATCTCCCTCTGGAACAGATAATGCCAAAACCCTTCATTGTTCAGGACCTTTATTTCTCACCAAAAGTTCCTTAGCTTGTCTTTTAAATTTAGCTTCAAATTCCTTGGAACTTAGATCATCTTCATCCCTACACAGTGTAAGTTCAAGGAGATCCTGCAAATCTTCAACACTAAGGCCTAGTGCTTCTTTCCTTGATATGTACTTCATTTCACCATTGGTTCTGACCAGAGTCAATACGTGGGTCTTTTGATCAGATATCCACTTTAGTATTTTTAAACCAAATGGGTTTCTTGGGAGAGATTTATTCTTTGATGAGTTTGGAGATGATGGCCTTGTGAACACTTGCAGACTTTCAGACATTCTTTTGAAGGCTTGTTCAATGACTTTGTTTGCTGCAGCTATGTCTTCTGCAGTTTCTTTTTCAATTTGCTCTTGCCTTTCAATCTCTGACATGTCTGTTGAAGTGTTTGGTGATGCAGGTTTGTTTAATACCTTCCTAAAAAGGTTTTGAAGCTTTGTTAAAGTTTCTTCTTTTAGACCCATTTTAGTGATGGTATCATTGAAGTACTCTGCTTCCTTTTCTTTGACCTCTTCTTCAGACAGTTGTTTTCCCTTTCCTTGGTTTATCACAAGAGTAGGATTGTCTGCTGATTTGAACAGTGTTCCGAGGTTTTCAATCTGTTGTTCAAGCTTCATCATTTGTTCACGTTTCCTTGAAGTGCCTGAAACAGTTATCTTTCTTTTCTTTAGCCTTTCATAGGCTTCATCAGTCTGCTGCATTGACCATTTTGATATGGCTTCAGTAGTATCCATTTTTGCATCCACCAGCTCCTTTTTCTTTCCTTTATACTCAGCAGTTAGGTCAACAATGAGCTTTTTGTATTTGCTCCATTTTGGAGCATTCTTTTTCTTTGTAGGATCATTCTTGATTCTTTCAATCCTTTCTGCCTCATGCTTTAGAGCAACTAATGGCCATTCTTCGAACTGTTGTTCTTCAGCAGGATAGAATTTCTCTTTCATGATGTAGGCTAGACATTGTTTTCTTAACCTTTTCTTTTGATCAGCCTTTTCTTTGTTTAGCTCTTGTGCAAATTCTTCTATCTGCTTTACTTTTGTGAAGTAGAACTCCAGTCTTTTAGCAATGCCTTCGTCACTTAGACCTTCACTTTCACTATCAACCTTAGCTCTTACTTTAGCTTGCCTTGCCTTGATCTTGAGGTAATCTTCCATATCTTCTGGTGCCATGTAGCCTATGAGTGAGGAGAATCTTCTTTTTGAAGGATCTTCTTCTGTATAGAATTGCCTAATCTCATTTTTGATAGCTTCAAGTTCTAGTGGATATTGTGCAGCATTAGGATCGTGTATACCCTCATTGGCAGAGATTGGCTTTCTTTTTCTATTGAAGAGCTTTGGTTGTGATGTAGGAAAGGTGAGAGCAGTGGTGGATGGTTGACTAACAGCTGTTGAAACAACTGGTGCCTCAACCGCTGTTGTCATTACAACTACTGATGTATCAGCAGATGTCTTCTGCTTTTGAGCAGGGGTTGTGATGGCAGTTGTTTGAGTGGTGATAAGTGGCTGACTAACAGCAGTTGAAACAACTGGTGTTTCAACCACTGTTGCCATTACAACAGATGTTATAACATTTGCCGTCTTCTGCTTTTTGGCAGGAGGTGATGATGGATTGGCTGTTTTTGATGGTGATGGTGGTTTTGGTGCTGTAGACACAGATGGTGGTGGAACAAGAGTTGTGGTGGTGTGTGGTGATGTGGTGTGTGTTGATACTGCAGTTTTGATTTGGCTACTTTCTGGCTCAACATATATACCGTCATCAATTCCCTTTTTCTTCCACTTGATCTTCTCCCCCTTTTTGGCATTATCTGAGAAGGGTTCGTTCATGAAGAGAACAGTGGAGGGAACTTTTCCAGAGGCACTTTGAATGTGAGCTTTGATATCTGCTTGGGTATCCTTGAATCTTGATTCCACCATATTGGTCAGCTTTTGAACATGTATGGCATGCTGCTGATCTGCCATCTGCTTTTGTCTTTCCAGCAGTGGTTGGAACATGGTCCATAACTCATTTGCAGCAGGTGCTTGTTGAGCAGATGCTTGAGCAGGAGGAGCAGTTGATTGGGCTTTCTGAGCTTTTAACAGCTGCTGCACCATATCTTTTATTTCAGCAACTAAAGTTTCAAGGTTTTCGACCCTGCCCGTCAATTCCTGATATCTTGAATCATCACCTGAGTTAACAGGATTATCTGAATCCCCACCAGCAGTGGTTTTACCAATGAATGACTTAGGAACAGAGTCCCAAAAGTCAGCCATTGATGCTCCTTGTTCTTGGTACTGGGGACTTCTTTCTTCAGCACTTGATAACCTTTTGATGTTGCCAGTAGTTAATACAATCTCACTGGTGGTTCTTAGTGGTGCTATTGAAGAAATTGGCTTCAAGGGAGTCTTATGAATGTAACCACTTTCCAAATGTAAACCAGTGGGTTCAACATTTGTAGTGGCTGCTCCACTTGAACTACTAACAGGAATTACTTGTAATTCCTGCAGTGTAACCTCCTCATTTGTTGCTGTGATAACAGAAGTGTCAACATCAGACCCAGTCACCTGTTGAAGTATACTCTCAGTAATAGGTGTTTGAGAGGAACTGGTTTGTGTCTGAGTAACATCAGCTGTATGCAACAAGGGTATAGTGGATGGTGGTATTATATGAGGTGAGGGTAAAGGAGTTGAAAGAGACATGTCCTTGGGATCAGGACTGTGGAAGATGGATCTGGGTGGGTCCAGAGCTTCATATTGTGGGGTCCCTGTGCTTACAACCTGATCCTTTTGTGAGGATTCAGGAGGAGTTTGAGGCAAGGATTGAGATCTTTCGTCCATCTGCTGTGAGGAAGTAGCAGCAGTGGTTATTGGTGACTTTTGTGCTGTCCTTGGCATTGACTCTGGGATCTCATCTTCCAGAGTTGCCTTTGGTTTGGATTTGGTGGGCTTTCTGGATGTTCTTCTTTTTGTCTTTTTAGTGCTGGCAGGTGTGGGTTTCAAAACAGTGGGTGCGCTGCTTTGATCACCTGGAGTAGTGGGCTCAGCAGCAGATACCTGAGGAGCAGTTTCATCTGCTAAATTCTGCTCAGGTACCCCTGCTTTTGTTTTTACAGGGGCTAACATCCTTGAGAAAGTCTCAGGTGTTAAGCCGTTTATTTGAAAAGGAGAACCTTGTTTGAGCAAATCTGCATCTTTCTTTTCAAATTTGTGTTCAAGATAATAACTCAGAAATCGTGGAAAGAGCAGAAATGCTTTGCTGTCAACATTCTTTACCATATCATTAAAAATTTCCTGGGAGTAATTGTAATCTTTATTATTTAAAATAGCATAGCCCAGACATTGAATTTTTAATGGTATTTCATTGAATGATGTTGTTTTATTTGAAGCACACATGAAAAGTGTGTGAAATAAAAATCTAATAACCTTTTTGTAAGGTATCCCTTTTAGGTTGTTCTGCATATCCTCTGTTCAGAAAATCATTTTTCAACTCGGTTTTTGAGAAAGAAATTTTACCTTTCTGATCATCGAGTTTGAAGACCTCTGAAATAGATTGCGGAGTGATTTGGATGGTTTTACCCTTTATTGAGGAGTTTATGGCTTTGATGACATCATCTTGTTTCTCAAGAGTGGCATTTTTCCAGAACTCTCTCTGGGTTTCTAGGAAGATGGGAGCATCTGTTGTTAACAAAGTTTTATACTTTGATGCAGATATCGTGTCTATGATGGAATTGAAGGTGTCGTCGGTTGTGGGTTTTGTGAGTATTCCCAAATAGTTGTGAGGAGCTTTGAATGGTATTTCACTTGGTTCAACAGCCATTTGAGTGGCGTCTTTAGGAGCGGATGAGGAAGATGATTTTGATTTTGGTTTCGATTTTGATTTCGTCATTTTGATGAAGAAGATCGAAGAAAGTTTTTGTGAAGAAGAGTGGGAAACTGCTTTGTGAAGAGAATATTTGGAATTCAATTCGACAGTGTGAGCCCCTGTTTGGGTTTAATCAGGGTTTTATTTTAGGGAAAAAGTGAATGCTGATGTGGCAGCGGTTATAATGATCTGACGGCTAAAAACTGACCACATGCCAACCCCTGATGAAATGGTAAATAATCGAGGACAGTTGTTTTGACAACCACTGATGGATCAGGCATCAGTACTTACAACGATAATGAAATGAAGCAGTGGGTGTATCAGTGGATAGAAGAATGATTTTAAACATCAGTGTCTTTGAAAGAACAGAGGTTGACTATCAGCAGTGGACAGACTTTAGAGAGCAGATGTTGAGGCACAACAGTACAATAGTGGTTAAAGACAATAATGAGGATCATTGGTATAACAACTGTTTGTGCAGTAGTGTTTTGACTTTTGACAAATAATTTTAGCATCTGCTTGTTCAGATGTAGGAATTGATTTTGTCTTATGAAAGCACAATATCTTATTTGACATCTGTTGAGCACCAGAAATGCTATACTTAACAAAATACATTTTAGATGTATATTATCAAGATTAAATTGCCACCAGTTATCTACAGATTTTTTTGTTCAAGGTTTTGCCAAATGTCCATTATTCCAGACAGTGGCTTAGCATCCCAGATGATGAAGACATTTCTACTAAGGCTACTCATTTTGTGTCTAATTACTTGAACTAGAACATGAGTATCTCAGTAGTTCAAAATCAATTTGCAATCAATTTTTGTTTTTTGATATGTGACAACCAAACTTGAGCTTAACATGACCTTGATATGTGTGCCATTTCCTTTTGATCAGATTTAAGGATAGTAATTTCACACAGAAATAAGGAAATTGTATCCTGCCAGAGATGAGCTTTTACTATCAAAAATTAGTAAAAGTACAAAATATATTTTATAAAAAGTAATATATATCTGGTTTTATTTAGAGAAAAACACCTTAAAAAAATTAAAGGAAGTTTTGAAAATCATCAAAAGGATCTGACAGCTTTTCAAGTAAGAACATGATCATATCATTCTCAAGTTATTTTGATCATTGTTTAGGGTCATTTTCTTGACAATTGATTGTAAACACTTCTTTTAAGGTCAATCACTGGAGATGCCATTGTTACTTGAACGATTCCAGTCTTTGATGAAAGCACACAGTTGCATGATGACCACTGTTTACCCAACTTTGACCTCATAAGTGTTCTATGCTTATACTCTTTTTCTTTTGGATTCAAAAGTTTTGAGATAACCACACTTTGAGATTTGTTCATTTCCCTTCTCCCTTTTTACCCTTTCCATTTACATGTTCAGAAATACTCACAGGGAGGTTTTATTTTGAGGAAGCTTAGTCCAGAATCATTTTGAAGTAATGTTTTGAAAGATCTGGCCACATTTGCACATGTTTTAATACCAATTCTCACATTACGTATGATTTGGACTGTTTTGACACCTTATTTTCTTAATGTGTTTTGACAAAGTTGATTTGGTCCTTTTGAGGATTCTCAACCTGCCTTCTAGCACATAAGAAATTTTGACTAAAGCTTTATTTCCCTCTTTCTATGTTAGCAGAACACTAGTGTTTATATGAACATAGGTTTTGCTAATCTGAGGTGCATACTTTAGTGTAAAATATGATGAAAACATCACAGATTTCATAACAGCATTTGAAATCAATTTTGAATGAAGATCAACATACCATAGTTACCAGATAAGTTTCCAGATCTGGAAACTATGAGTGATTTATGCATGACATCACCAGCTGTATGAGATTTGTGAATCTTATGACATCTTGGTTGTTTTACAGAGCTTTTGAGTCATCACTTTGAACATGATTTCTCGTTACTCTGTTTTTCAACTAAAATACGACCAACCTTAGTATCAATGAATTGTGAGCTGAACTGTTACGTCAAATTGATTGTTAGATCGAATTTGACTGTCCAAGCTCTGATACCAATTGTTAGGATTGGAGGTTCTCATGATTGTGTTTGTTTGTATAAATTGATCATTCAGAGAATATTAAACAGTGAAAAGTGCAGCGGAAATGAATACAAACTTTGTAAACACAATCCAAAGAAGATCCCCTCAGCCTGATACTCCAAGGTTGGTTGCACAAGATGAAAGGATGGGACTGGAGAAGAAGAATCTACCCTGTCAATCAAATGTAACAGTACAGGGTACTGCTCCATTTATAGGCAAACCAAACCACTGAAGCATCTAAGCTGACGTCACCATCATAGTGACATCTAACAAACTAACAACCTATATACACTGCTCTAAACAAACTACTGATATGTAACATCTGATTATCAGTACAATACAAAACAAGAGATAACAACTGCTTCACGTTCCACTGTTGTAGCATGAGCACTGATGTTGAACTTCAGTGCTGTCTTCAAAGGTGATCAGTCTTTGAGTGGGCAGTGCTTGTGTCTTCAGCAGTACTTAGGAAACAGCAGTAGATAGAGCAACAGTGTTTGTCTTCAGCAGTCTTTAGGGTTTCATCAGTGTTTGGTTCATCAGTTGTTGTAGTGAGCAGTACTTAAGATCCATCAACTGTAAGATTACCACTGATGTGTGAAAAATGCAACATATATATTACATCAAATGAGGCATAAAACTAACCCTTTTTAAGTACTAATGTTGGAAAAAGTGCGCTTTTGTCTTCCTTTTGTATTTTCAGGGTTAAAAGAGCTTAAATGAACAAAAGAAGCAAAAATACAGCCAAATCCAACATAAATACAAAGAAAAGGAAGAAACGTGGCATGCCCGACTCCTCGACAGCATCTCCCAAAGCAAAAACAAGAAGAAAGCTGAGCATGGGGCTGTGCCCAGCTGAGCATGGGGTTGTGCCCAGCTGAACACGGGGCTGTGCCCAGCTCAACACGGGACGTGTCCAGCTCAACACGGGGCCGTGCTCAGCGAGCACGGGGCCGTGTCCAGGATGGTCAGCCCTGGCAGAAAAGACAAAAGTGATAGAGGCTTCTGTTGCCTACCACGGGGCCGTGCCCAGCGGACACGGGGGCGTGGTCAGAGTACTGCAGGCGCATTTATTGTAATTGCGAATTAAAATTAATGAAGAGAGAGAGTGTCAGATGGACACGGGGCCGTGCCCAGGCTTCTGTTCAGCCTATAAATAGGAGTGCTTGGAGCCATTTCAACTCATCCCTTGGCACACCACCTCTCTCACACTTCATCCACCACCCACCACCACCATAACACCATTATCCATTGTCCACCATAACAATCAAGGCCATGTTTGCCTAAGTCTCTTACATCACTTGGTGAAGACAAGTGTTTAGTATAATACTTTTTATTTTTAATCTTTTGCACTTTTTATTTGGTTTTGTATTAATGACTTTAATAACTAGTTACTTATGTTGAAGGTGATCTTTCCTTATCGTTTGTCCGTAGTGTCTTGGAATTATTTTACTGTCTATATAAAATAAAGGATTTTCACCATTCATATCTCCACGGTCTATATGGAGGTATGTTGGCTACCTGGTCGGGGGTTAAGGGAACGGTTTGGTAAGGGTCTTGCCCTTGTTCAGCGTTTAGAGGTCCTGCAAGGGACCTGGGTCAAATTTAATAGGATCTCCTTCAATGCCCATAGGTATTGGATGGCGGGGATCCAAACTCTTTGACCCCCTCATAAGTTAACTACTATTAATACTATAACCCGGCTATTTAGGACTGTATCCCTGCTGACTCAGACTACTTAGTCGAGGGTAACGTCACCGCCAAAAGCGGGGCCTACCATAATTTGCATTAATAACTTAATTCATTATCTTCCAATAATCCAACCCTTTAGGATTGTATCCTTGCTGACTCAAACTACTGGGTTGAGGGTAACGTCGCCTTCAAAAGAGGGGCCTACTACAATAACTAAGATAATCTCTTAAACAAGTACAAAAGTGCGAAAATAATCAAAGGTTATACTAATACACGAGTCGGATCCAAGTGATTCATCTTGTCTATCTGTTTTTATTTTTATTTTATTTTTCAGCATTTAGTTAGTTTTTATTTTCTTAGTTTAAAAACCTTTTCTAACTTTTTGATTTGATTAGACGTTGAGGATAAACCGGTACTAAAAGCTCTTGTGTCCTTGGACGACCTCGGTATCTTACCAACACTATACTACGTCCACGATGGGTGCACTTGCCCATATGTGTGTTTAGTGTTAGTAAATATCGTGTTTTATAAATTTAAAACTTGGCTAAAAGTGTAAAAAGGACTTAAAATATACAACAAAAATATATTACACTACACGCACAGCAAGTTTTTGGCGCCGTTGCCGGGGACACAAGGATTTTAAGAAAGCTTAAAATCGACGGCCTAATCAGTTTTTCAAAACCTTTTTAAAACGCGCGCACATTTTTTCTGCATTTTAGTTTAGTTTGCATTTACAGTAGCCTGAACACGGGGCCGTGCTCACTGAACACGCCCCCGTGCTGCATATTTTTAGTTAGATACCCAGATACAAAGTCTGAACACGGGGCCGTGCTCATTGAACACGCCCCCGTGTCCAAGGTGACCAGTAACTTTAATTAAAACGCCCAGATACAGATCCTGAACACGGGGCCGTGCTCACCAGACAGGGGGCCGTGTCCAGCTTCTGTTTCCGTCTTTATTTTTGTTTTCTGGTCCCGAGACTCAGTTGTGGTCTGCTGAGTGATTCTTATGGATCAATACTCAGGAGGTTACAACTACACCTATGAGGAGGATGAGTATATGAGAGACTATTGCACTAATTGTGGAAACCCGCACTCGGTACAATATTGTAACTTGTTTCAACCATCCACTTCATACAACTATTATGAGAAGCCCAGGTACGAGCCATCAACTTCATACACATCCTATGAAGACCAAAGGTATGAACCTCCTCCCTCATACTCATATTTTGATGAACCAAGGTATGAGCCCTCATACTCATACTTTGAAGATTCAAGATATGAGCCACCACCTTCATACTCTCATTATAAGGAACCATGGCGTGAACAACCCACCTCATATGGGTACTATGAAGAACAAAGTTTTGACCCTTATCCATCATATACTTACAATGAAGAACAATGGTGTGAACCATCTACTTCATATGAGTACTATGAGGAGCCAAGGATCGAACAACCGGATTCAAGCTTCGAGGATCCCAATTCTTTTTCTCTCACCGAAGTGACCAATAGGATATTAGAACACATTAAAACTATCGAACGTTGCATAAAAGAATCTCGCGCAAGGGAAGAGGAGTCCCGCGCAAGAGAAGAATTAAATTGTAATAATAACGTAGAGATAGTTGAAAATGTAAAAATGGAAGAACAAGAAAGTGAAAAACCGACACATGAGTAAAACAACAAAAGAGGTGAGGTCGATAACGTTAAATTTCAAGAAGAGTCTAATTTTGAAGAAATTAATCTCTTGTCACCTTCTTTTGAAAATCATTGTTTAGTAACCCCTCATGCTAAGTTTTTAAAAGAGCTAAACACTAATACTAAAATTGAAGAAATGGTAAGTGTTAAGTTAACTAATGATCAAACTTCGCTAATAAAAAAAGATCCTTTTGAAATTAACATTACGCCGGTTCCATGTTTTTTTTCAAAATTCCTTTATTAGTAATATTACAATTGATAAAGATCTTTGTGTTAATTTAATGCCAAACTACATTTTCGAAAAATTAAGTATTAGTGATTTTTCTCCACTTCAAATACCCATTTTTCTATCTAATCGGAAAATAATAAAATCAATCGGTGTAGTTGAGGATATCTTGGTTCAAACAAATCAAATGGTAATCCCAACCGACTTTGTCATCCTTGTTGACGCTCCTCTAGTGTTGGGACGGCCTTTTGTAAAAACTCATGAAGCTTTGAAAAACCGGAAGTACAACAATCTACCTCTTCAATTAGGGGCATTCAAAAGGAGCATAGATCTTGAGCGCTCAATGAAATATCCTTTTGGCAATAATGACCCCCTAATTGAAGATGAGCCAGAACCACCCGATAAGGAGGGTCTAGCCAAGGACCCTTATAAACGTGGCGCACCACGGAGGCATTCCGCGGAACTATCCTTAGTTTTAGATTAGTTTAACTTTTATGCTTTCTAGTTTAGTTTTAATTTGCAGGAATAAAACACACTCGGGATAGTGAAGGATACTAAGGGAAGCTTGAACCAACACCCCATGCACAAAAATAGAGCCTCTCGACAATTTTTCTTCATTACTGCAAGTTCAGCACGGGGTCGTACTCACCCAACACGCCCCGTGCCCAAGGTTCTGCAGAAAATGCCCAGTTCAGGTAACTGGACACGGGGCCGTGCTCACTGAACACGCCCCCGTGCCCAGCCTTCTGTTTACTTTTGGTACTGGCAGTCTGGACATGGGGCCGTGCTCAGCCAACACCACCCCGTGTTCAGCTACCCAGTACCATAAAATCTTGTTTTTAACCCACTTTTACACATTTTAATCAGCCGAAAAAACTTATTTTTGGGACACATTGAGGACAATGTGTAATTTAAGTGTGGGGGGTGCTAAAACCTTGAATTTTGCAAGTCCTATTAACAAGCCTTACACAAAACTCTATTGGAACCGCTAATCACCCCAAATTTTTTTCAAAAACATTTCGTTTTTCTTTTACTTGTCTTGGTTTAATTTGGGAATAACAAGTTCTAAAAAGGGTATATTTTTACAAATTTACAACCGATAGCGTCATGATAAAAAGAACCAACATAAGAAAATTATGAAAAGGCATGACAAATCTAGTTAAAATTTAATTATATATACTTGATCACATTATAAACCCATTCCCACAACAAGTGAGTTTTGAGCCTTTATTGAGCATACAAATACACATCTTTAGATTAAATGCTCATTTTTCGTTTCTTGTGTGAATAGCCGCTTGGTTTCTTACAACTCTAGAACTTGCCACGACGATACATTCCCGGTCCTTACCAACTTAAACCCGAGTAAGTAAATGATGGAGGCATTAGGACTAACCCCTTTTTATTTCTACACCATTATTTTTCTTTTTCTTTTTACCACCTACCCAAAATCCCCCTAGTTAACCCCTTTGAGCCTAAACCTTTTCATTTCTTAACCCAAAACAAACACCCTTTTTCCCACCAAAACCCCTTTTTCATTTTAAACCCTTTATTTTAGTAACAAAGCGCGGTTTTTCTTATGACTTCCTTATCAAAAAAAAAGAGAGAGAAAAATGATGATAATAATGAAGCCAAAAGAAATAAACACACAAGGTTATCAAAAAGAACTTTGTTTGAAAAGTTGCTTCATTAAAATAAAACGTCAAAAAAAAATAAAAAACAAAGTCTTACGAAAACCGACGCTTTTTACGCTTTTCTCCCTTTTACTAACCACTAACCCAACCACCCACCTTTAGCCCAAGCCTAACCCTTCACCCAGAAAGTCCTCTTGATATTTACGAAGGTAAAAAGTTAAAAAGGAGGAGGATTGATTGCTTGGCAAGCCTATGGTAGGAATAAGTTCCATGCCGCTCTCGAGAGATTCACTAAAAATACACCTTCGGCCGAGTGTGAGTGATTTCCCCTGTGAGGTATGTGAACTTGTATATAAATGAAATTTTAAAAAGGCATGTTATGCCCTAATAAGTAATTTATCCTATGGAATGTTCTAAATAAATCATAACGAATATGATTGTAAATAGTATAAAAATAAAACCCAATAAAGATCTTGGATTCCCGACACTCAAGACAAGCCCAAAACCTTCTCTTCTACCCATTCCATTTGGGAGTGTAAGCAACATATTAAAGAGTTTTGCTTGAGGACAAGCAAAGATTCAAGTGTGAGGGTATTTGATGTGTGAAAATACAACATATAAATTACATCAAATGAGGCATAAAACTAACCCTTTTTAAGTACTAATGTTGGAAAAAGTGCGCTTTTGTCTTCCTTATGTATTTTCAGGGTTAAAAGAGCTTAAATGAACAAAAGAAGCAAAAATACAGCCAAAACCAACATAAATACAAAGAAAAGGAAGAAACGTGGCATGCCCGACTCCTCGACAGCATCTCCCAAAGCAAAAACAAGAAGAAAGCTGAGCATGGGGTTGTGCCCAGCTGAGCATGGGGTTGTGCCCAGCTGAACACGGGGTTGTGCCCAGCTCAACACGGGGCGTGTCCAGCTCAACACGGGGATGTGCTCAGCGAGCACGGGGCCGTGTCCAGGATGGTCAGCCCTGGCAGAAAAGACAAAAGTGATAGAAGCTTCTGTTGCCCACCACGGGGCCGTGCCCAGCGGACACGGGGGTGTGGTCAGAGTACTGCAGGCGCATTTATTGTAATTGCGAATTACAATTAATGAAGAGAGAGAGTGTCAGACGGACACGGGGCCATGCCCAGCGGGCACGGGGCCGTGCCCAGGCTTCTGTTCAGCCTATAAATAGGAGTGCTTGGAGCCATTTAAACTCATCCCTTGGCACACCACCTCTCTCACACTTCATCCACCACCCACCACCACCATAACACCATCATCCACCACCATAACACCATCATCCACCACCATCATCCATTGTCCATCATAGAGTGTGTGAGTCGTCTCGGGATCCAAGATTGATCGTAAGAGTTCTTGACAATCAAGGCCATGTTTGCCTAAGTCTCTTACATCACTTGGTGAAGACAAGTGTTCAGTATAATACTTTTTATTTTTAATCTTTTGCACTTTTTATTTGGTTTTGTATTAATGACTTTAATAACTAGTTACTTATGTTGAAGGTGATCTTTCCTTATCGTTTGTCCGTGGTGTCTTGGCATTATTTTACTGTCTATATAAAATAAAAGATTTTCACCATTCATATCTCCACGGTCTATATGGAGGTATGTTGGCTACCTGGTCGGGGGGTTAAGGGAACGGTTTGGTAAGGGTCTTGCCCTTGTTCAGCGTTTAGAGGTCCTGCAAGGGACCTGGGTCAAATTTAGTAGGATCTCCTTCAATGCCCATAGGTATTGGATGGCGGGGATCCAAACTCTTTGACCCCCTCATAAGTTAACTACTATTAATACTATAACCCGGCTATTTAGGACTGTATCCCTGCTGACTCAGACTACTTAGTCGAGGGTAACGTCACCGCCAAAAGCGGGGCCTACGATAATTTGCATTAATAACTTAATTCATTATCTTACAATAATCCAACCCTTTAGGATTGTATCCTTGCTGACTCAAACTACTGGGTTGAGGGTAACGTCGCCTTCAAAAGAGGGGCCTACTACAGTAACTAAGATAATCTCTTAAACAAGTGCAAAAGTGCGAAAATAATCAAAGGTTATACTAATACACGAGTCGGATCCAAGTGATTCATCTTGTCTATCTGTTTTTATTTTTATTTTATTTTTCAGCATTTAGTTAGTTTTTATTTTCTTAGTTTAAAAACCTTTTCTAACTTTTTGATTTGATTAGACGTTGAGGATAAACCGGTACTAAAAGCTCTTGTGTCCTTGGACGACCTCGGTATCTTACCAACACTATACTACGTCCACGATGGGTGCACTTGCCCATATGTGTGTTTAGTGTTAGTAAATATCGTATTTTATAAATTTAAAACTTGGCTAAAAGTGTAAAAAGGGCTTAAAATATACATCAAAAATATATTACACTACACGCACATCAACCACTGTCAAGGGGAAAGCAAAGTGTAGGCTGCTGCTTATTGTTAGTCCACTGATGTGATCCGGTTTTGGCTTTACATTATCTGTTCCTCTGGTAGGGTTCAATCCCAACATGTTTTATGTTTTAAATAAGATGAAGATGAATGAGTTATGCAGCGGAATTAAAATGGAACAAACTTTTCACAATCAAACAGGAGAAATGCTTTTAACAAACAAGTTTAACATTGAATCGAATGATTGAATTTATTTTCAACAACGATTACAATATGCAAGTATGCAACAAACTCCCCCTCAGCCTGAGCTCACAGAATTTGTTCGTGCAGGAAGATGATGGTGAAGAGCTAATAGAACAATACAGAGCACTGTTCTATTTATAGGCACGAACAAACCACTGAAGCATCTAAGCTGACGTCACCATGAAAGTGACATCTAACCTCCTAACAAACTCTAACCTCTGATCTATACAACCTCTGCTATGCTAACTACTGTTATTACAATTCATTACATAAAGTAAACAAAACTACTGCTGCATCCTTCCACTACTGTGAACCCAGCAGTACTTGTCATGATCAGCAGTGCTTGACTCAATGCAGTAGATTGGGCAGCAGGGCTTTAGTTCTTCATCAGTCTTTGACTTGATCAGTAGTTGTAGGTCAGCAGTTTGTATGATCAGTAGATAGGAGGTCAGCAGATGTTGAAACCACTTTCAAGGGGAGAGATTTGTATACATAACATCTGCTTATTCTGGATCCACTGACCTGATCCAGTTTTGGCTTTAATTATCTGTTCCTCTGGTATGGTTCAGTCCCAACATTATTGTTATGTTTAGTGTTCTTGTCAAAACAACCCAAAACATCATGCCTAAGTCCAAAACATAATGCTTACATGTCTATTTCTATGCCTTCTCACACTTCTCACGAAAAATGTTATTTTTACAGGAACCTCACCCTGTATATATATATATATATACAACTACATTTTTTAGTTTCCTTTTACCCAAATTATTACTTCTTTTTTACAGACACCTACCTTTTATTTGTAACTTACAAATTTACTCTTATTCTTTTCAATGATGTAGTTATCTCTAATAAACTTTAAACTTTTACCATAGTATATATAATGCTAGACATAGAATCAAAAAACATTTTGAATGATATCAATAACTTAAGACATAATATAATTATATGTATAATATGCACTTTTTAATGAAATAATACCAAACAAAATTACAAATATAAAATCATTGATTTTACTAACAATAACAAAGTCTTAATTTTTTTTAAAAATAATTCAAAAAATATATAACTAAAAACATATGACATTATAATATGGTTAACCGATTTATCATCATACAACCTCCCACCTATTCAATCATATGATTTTTCAATCTTATATTAACTAAATAAATAAATATTAATATTCATTCTTATCCTACTTTAAATATAAAAAAAAATCCGTTAGTTTTTTTAAATATATTATTTTATTATTTGGTATATAAAATCATATTTATTCAACCCATGTACTACACAGGGGTTTTTTAAAAATATAATTTTTTTTATTATTTGGTAAACAATATTACATTTATTCAACCCGTACAATACATATGGTTGTTATAGATATAACTTTTTTTATTTTTCTAATATATAAAATTATATTTCTTCGACCCGTGCAATAAAGGAGGCTTTTAAAATATAATCTTTTTATTATTTAGTATATAAAATTTATTTATTCAACCTGTGTAATTTTTTTTTTTTGAACGGCCAACAAACTCAATCCCGAGCACTCTCGGGGCACCCACTGGACAAACAGAGTACTCCGAGAGTAACCCAAGTCCACCACCAATTCCGGGGAAAACCCGGTAACCCACCCGTCCGTAGGCACGACAGTGAAATTACCGGTAAAACCCGTTTGGCTCAAGGATCCAACCCAGGTTTCCCTGGGTCTCCTATCATTGCCCACCAGTGCCTCATTCTACACCAAGTGGGAGTCGAAGCTGCATCTCTCAAGAGAAATGCAAGCCCTCCACCACTTGATCTAGAGATCATTGGCATTCAACCTGTGTAATACACGAGGTTATATCCTAGTAAACTTATATTTTAATGAATTTCATATTGAATATCTTGAAATTAATTCTGTTTAAAAGGAAACTTTGATAATCAAGTTTGAAAAACTCAACATTCGACAATCATTATCATGTTTATGAACATTTGAAAAATTTATCTATTTCAATATCATTATCAAATTTTCAATTTTGAAAATCATTATCATATTAAATGATATGATTTGCAAATACTAAGCATTGAATTGTGATAACGATATCTATTAAAAAAAGGATTGGTAAGGAGGTTTTGTAAAATTTGAATGTCAAAATTGTTTATCAAAGTTGAAAAGCTTGACGTCATTATATTTTTTTAGATGTAAATTTGTTCTTTTAAGAAAATGTGTAGTGAGGCGCTATGCACCCACATAAAGCCTCTATAAAGCCCCAAACACCACTACGAAGGGCTTTACAAGACAAAAAAAGGGGGAGGCGCCATATATATATCGCCGGGTATGGGGGAGGTTTCAAAGATTGGACCAATCACAAATAAGCAAGGTTTTATAATTAATTAATAAAATTGAAAATTAATAATTAGGTAATGATGGGTAGGGGATTTATGACTACGGGCTCTAGTGATATAACGCCTCATAAAGCCCCCGTGTGATGTAGCATGACACATGTCGCATAACGCCCCACAAGGGGTTTTATGACTACGGATGGCTTAATGAACCCTTTTACACAATGATTAGAAATTAAGAAAGTTTATCTTTTTTTTTAAATTTGCAAACACTGAGTGCTATTGGGTTAAATCGATCAACGTCCCGCCGCAACGACCAGCCGAACAAGTCAAGTCGCAAGAATTAAATCAGTTGGAGACGGCTTTAAACGGTGCGGTTTTTGGGTCGGGTGATGCCGTCCGGATCTGGACTGCGCATCCATCGCACAATTTTGGGTTAGAAGTCTCAGAGGTTTGGTGCAGCAACGAGTTTATTCGGGTATGGTCTTTGGGTTTTGCTGAAACAAATGGGTCTCGCTAAAAGTGAACTTCGTTGTATTGGCGAGTGGTTATGGATAGGATACCGTCGGCAGTGAATTTGGCGGAAGAAAT
Source organism: Helianthus annuus (assembly GCF_002127325.2). Classification (NCBI taxonomy): domain Eukaryota; kingdom Viridiplantae; phylum Streptophyta; class Magnoliopsida; order Asterales; family Asteraceae; genus Helianthus; species Helianthus annuus. Next base: position 131,458,023 of record NC_035434.2, on the reverse strand, counting down.
ATTCAGTTGGTTTGAATCATTGCTTTTTTTGTGGAGATACACAAGAATCAACAGAACACATTAGGGCTGTTCACGAGCCGAACCGAACCGATCGCATCTTTGATCGTGCTCGGTTCGTTTACAAACCGAACCGAACCGAACCGGGCGTCTTTTCAGCCGAGCCAAATTCGAACGAGCGCCTTTCAATCCGAGTATTTTTCGAACGAACGTTGAGCGAGTATCGAGCGTCACATAAAAAATAGAAAAGCGACGATGGGGTTGTTAGTTTTTAGAGTAAAGTACAGTTTTCATCTCTAACGTTTCATCTAATTAGAATACAAGTATAAATTTACGAAATAACAAGGAATAAAAAAACAGTCAAGTGGTTCTACCGAGATCATCTGAGCGGAAAGGTAAATCGTTGATCGATTAAAGCAGACCATTTATCCATGAGAAGTTTGAAATCGAATGAACCTATTGAAGCAAAACCTTAGGGAGTTGGCATCTTGGCGACGGAGAAATTGAATAATGATGGTTGATGTGGGGTTTTAATTAAGATTGTGTACTTCTAAATTGGATGGCGGGTTGACACTTGAGTATCAATTAACGCTTCACATTTCGGTATTTTGACATTTTAACTCAATTACTCTGGATTATTAGACAATGGACTATTGGTATCAGCCTTCAAGTTTATAATTAAATGGGCTCTAGTTGGATCTTGAACCAAACATTGTTAATATGCGTCTTTAGTTATTTTATCAATATATACATATATATATTAAAAAATAATTCGAGCCAACCGAGTCGAACCGAACTGAGCGGACCTTTGCTCATGCTCGGTTCGTTTCAAACCGAACCGTTCTGAACCGAGTGCCTTTTTCAATCGAGCAGAATCGAACGAGCAAATTCCTAACATTTTTCGATCGAGCATCAAACGAGTCTCGAGCGTCGAGCAATTTGAACAGCCCTAGAACACATATTTATATCTTGTAGAATGGTGTAGAACACATATTTATATCTTGTAGAATGGTATAGGCAAGTCCGAGACTTTGTGATGCAAGGTTAGGGGTGAGCAAACTTTAATACCCGACCCGACTTTTACCCAACCCTACCCGATACCCGATCCTTCATAAAAACAATACCCGATCAGCGGACCTACTTAAATAATAGGGTATCGGTTCTGCAGTGTATCGGTCCTCTCGGTTCCAAGTCCTTACCCGTACCCGATTTTCATTTCAAGTGAAATTGATAAATTGAAGATGTAATTTCAGTTATACACATATACGTATGAAGATTCATCCCACTTCAATATGCAATCACTATTTCAGATTTCAAAATTGGTGGATTATATCACAAATTTGAAGGTATGTTCTAGTCACTTATAATTCTGGTATTTTACTGTTAATTGTTCGATTGGTATGAAACCACTGTGTAGTGTTTGATAGCTATCATCAAATTGGTGGGTTGATGTTGATTATTATCCATTGAATAGGCTAGTATCTAAGGTTGCACTTTTTCGCACATAAGGTGTTCGATAGAATGTCGAAGTGAAATAAGTACCATAACTCATATGTTTGCTATAATAACTGAAAACTGATAGGAATTTGCAAGTATTTGATGCTTAAACATCCAAATTTTGATATCTTAAACATCCAAAAATTCAAAAAAAAAATATTAACGTTAAACATAACAACGAAAAACATGTAAAAATCCAAAACAAAATCCAACAAATCCAAAGCAAACGAACTGAAACCGACACTACTTTAAGAAGTTTAAGTCCTTTCTCGTTTTTCCGTATCCATCTCCAGCTATTCGTTAATCGACATCGATGTTCATGTGATCCGTTCAACTTTATCATAAATTTCTACATGAAAAAAATATAATGATAAATACAACTTAAACAACAAACAAGGATGTATTTCGGTGTATGTCAAAATTACCTTTTCCAATGTTATCGAACTCTACCGAATCTTCGATGTAGACTTTCTTTTTAATTGATGCACGAAGCCAATCCTCTGTACATATTAATTCCTCGACAATCGGAGTTGATAAAGAAGTTCGATAAGTATCGACAACTCTTCCACCTGTACTAAACGCCTCCTCAGAAGCAACACTGGATACCGGGATAGCCAATATGTCTATAGTGATAGGAAGAAAATCTAATTAACACTATCGTATTATTATAAGTAATAAAAATAAACTACTAATTAGTAAACATACCTTTCGCCATTTTCGCTAATACAGGGTATTTTGAAGATGCAGCCTTCCACCAACCCAGAATATCAAATCCCTTGTAATGGGCCTCCTCTCCGTCGTCTAGGCACCTCTCAAGTTCTGACTTAGTGTTATAAGATATAGAACCGCCATCCACTTTAAATTCTGTAAAAAAAATCACTCTCGCCTTGTGATGATAGTTCAAAGTTCTCCTGACTTGGTGAAACTTTATCTGAACCTTGTTTTTCACTGCTTGATGCATAATGCTCATACAAAAGCTTCAATTCATCCTTTATACTATTAACTACAATTTTAACTCGTTTCTTCAAGTCATTTTCTGTCTCATCGTCTTTTTTTCAGCCCCGAATATTCTCTCAAATCCAAACTGAATAACGCGAACCTTTAACCTCGGATCTAAAATTGCAGCAAAATACAGAATGTAATTAAATGATCTGCCAGTCGATAGATTTCTCCAGTACTTGTCGAACTTCAGGTGCATCTTAGCACCCCATAAGTTTACCTTTCAAGTCAGATCCATCTTTCATCTTCCTTAAATGCTTGTCTATATCCATAACCTCGTTAAAAATAAATTAACGGTAACTGTTTTTGTAGCAGAAGCGTTGGCAGTTTTACGCTGAAACAATTCTAACACACTTGCCAATTGTCTCGCGTAGTTCCAGTCACTAACTCTAGGAGTGTCATCACCCATATCATTTTTATAATTTGGATCATCCAGATCATATCTGTTAAACGCCTTCTCAAAATTTTCTGCCTTGTCTAACATCTCCCAAGTCGAGTTCCATCTTGTAGTCACATCTATACCTATGAATGCTTTGCTTTTGATCTTTTCTGCCTTAACACATTTTTTAAAAGTGTCTAATCACTGAGGAGACATTCTAATATAGCGAATTGCATCTCTGATACGATCTATGCATGTTGACCCATCACGTAAGCCGTCTTTCACAATCAGATTGATTATGTGTGCCATACATCGGATGTGCAAGTATCTCCCGTCGAACAAGAGGTCGTTTAACCTATTTTTTAGAAACTGTATGGCAACATCATTAGCTGACGCATTATCTAATGTAATGGTCAGCACATTTTCAATGTCCCATTCTTTTAAACATTGAATGAGGGACCTACCTATCTCGTCTCCCTTGTGGCTGAATATTTTCTTGAAGTTGATGATCCTTTTGTGTAACACCCAATTGTCATCTATAAAATGAGCTGTGACACACATATAGTTAACCCGCTGATTTGAAGTCCACGTGTCTGTGGTTAGACACACCCGTGTGCTATTCTTTGCAAAAAATGACTTCAACTTCCCCTTTTCCTCTAAAAATATCTCCCCAATATCCGTCGCAATCGTAAACCTGCTTGGCATCTTAAAAGTCGGATTAAAACTTTCTATAACCCTTCTAAATCCCTGATGCTCAACGGTTGAAAACGGGACCTCGTCTATTAACACCATCTCTGTAATGGCTCTTCTACTCGCTTTCACACAATGCTTCCATGCCTTTACCTCACCATTACCGCCCTCGCCATCATCGCCTTTTTTCAAGAAAATATTGCTTTGGTTTTTTAATCGGTCCGGATGCTTTTCACATCTCCTACTGTGTTTACTCAACACCGATGTGCCATTTTTATACGGGTCCGCAACCAAATCTTTCGAGCAATGCTTGCATCTTGCCTGTTGGTTTCCGTCCTCATCTTTATACTTCTCAAAATCAATCCAAACAGTAGATTTTCCTGATGTTTTAGAACCTGTCGTTTTCTTCGTTGTTGTGGTTTTAATTTTCTTTTTTGCGGTTTGTTTTTCGACATTTTGTGACTTCCTCTTTCCGGTTATGTCTCCGTGAGAGTCGTCGCTTAATACATTCTCGATGTCGACATTTGATGAATCCGTCTACACTTTATCAAATAGAAAACGGGTCAGTGTATCATAAAAGGTATTAGTGTCGTAAATAATAAACAGGTCAAAGAAGGCCTAGTAGTTATCCACACGACTAACTAACAAGTATAGACTTAATTATCCAAGTTAAAGAAGGCCTAGCTAGCATAAGTGATCAGATACAAGTCCCAGATAAGCTAGAGATGGACATTATCACCATTGTGTTCTTAACTAACGAGTATAGACTGAATTATCCAGGCCAAAGAAGGCCTAGTTAGCATAACTGATCAGATACAATTCCCAGTTAAGCTATAGACGGACACTATCGCCATTGTGTTCTTAACTAACAAGTATAGAACTGAATTATCCTGGTCAAAGAAGGCCTAGTTAGCATAACTGGTCAGATACAATTCCCAGTTAAGCTATAGACGGACACTATCGCCATTGTGTTCTTAACTAACAAGTATAGACTGAATTATCCAGGTCAAAGAAGGTCAAAAAGCATGCTGATTAGCCTTATAATATTTTTAGTTTTTCTAAAAGTGAGTAGGTTTTACTACGGTGTTCCAGCTTTTTACAGACAATAGCATGGCTGCAACATACGCGACCGTGTTACAGCTTTTTACAGTAGCATGGCTGCAGCATATATTTTTAGTTTCTTTATGTGAATAGGTTTTACGATGATCAACCATCATAACGTTATGTAGTTATGATGGTTGGTTTTCTCATGTAGACCATTAACCACTATAGGTCTAAAAAAAATAAGAAGACATGATACATACGACTGCAAACATGAAATCACCAGCGCTTTCTTGTATGGGTTCTGGCGTTCTGCAGTCTGCACGTTCTTGTATGGAATCTGCAGTCTTCAGCCGTCCCTTGTTGATATTAGGTATAAAAAAAATTGCATGTATAATATATATATGTATAGTATGGGTTCTGCAGTGCTGGACGTTTTTTTTACAAGTTTGTGGGCTCTGGCCCCTTATCACTTAATCGACATATGAACTAACTAATTCACCCTTAATCCTTATCGCTTAATTGACTTATGAACTAACTAATTCACACTTATCTCTTATCATAGACTAATCAACTCTTTATTTAACACATATCGCTTAATCGTTTATTCGCAATTCAGCAATTCGCCTTATCATAGAATGCCTTATCTTATAATCACCTATTGTTAATATAGTTATCGCTTAATCGCAATATCGCTTAATCGCTTATTCGACTTCTTATTATACATTATATGGTTTCTTATCGCGTATTTCGCTTAATCGCTTATTCGACTTCTTAATGTTACTTGTATTCGCTTTTAATATTATAACTTGTTTTCATTTACGTATGAGTGTATGCGCCCACATACGCTAAATAACAATAAAACAAAGTTATACGATATCATAGATTTAAAAAATAAGTCCAAAACCTTCAAACAAATTCAATTAAAAAAAAACAAAAGTACAATGATCAAAGAAAACATAAAGCCTTCATCTTCAAATTATTTTCTATATTCATCCACCGGACCACCACCGTTCGCTAATCATCATTACCGGAGTATTTCTCACATCTTTTAAGATGCCTTATCAATGCCACTTTTCCGATTTTTTCCATGTCCGCATTGACAACAATCGAGCAATGCTTGCATCTTGCCTTAGCCTTCCCGTCCTCATCTGAAAACTTCTCGAATTCGTCCCAAACATTGATGTTTACATTAATCCTGTTTCGAACCATCTAAGTACAAACAATAATAAGAAGACATGATAAAATCGTGAAAATTGCAAACTATATGATACGATCGATTTGTTTTATCTTATTGTTTGAACTATGTGTTATTAACAATTGTGGATTAATAGGTCTTGTGTATTCTCTATTGACAGGTTATCAAATCACGTACATCGTTAATGATTAGCCAACGATTGATGAATGAATGATCGTAGCAGCTAAGAAGTTTAATGTAGTCTTGCAGCCGTCCTGTTGTGTTATGAATGATAGAAAATTTGTTTTGTTAGGGATTATAATATCAAATGATACTGGGCTTTTAGCCCATACTTCAATTAAATATAACTCAAAATCGGTTCCAAGGTCAAACTCGGTTTTTATCTTCTACGTACCAGGAACCGACCCGAGACCGATTTAATATGGAAACTTGGAACCGAACTGTGTACCTACTAGCTTAGGTCCAGGTCGGTATCGGTTTTTTTAGGGTCGGTTCTTGGTTAAATTCGGTCCGACCCTATTTTTGCTCACCCCTATGCAAGGTTAGTGGGCTAAAGGATTTTGTTAGCATAATCAAAGGAGGGGGTCTGCGAAGTGGAAGTTGGCTATATATACGGTTCTCCAAACCTCAGTATGGTGCATATAGCGATGCAGAAACGACGAGGTATTCAACAATACACAACTGAGCATTACGAAGATCAAAGGTGAGATAAAAACTCTTAGCTTCTTGTGGCTAAAAAATAGATTATGGGCGGAAGAGTAAAATGGGAGAATTCGTGTGATTTTAGTTTAGTAAGTATTGGAATCTAATGTAATATTTCTTGATGGATGTAATGACGTCCGGCTAATTAGTTGTTAGCCGGATCATTCTTTCTAATAAAATTTCGTTGGTCTTTCAAAAAAAAAAGTTACCAATTAAGTTTCATTCAAATTTCGTTAAAAAAAGGAATGATATACAAAGTGATGTGGGTTAGCCCAACCCAACCCGTTTTGACCCATTATTCAGGCCATGTTTGGATGAGCTTATTTTACCTTCTTATGATACTTTTTTTGAAAAGGAGTTTTGTGAAATGGTATTTGGGTAATAAGGTGAAAATGAGCTTTTTAAGCATTGAAAAGGAGAAATGAAAAAGTCACTTGGTTGTGACTTTTTCAAAAAGGAGATAAGGAGGTTTTCTTATGGAGATGGTGTAATTTTGTTAGTTGACTCGTGCTTTTTTCCTGTGACATTAGTGTGGGATTTGTTGTTTCCCCCTTTGTTGTAATGGGTTCATCTAATCATCTTTTCAGAATTTCTTTGGTTTTAATATATTTACCTTGCCTTTTTCAAAAGAAAAAAAAAACCTTGGTCATGCAATGTTATTCTACCATTTACGAACATGTTTCTTCCACTTGAAGTGTGGCATACCATTTACGAACATGTTTTTTCCATTCAGCTAATATTTGATGGAAGATGCAAAATTAAAAAAATGGTAGCATGAAGCTCATTTAAGATGTTATATAAACATTTGTGATTAATAAAATTTAAATATCCAACCTGTAAGTATTCACGGGATGATAACCTAGTGCTATATACAATATACGAATTAAGGGAGGTATCTAAAGAGATGACACGCCAATCAAGACCCAAAATTCTGGGAAACCTTTACTTAACTTTGAGGCAAGAACCAATCACTCAATCAGTGTACTCAACACTAAACTAATGGTAAACTTAATCTCTAAGCCAAAAACATGCTTCACCCAAAAGTCATTGGAATATTATCATCATCGTATTCTGATAATCATACGCAAATCAATAAAAATAAGCTAAACACACACACCCGGAAGCTGATAATCATACGCAAATCAATACCAATTAGGCCATCTGTAATGGTTAATGTCTTCTAAGGGTCATTTTCCGTCCCATCAGCATCATAATGTCCTTTTAGAAAATGTGTAATGGTTAACGCCCTTTAATGCCCATTCAATTATTATTTTCCAATTTTTTTTCTTCTTATTGACATTATATATACTATAAATGTTCGTCTCTTTCATGCCCTTATAACGCCCACAAGGGTGGTGTTAGAGGTGTTATCAAGCCATTTCACGTCCCAAAAACATCCATTACTAATGATCTTAATATGATAATTCATTACATGAATCAGTCGGTGGATCCCACCGCAATTGATTGGACACGGTTCAACTATTTTCCTATAAAACCGGTTGATCTAAACTTGTTTGTCCTAAAATGGATTTTGAACAACCCAAACCGGTTGCGAAAAATATTAAAAGTTGTATTAAACTTACCTTGCTAATAATTTTTAGAAACTTTAACAAGATTATTTATTTATTTTGCATGTTTTATCATCATTTTATATATATAAAGTAATTAAATTGATTATAAATAAATGAGTAAATTGTCAAAATCGTCTCTGAGTTTTGAGCATATTTGTCATTTTCATCTAAAACAACTTTTTTTGTACATTATAGTCCTTCACTTTTAAGATTTTTTGTCATTTCATCCAAACGTCTGACTTTTTGCCAAAATCGTCCCTAAAATTTGAGATTTTTTTTTCATTTTCATCCAAATATTTGATAGAAAAAATAAAAAAATTAGATGTTTGGATGAAAATGTCAAAAAATCCCAAAAGTGAAGGACTATATTGTACACAAAAGTTATTTTGAATAAAAATGACAAATATGCCCAAACCTTAGTGACGATTTTGACAATTTACTCTAAATAAATATATTACGGTTTTAGTAAATTAATAAAAGCACCTTACATTTTTCTTACAAATCTTAATACTTTAACGAATGTATAGTTTGTTGATAATTCAAATTAATTTATTCATTCATTAATGTTGATTTAAGATATATGTTAGAAGCTCACATTTGAATCGTGACATCTGGAGGAGAGGTGCGGCCCGCTGCGCCCGCAGGCTCACGAGGAGTGGCAGACTCAAAGTTAAACCATTTACGGTCACCGGCCATGAGCCGCCAGCCGGGAACACCTTATGAGCCATGAATGTGTCAGTTATTTTGTCTTTAACCCGGTGGTGGCGTGGATACCTGTCAAGCAACCCGAACCATATTGTACCGTCGCTTTAACTTTAACATAAATTATTGAGTCGGTAAAATTATATAAAAAAGAGCTATTATATAAAAATGATAGTAAAATAATCTTAATAAAGGCATATAACGCAAGATTAATTTTTTAATAGATTGAAGAAACTGAAGACTTTATTAGAGAAAAAATTTGTATTGAGTGTTTTTTGTTTTTCAAGCAAAACAAGAGGTCTATTTATACACAAAGCAATAATCTATACACGGAAACATATTGAATGGTTGGTGCTGGAAACAGGCTGGTGAATAGCTAGCAAATCTTTGATTGGAAATGATGACAATCTGATCATATAATTTTGCCTTTGACAATCCTTTCCGTTTAACACTCCCCCTCAAGTTGAGTAGTGGAATCTCTAATACTTAACTTGTTTAGGCATTTGTTGAATATTCTCTCATTAACCGCCTTTGTTAGGATATCTGCTAATTGATCTTCAGACCGCACAAAAGGTAGTTCAAGTATCCCTGATTCTAGCTTTTCTTTAATGAAGTGTCTATCTACTTCTACATGCTTTGTACGATCATGCTGAACCGGATTTTCAGAGATTTGAATAGCTGCTTTGTTGTCACACATGATTCTAGTTGGTTCTGTCGGAGGAAAACCGACTTCAGTTAGAAGCTTCCGTATCCATAGTATTTCTGTCAAGCCTCGTGCTATTCCTCGAAATTCAGCTTCTGCACTGGATAGAGCAACCATCTTTTGCTTATTGCTTCTCCAAGTAACTAGATTTCCTCCGACTAGGGTGAAGTACCCTGATGTTGATCTTCGATCCCCTTTATCACCGGCCCAGTCTGCATCAGTGTACCCTTGAATTTTCAGATGTCTGTTTGATTTAAAGAGGACTCCATGGCCAATTGTTCCTTTGAGATATCTCATGATTCTACATACTGCTTCCATGTGTGCTATTTAAGGCTGGTGCATAAACTGGCTAACAACACTTACTGCATAAGCTATGTCAGGTCGTGTGTGTGAGACAGATATATCGGCTTTCCTACTAGCCGTTGATAGTTCAGGGGCTGTTTCTGCCATTTTCTTTGTGTGTTAACCAAGTTAACACCTCCCCAAGTAAAATAGCTGTCCCATAACACATGTAGGGCTGAGATTTCTTGCTTGGAAGTTACATAAACACTTGTGATGATCTTGTTCATCATGCACAAGTATAAATAGCCAAGCTCTTCCATTGTTTTTGTAGGATCGTTTACGGACCCGAACGAGTCATTCAGAAGAGTTTATGCTCAATACGAAAGGCGGAAACAGTCGTATTGAGTTCAATTCAGCAAGATATACTCATTATCTGTCGATTTTATTGATTTGATGACAATTTACAGCGAGACGACACTTCGGCAGCAGTTCGGCACTGAAACCGGAATTGTTACAACTGATTTCGCTTGAACGGTATTTATAGGCCCTTAATTCCGTTTGAAGATGTTCCACACGAAATTAGATTCCAAGCGGAATCTAATTCCGCGCGGAATTACAAGCATAGACTTTCAAGCGGAATTAACTCCTTTCAAGCGAAATTACCTTTAATCTCGAACTACGTGCCCTGATCTAACATTCTTAGTACAAGACTCGATACAAGACGAAATCGACAGACGTATGCACCAACAGACTCCCCCTCGAATGTTGACGAGTCTTAAGTGTCGATTCTTCAACATCTTCAGTCTTTATCAGTCTTCGGGATTCTCTTCAAAGTATCTTATAATGTAAAGCATCCTCAAATCTCTCTTCTCTTTATTAGCACCAACAGACTCCCCTCGAATTCTTTTACCAGGATCTGAACTTGGCTCTTGCTTCTCTTTAATTCTCTTGATCAGATCTCTTGATTCCTTAAGTTCATCAGCAACTAGCGTGAATACAGGCTTGCAGAATCATAACCTGGCTCTTAAGCATCTACAGACTCCCCCTTTTGATAAACTGGGATCGCAGTCTGGATCGTGACCTAGTTCACACTCTACTCAGGATCGAAACCTGGCTCTCTAAACACCGACTTCTCAGGAATCGAAACCTGGTGATCCTGCACATTCTCTACCTCACAATAAATTTCACAAATTTATAATTTGACAAATTTATGTTCTCTGTTTACCACTTGTAAGTTGACAAATAATCAAGAATGATTTTACAATATAGACTCTGATGAACCATTTGCACGAAAAACATTTTTTATCAATCCAACTTCCCCTCACAGGTTGTCCATTATGTTTAGCACTTCGGAATTTTGAAAATCAGCTTTTACAATCAGTTGTCAAAAATCTTTTTGACTTTTTCAGAATTTAAGCTAAAACACACTGAAAATCTTTTTGAATTTTTGATTTTAAAGAAATGCTGTAAAGAAATATTTACAGACAATATTTTTGTGAGCTTGTATAAGAGGATCATATCAGTTTTTGAGACAAATCACCAACACCGTTAGCTTTAAACATTTTAAGTTCTAAACAATTCACCTAGATTGTCAGTATACTGATCCACTTAAATTTTCACACAATGTTTAACTGCACCGAGATACGAAATTTAGTGTTTTAATAAACTTAAACCTATTCGCGTGTCCCACCATTTGAATATACTCCCGTATCCAGATCCCAATATTCAGTCTTACAGGTGAATATACCTAGAATGATATCTGTTAAAGGGTTAAATGCGAAACCGTGAGAGCTCAGGTCAGAACTTCCGTTCAGCAGAGAGATGACGGCTCGACTTTTGGTGTGTTCCCTTTAGAGAATCTTTTCTTCAACAGCACATGATTAGCATTTTTCAATGTTTCATCATTTTCTGTACTGAGGGCTAGCTTTAAAAACAAAGCAAATGCAAAGTATTATACGGAGACTAGGCCATTGCTTCCGCAAAATCAGAAGTCCCAGGATAATACCCCAGATATCACTGAGTATAAAGACCTAGTATCTCAGAAAAATGGACCTTTCAAACAAGATTTCGGAGGTTACCCATATATCCAAGAAATGTTTCGCCACGATATGAGTAAGTTTGAAATTTATGTTTATATCTCGAACACAATCTACTAATGGCACATCCACAGTGAGATTGTTTATCACATTTTTGACTTTTCAATTCTTTAGCATGTTGTGATAGTCCACTGATGTACTATCATTTCCTCTTTTTTAACAAAACTCATTTTTGATTTTTCAAATGTTTTTGACTTTTTCAAATTTTCTAATGTTTTTGGATTTTCTAAAAATTTTCTTACTCCCCTAAAATTCAAAAACTTTAAAGAAAACTTGAAAACAAACTGTACAAGAAAAAATGACAACTTGATGTGTATCGCTTCAATTTGCCATCCACTTGGCATAAACAATCAGAACTCCCCCTTACAACAAACTATTTTCCCATTATGATTTCAAAACATTTAAGCTTGTTTTAATCAAAATGGTTTTTCCGGAAAATAAGTTTTGTTGATTTTACAAACCACTTGTAGGTTCGGGGATCACTTCATCACTTTGTTTTCAACCACTTGTAGGTTCTCAAACCAATCAATCGTTTGTAGAAAATCAAGTACAACTTAATGTCCCTGATTTACCACTTGAAAATCAAACCAATTACCGCTAGTAGGTATGCAAAATCAAATCTGATACAAAGAAAGATGTCGATTCCTGCTCCACTCTTACCAACCTCGGAGCTCCGGCAAGTCAGGTTTTCTATTCAAAGAATATATCCACCCAAGCCTGACCAGCCTTGGGTGATTCCGAGCTACCAACACTCGGTTTCTTACCTACCATTTTCTTCTCATAGAACTCTTTAACCCCTTTGACTTTTCTGTCAATCATTTTCCCAAAGATGTGTTTCACTTTGGGGTTAAAGGCCTTTTCAACATCAAAAACCTTTTTATCAGAATAAAATTGATTTGAAATCTCAACTTTACCAATTTTCTTCTTAAAAATTTCAGCCCGAAGTGGTGGAAAATTCACATCATCCACATTCAGCACTGATTTTTCTCCTTTTTCCTCAACCTGTGGCTCCTCTGACTTTGTAGAATCAGATTCATCGCCAGAAGTTAGCTCATCTGATTTTGATGAATCAGAATCATTGCTAGACCCATCATCAGATTTCTTAACAACCCATTTTTGATTGTCAAGATTTGCCCTTCTCTTGTAAAATTTGTTTGAACATTCACCAATTTCAAATTTTCAATTTTTGAAAAGTTTTGTTCTCTCAATTGGTGATTCAAACACAACCTCTTTATTTTTCAGTTTACGAGATACTTCCTGTTTTGAATGAATTGCCTTAGAACAATCCTTGGCAATATGACCAACTGTGTTGCATTGGAAACAGGTTCTCATTTCTTTCTTCTGATCAGCAGTCTTCATCTCTTCTTGCTTCTTTGCAAGGAATTCTTTGTTCGTCTGCTTTCTGAACAGATTTTCTTTCTCTTCTTCAGAAAATGTACCTGAAACAAATATCATTTTTGATTTAAAATTTCTAACATATTTTTCATTTTTATAATTTTCTGGTGGAATAAAACCAAATCCTTTCTTTTTGAAATTACCGTTATAGTTTGGTTTCTTTCGATAACCAGAACCAGAACTGTAACCCTTTTTTTATTCTCTTTGTTGAACTCTGGAGGTGTATTTTTTAGGTTTATCAGTAAGATTTACATCTTTTATTTCAGAAATATTAATTTCTGTTAGTTTGAAAACCTTTTTTTATCATTTCTGGTTTAACACCTCTTATTGGAAATTCCTCATCAGAATATAATTTGTCAGAATCATTCAAAGTATATGCCACTTTAAACGTTTCATCCTTCAAATTAGATTTTGATAACAAGAATTCTTTATTGTAAACTCTTTTGCTCTGTTTGTCAGTTTGACTCGAAGTGCTGGACTCAGACTTTGACTCTGACATAGACTTCGACTTTGACTCCTCTGTTTCATCGTTATCTAACACATGATCCACCACTTTCTTCATCAATTGAGATTGTTGATCAGTATCAGACGATATGAACGTGACATCAATGTTTTCTGGCAAATTACTCGATGTAATTGTTCACAATTTTCTGCTTTATCATAAACGCTCCTTGAAGTGTCTTCATTGCTGTTGCCTGTTCTTCGCTCGTTTCATTGTACATATTCATGGCTTTGTTCAGCACATCATAAGATTCTTTCAACCTGTTCATGTTGTTAATCAATTCACTGTTTTTCTTCTTTATGATCTCACAGGTTTCACAATTCACTGGAATCTTTCGAGCATCAGCTTCTTCATCAATCTTGAAAGCTGGAACTTCTTTCACTTTTTTTCTGATCAACGGAACATCTTCATCATCACTGCTGACCAGTGTTTTGACCTTTTTCTTTTTCTTCTTAGCTTTTTCATCTTCACTATCACTTTCTGCCATCATTTTCAAGTGCTTAGCCATTCTTTTAGCATTGATGCGTGTGTAGTAATATATTTTAGATGTATATTTTAAGCCCTTTTTACACTTTTAGCCAAGTTTTAAATTTATAAAACACGATATTTACTAACACTAAACACACATATGGGCAAGTGCACCCATCGTAGACGTAGTATAGTGTTGGTAAGATACCGAGGTCGTCCAAGGACACAAGAGCTTTTAGTACCGGTTTATCCTCAACGTCTAACCAAATCAAAATGTTAGAAAAGATTTTTAAACTAAGAAGATAAAAACTAACTAAATGCTGAAAAATAAAATAAAAATAAAACAGATAGACAAGATGAATCACTTAGATCCGACTCGTGTATTAGTATAACCTTTGATTATTTTTGCACTTTTGCACTTATTTAAGAGATTATCTTAGTTATTGTAGTAGGCCCCTCTTTTGAAGGCGACCTTACCCTCAACCCAGTAGTTTGAGTCAGCAAGGATACAATCCTAAAGGGTCGGATTATTGAAAGATAATGAATTAAGTTATTAATGCAAATTATGGTAGGCCCCTCTTTTGGAGGTGACGTTACCCTCGACTAAGTAGTCTGATTCATAAGGGATACAGTCCTAAATAGCCGGGTTATAGTATTAATAGTAATTAACTTATGAGGGGGTTAAAGAGTTTGGATCCCCGCCATCCAATACCTATGGGGATTGAAGGAGATCCTACTAAATTTGACCCAGGTCCCTTATAGGACCTCTAAACGCTGAACAAGGGCAAGACCCTTACCAAACCGTTCCCTTAACCCCCGACCAGGTAGCCAACATACCTCCATATAGACCGTGGAGATATGAATGGTGAAAATCTTTTATTTTATATAGACAGTAAAATAATGCCAAGACACCACAGACAAACGATAAGGAAAGATCACCTTCAACGTAAGCAACTAGTTATTAAAGTCATTAATATAAAACCAAATAAAAAGTGCAAAAGATTAAAAATAAAAAGTATTATACTAAACACTTGTCTTCACCAAGTGATGTAAGAGTAGGCAAACATGGCCTTGATTGTCAAGAACTCTTACGATCAATCTTGGATCCCGAGACGACTCACACACTCTATGATGGACAATGGATGATGGTGGTGGATGATGGTGTTATGGTGGTGGTGGGTGGTGGAGGAAGTGTGAGAGAGGTGGTGTGCCAAGGGATGAGTTGCAATGAAACCAAGCACTACTATTTATAGGCTGAACAGAAGGCTGGGCACAGCTCCGTGTCTGCTGGGCACGGCCCCGTGTCCGCTGGGCACGGCCCCGTGTCCGCTGGGCATGGCCCCGTGCCTGTCTGACAGTCTCTCTCTTCATTAATTGTAATTCGCAATTACAATTAATGCACATGCAGTACTTTCACCACGCCCCCGTGTTCACTGGGCACGGCCCCGTGGTAGGCAATAGAAGCTTCTACTGGTTTGTCTTTTCTGCTGCTTCTTGGGCACGACCCCGTGCTGGCTGAGCACGGGGCGTGTTCAGTCTTCTGCCTTCTCTATTTTGCTTGGGAGGATGCTATCGAGGGGTCGGACAATCCACTTATGTTCCTTTTCATGTATTTATGTTAGATTTAGCTGTATTTTTGCTTCTTTTGTTAATTTGAGCTCATTTAATCCTGAAAATACAAAAGGAAGACAAAAACACTCTTTTTCCAACATTAGTACTTAAAAAGGGTTAGTTTTATGCCTCATTTGATGTAATTTATATGTTGCATTTTGCACACATCAAATACCCCCACACTTGAATTTTTGCTTGTCCTCAAGCAAAACTCTTTAATATGTGGCTTTCACTCCCAAATGGAATGGGTAGAAGAGAAGGTTTTGGTTTGTCATAGAGTGTCGGGAATCCAAGATCTTTATTGGGTTTTATTTTTATTTATTTACAATCCTATTCGTTATGATTTATTTAGAACGTTTCATAAGAGAAATTACTTATTTGGGCATAGCATGCCTTTTTAAATTTCCATTTATATACAAGTTCACATACCTCACGGGGGAAATCACTCACACGCGGCCGAAGGTGTATTTTTTTAGTGAATCACTCGAGAGCGGCATGGAACTTATTCCTACCATAGGCTTGCCAAGCAATCAATCCTCCTCCTTTTTAACTTTTTACCTTTGTAAATATCAAGAGGACTTTTTGGGTAAAGGCTTGGGCTAAAGGTGGGTAGTTGGGTTAGTGGTTAGTAAAAGGGCGAAAATCGTAAAAAGCGTCGGTTTTCGTAAAACATTTTGTTTTAGTGACTTTTTATTCTTAATGCAGTGTTTCTTCACACAAGCTTTTGTTTTAAGAGCTTTGTTTGTTTATTTCTAACTTCATCATCATTTTTTTTCAGTCACACGAAAACCGAGCTTGTTACTAAAATAAAGGGTAAAAATAAAAAGGGGTTTTTTGGTGGGTAAAAAGGTTTTTAGGGTAAAGAAATGAAAGGTTTAGGCTCAAATGGGTTAACTAGGGGGAGTTTTGGGTAGGTGAAAAGAAAAATAAAAAATAATGGTTTTGAAAGAAAAAGGGTTAGTCCTAATGCCTCCATCATTTACTTACTTGGGTTTAAGTTGGTAAGGACCGGGAATGAATCGTCGTGGCAAGTTCTAGAGTCGTAAGAACCAAGCGGCTATTCACACAAGAAACGAAAAATGAGCATTTAGCTTAAAGATGTGTATTTATATGCTCAATAAAGGCTCAAAACTCACTTTTTGTGGGAATGGGTTTTTCTATGTGATCAAGTATATATAATCGAATTTTAACTAAGCTTGTCATGCCATTTCGTAATTTCCTTATGTTGGTTCTTTTTATCACGACGCTATCGGTTGTAAATTTGTAAAAATATAACCTTGTTAGTCTTAGAATTCCCAACTTAAACTTTAGACAAGTAAAAAAAAAATGAAAATTTTTGAAAAAATTTGGGGTGATTAGCGGTTCCAATAGAGTTTTGTGTAAGGCTTGTTATTAGGACTTGCAAAATTTCAAGGTTTTAGCATCCCCCCCACACTTAAATTACACATTGTCCTCAATTTGTCCCAAAAATAAATTTTTAGGTTGATTAGATGTGTAACATGGTGTTAAAAGAAAAAAATTATGTTACTGGCAGTCTGGACACGGCCCCGTGGGGACCGGGCACGTCCCCGTGTTCAGGTGCCAGTAACGATAATTAAAGAAAAGAAACAGAAGCCTGGACACAGGGGCGTGTCTAGTGAACACGGCCCGTGTCCAGTTACCTGAACTGGGCATTTTTCTGCAGGGTGTTCAGCACGGGGCCGTGTGGGCTGGGCACGGCCCGTGCTGAGCCTACTGTAATGGAGAAATTGTTGTCGGGTGGCCTTGTTCTTGTGCATGGGGCCATGTTTCTCGTTTCCCTTATCATCCTTTACCACCATGAGTGTGTTTTATTCCTGCAAATTAAAACTAAAAGATTAAACTAAACTAAGGATAGTTCCGCGGAATGCCTCCATGGTGCGCCACGTTTATAAGGGTCCTTGGCTAGACCCAAGGTGAGGTTATATATTTTCTGAGCAGGATGTTTTGCATCCCATGTTGCACCGTCGGAGAGCAGCATCCAAACTCGAATCAATAACCTTCATGTAGTTGACCGGGTCATCGTCCTCTATTCTCTTCCCAACCCCGAACTTTACTTCCTCATCCCCATACCTTAAGGTGAGCGTTCCGTCATTCATGTCCACCACTGCCTGTGCGGTGGCGAGAAATGGTCTCCCTAGTATGAGGGAGACTTCGGTGTCTTCTTCCATATCATGTATGACAAAGTCGGCCGGGTAGACAAATTTGTTTACCTTTACTAGGATATTTTCGATGACACCTTGCGGGAATTTGACGGATCGATCAGCAAGTTGTATGCTTATTTTTGTAGGACTCGTTGTTCTTAGGCCGAGTCTTTTGAACATTGATGAGGGCATGAGGTTAATGCTAGCCCCAAGGTCGGCTAGTGCATTACGAACGGGGGAGTCCCCGATCGAGCAAGGAATCGTGAAGCTTCCGGGATCGATTTTCTTTTGGGGGAGTTTCTTGAGTACGAGGGCAGAGCATTCTTCGCCTAAGTTAACTAATTGCAACGTTTCAATTTTCCTTTTATGAGTGAGGAAGTCCCTCATGAACTTAGAATATTTAGGCATTTGGGTTAGGACATCAATAAAAGGAATGTTGACATGCAATTGTTTTAGTAGACTTTCGAATTTTGCGAATTGCTCATTGGTCTTTTGACGAATTAACCTACCGGGGTACGGAACTCGAGGAGCCTTGGTAGGCTCTGATGATGGAGGGGAATCCTTCTCTTGTAAAGGCGGTGGTATAGTCTCCTCTGTCGCCGGTGGCACTTCCGTAGGCCCCACGGTGCGGCTTCGTAATGTGATGAGATGAACTTGCGCTTTTGGGTTTGTTTCGGTATTGCTTGGTAATGTGCCTTGTGGTCTCTCGGAAAAATTTTGGGCTAGTTGACTTAATTGTTTTTCTATGTTTTGAATACTAGCTTGTTGATTTCTAAAATTTGATTCTAATTGTAGAAACCTTTCCGAGTTTTTCTTTTCAGTGTCGGAGATGAGGCGAGATATAGTATCTTCAAGCCTCTCTCGTCCACCTTGTTGTTGAGAGAAATTTTGTGACTCATTTCTTGGTTGTTGAAAGTTTGTTCGTTGGTTTTGTTGGTTACTACTATTGCCGGGTTCTCTCCAACCAAGGTTAGGGTGATTTCGCCATCCTTGGTTGTAGGTGCCCATTGGAGGACCCGACGGCC
Source organism: Helianthus annuus (assembly GCF_002127325.2). Taxonomy (NCBI): domain Eukaryota; kingdom Viridiplantae; phylum Streptophyta; class Magnoliopsida; order Asterales; family Asteraceae; genus Helianthus; species Helianthus annuus. The sequence continues at coordinate 131,439,003 of NC_035434.2, read as the reverse complement.
TAGGTCTATTATCAATGTAGTTTACCGACTCTTGTTGATCGTCTGTTTCTTTCATACAACTCCAATTTTCATGTGGCCCACCACACCCTTCACAAGCCATAACCGAGACTGTTTTTGTCATTTCCAATTTTTTTTATTTTCGAAGAAAGGGTCTCGACTTGGGCTTGTAAAGAAGTGCTTTCATCAACCTTATGGGCGCCCGGGGCAATAGATTTATTGCCTCGGGGAGTGTGCCACTGAAAATTGGTTTGAGCAATTTCTTCAATTTGATTATATATTTCATGCGGGCGGCGATTACCTAAAAGTCCCCCGGAGCTAGAGTCAAGTGTCTGCCTTGTGTGTGGCAATAACCCATTATAGAAAGTGGATACTTGTTGCCATATCGCAAGGCCGTGATGTGGACACTTTCGCAATAGCTCCTTGAACCTTTCCCAAGTTTCATATAAGGATTCCCCGTCCTCTTGTGAATATGTATTAATTTCAGTCATTAATTTAGCCGTTTTAGCGGGAGGGAAATACTTATATAGAAATTTTTGGGCTAGTTCATCCCAGGTGTTTACCGATCCAGCTGGGAGGGCGTTAAGCCAAGCTTTTACTCGGTCTTTTAGTGAGAAAGGAAACATTCGAAGGCGGATGGCGTCATTTGATGCTCCATTGATCCGAAAAGTATCACATATTTCTAAGAAATTAGTAATATGTAGATGGGGATCCTCGTCCGCAAGCCCATGAAAGGTTGCAGAGTTTTGAAGCATCTGTATCAAATGCGGCCGAAGTTCGAAGTTATTGGCTTCTACATTCGGTGCGTTGATAGCGGCGCCGAGGTTACCTACGGTGGGTCGTAGATAATCCATAAGGGTACGTTGGTCCGCCATTAGAGGTGGATTTCCCGAAACCTTCTCTTGGTTTTTGGCTTTTAGTCTTTTTCTGAGAAAGCGTTCGGGTTCTTCTAGAGGTTCTTTTATGTCCTTATTAGAACTGGAGCTCATACACTACGTAGGGGTGGCGTCTGGTTCCAAGTCCTGCAATAAAAACAAAAAAGAATGCTGGTCAGAAGGTTCACCACGGCCCCGTGCTCAGTGAACACGGCCCATGGTCGGAGTTACAGTTATTGTTTTCCAAATCCCAGTTACTGGAGAGTTGGACACGGCCCCGTGTTGCACCGACACAACCCCGTGCTCAACCTTCTGTAACTTGGAAAACTAAAAACTGCCAGTAACAATGCTGGGCACGGCCCGTGTCCGACCAGGCACGACCCGTGCTGAGCTCTGCAGAAGCTGAAAAACTAAGAAAATCCTAAAAAAAATTAAAAAGAAAAATAAAAAATATGATTAGGCCATTGATTCCTAACTTTCTTAAAATCCTTGTGTCCCCGGCAACGACGGGAAAAACTTGATGCATGTGTAGTGTAATATATTTTAGATGTATATTTTAAGCCCTTTTTACACTTTTAGCCAAGTTTTAAATAAAACACGATATTTACTAACACTATACACACATATGGGCAAGTGCACCCATCGTAGACGTAGTATAGTGTTGGTAAGATACCGAGGTCGTCCAAGGACACAAGAGCTTTTAGTACCGGTTTATCCTCAACGTCTAACCAAATCAAGATGTTAGAAAAGATTTTTAAACTAAGAAGATAAAAACTAACTAAATGCTGAAAAATAAAATAAAATTAAAATAGATAGACAAGATGAATCACTTGGATCCGACTCGTGTATTAGTATAACCTTTGATTATTTTTGTACTTTCGCACTTATTTAAGAGATTATCTTAGTTTGTAGTAGGCCCCTCTTTTGAAGGCGACGTTACCCTCAACCCAGTAGTTTGAGTCAGCAAGGATACAATCCTAAAGGGTCGGATTATTGAAAGATAATGAATTAAGTTATTAATGCAAATTATGGTAGGCCCCTCTTTTGGAGGTGACGTTACCCTCGACTAAGTAGTCTGAGTCAGCAGGGATACAGTCCTAAATAGCCGGGTTATAGTATTAATAGTAGTTAACTTATGAGGGGGTCAAAGAGTTTGGATCCCCGCCATCCAATACCTATGGGCATTGAAGGAGATCCTACTAAATTTGACCCAGGTCCCTTGCAGGACCTCTAAACGCTGAACAAGGGCAAGACCCTTACCAAACCGTTCCCTTAACCCCCGACCAGGTAGCCAACATACCTCCATATAGACCGTGGAGATATGAATGGTGAAAATCTTTTATTTTATATAGACAGTAAAATAATGCCAAGACACCACGGACAAACGATAAGGAAAGATCACCTTCAATATAAGCAACTAGTTGTTAAAGTCATTAATATAAAACCAAATAAAAAGTGCAAAAGATTAAAAATAAAAAGTATTATACTAAACACTTGTCTTCCCCAAGTGATGTAAGAGACTTAGGCAAACATGGCCTTGATTGTCAAGAACTCTTACGATCAATCTTGGATCCCGAGACGACTCACACACTCTATGATGGACAATGGATGATGGTGGTGGATGATGGTGTTATGGTGGTGGTGGGTGGTGGAGGAAGTGTGAGAGAGGTGGTGTACCAAGGGATGAGTTGCAATGAAACCAAGCACTACTATTTATAGGCTGAACAGAAGGCTGGGGACAGCTCCGTGTCCGCTGGGCACGGCCCCGTGTCCGCTGGGCATGGCCCCGTGCCTGTCTGACAGTCTCTCTCTTCATTAATTGTAATTCGCAATTACAATTAATGCACATGCAGTACTTTCACCACGCCCCCGTGTTCACTGGGCACGGCCCCGTGGTAGGCAATAGAAGCTTTTACTGGTTTGTCTTTTCTGCTGCTTCTTGGGCACGACCCCGTGCTGGCTGAGCACGGGGCGTGTTCAGTCTTCTGCCTTCTCTATTTTGCTTGGGAGGATGCTATCGAGGGGTCGGACAATCCACTTATGTTCCTTTTCTTGTATTTATGTTAGATTTAGCTGTATTTTTGCTTCTTTTGTTAATTTGAGCTCATTTAATCCTGAAAATACAAAAGGAAGACAAAAACACTCCTTTTCCAACATTAGTACTTAAAAAGGGTTAGTTCTATGCCTCATTTGATGTAATTTATATGTTGCATTTTACACACATCAGCATAATAATCATTATCATCATCACTATCTTCTTCAATTCGAGCAATAAAACCTTTGTGATTTGAAGTCTTGTTCGGATCATAATCATCCCAATTGAAATTTGCCCAGCTAAAGCCTTCTGGCAATTTTTCATCATCTTGATTGATTAGGCATGATTTGTTGTCAGCTGAAATATATTTGTCCCAGCTGAAATTTTCTTGATTCACCAAACATGCTCTTTTTGATGAGTCTTCAATCTCCTTCCTTCCATGAGCAGTTTGCATTTGTTGTTGATATGGCTGTTGAGCAACTTGATGATAAATCGATTTCCCTTAGTAATCATTGTTATTGAACGGATTTTGAGCTCCACTTGCTTCGCGGTTTGTGCACTCCCTATTGAAGTGTCCTTTTTCCCTGCAACGAAAACAAGTAACTTTAGATTTATCAAATCCTAAATTAGAAACACATGCATCACGGAAATCATCTCTTCCTGTGATCTGTTTAAATTTCTCAGCTCTTCTTAACACGCTCGCCAAAAACCATTTAATATCCATCAATTCCATCTCCTTATCGTCAATTTGATCGTAATCCTCTTTTGTAAGCATTGGATTCCCGATCCGTCCTGCTACTAAACTTCCATACGACTCCAACACAGTTCCCAACAAAGACATATGGCTTTTTGCAACTTGTTTAGAATATTCCTGATTATTTTCAAGATTCAATACAATGTTGCATTGTAACTTCTTGCCATTCTTGGTTGCTGAAATGTTCGGATCAAGTGATGGATATGATGAAAAACTTGTGTTGTTGTTTGACCCTTTGGATGAATTTCCAGATGAACTTTTGGCATTAAATGCAGTCTCAACCTTTGGTGACATGTTTGTGGTTTTATCATTCAACCCTGCTTTGTAATAAAGACCAATGTCTTGTTCACCGTCAAAATCTTTCATTCTTGAAATCTTTCTCTGTTCCATCTCCTGAGCCTCAATCTTTTCAATGAACTTGCTCAGTGTCAGACTGCTAAACCCTTTCTTGTTCCTTAGCATCATGAGATATGTGCCCCAAGTCTCGTGTGGTAATGCATCAGCTAACTTCTCAATTAATTCTTCATTATCTTTTGTGATGCTCAATCTCTTCATGTTCATCAACAAATTGCAATATCGTTCAATAATTTGCTTTGTGCTTTCATTTTTCAAACCACGAAACAAATCAAACTCTTTCTTCAAAAGTGACTTTTTGTTTTTAACCATCTCTTGACTACCAACAAAATTTGATTTTAAAGCTTTCCAAATCGAATAAGCACTTCCATTATGTTGCAATAAGACCAAGATGTCTTCTTTCACAGTTTGTTGTAGTAGACTTAACATCATTTTTTCATTTTTATATTTCTTTTTATCATCAGCACTCATATCTTTAATTGCAATTTCCTCTTCATCGTCATTTGTCGGTCTAACATATTTCGTCTCAACGCATTCCCAAGCATCCAAATAATTTGCTTGAACCCAATTTTCAAAACGTCCTTCCCAACCTTTATATTCCTCAATGTTCATGAGCTTAGGCGGTTTTTGCATCGTCCCCGTTTCATTTTCCAACATTGTCTGCTGAGTAACAGTAATCGGGGTAGCAAAGGCGTTATAAAATTCCTCTTCCATGTTTTGGTTTTTCAAATTCACAAACAGATTGTTCAAATGAAATTACACACTTCAAACGGAATTCCCTTCAAACGGAAATACTCAGTTCAAACAGAATTAATCTTTGGAAGGAAATTACCCTAATTCCGTTTGAGCTTGACACTTTTTCAAACGGAATCGCAATTCCATGCGAGATTACCAAATGGAATTACCTTGCAGAAACGAAATCACTAATTTCGTTTGAATCCTCTCAAACGAAATCACAATCTGGAATGGAATTAGCTAATTCCATAAGAATTTTCAAACGAAATTAACTTCTGAAATGAAATAACCCTCTAATTTCGTGCAGAATTACGCTGATGTCATCATCTCGAAACGAAATTTGTCTAATTGATCGATTTTTAAGCCGTTTTTAGATCTGAAACTTTCCAGGGTTTGTTAAAACAGTATTGTGCACATGATGTTTGAAAATCAAGACATTTTGACCGTAAAATCAAGTTTAACTTGAAAAAGAAGGTGTAGAAATCAGAATTTGCAGCTGAATTGGTATGAACTCTTCCTCCTGAGCTCTGATACCACTTGTAGGATCGTTTACGGACCCGAACGAGTCGTTCAGAAGAGTTTATGCTCAATACGAAAGGCGGAAACAGTCGTATTGAGTTCAATTCAGCAAGATATACTCATTAACTGTCGATTTTTTTGATTTGATGACAACTGACAGCGAGACGACACTTCAGCAGCAGTTCGGCACTGAAACCGGAATTGTTACAACTGCTTTCGCTTGAACGGTATTTATAGGCCCTTAATTCCGCTTGAAGATGTTCCACACGAAATTAGATTCCAAGCGGAATCTAATTCCGCGCGGAATTACAAGCATAGACTTTCAAGCGGAATTAACTCCTTTCAAGCGTACCTTTAGTCTCGAACTACGTGCCCTGATCTAACATTCTTAGTACAAGACTCGATACAAGACGAAATCGACAGACGTACTGTTTTACTCACCATTGATCTGATTTTCTCTAAATTGAGGTTATTAACTTCATACCTGAGAATTTTAAGATCAAGTTCTCCCTAGCTTGGACCCTTTGTAAGCTTCTTTCATTCTTTTATCGCTTTTCTAGCGTGAAAGTCAAACAGTGTTTGACTTTCAGCTTTGACCAGTCAATGGTCAACGCAAGGTTCATTTGAACTTTGCAACGTGATTGTAATCACGATGGTTATAATCCTTAGCGATTATACCTATTGATTACCACGTTAACTAGGTGTAGTGACGAGTTAAAGTTTCGGTCAAAATGCATTTTAGCACGCATTTTGCAACGAAACTACTTTTAGGTATCAAAACACTTTGCTTTGATACCAAATTAGTTTTCTAAGTTAGTTAAACATGTTTTGACATGTTTAACTCGTCACTATTAGTTTAGTGCTTGTTTCGGGTCGTAAGTTAAGCGGTCTAGACAACCGCTTAGACTTTCGAACCCGACCCGTTTGGTCGATCATTAGGATCCGACCAAGCTTATTTAGTGATCATAGTTGCATAGGGAATAACCTCTGAGGTTATACCTTATGATCACATAGGATTGGTTAGTTATTCGTTAAGTAGTTTACATGCCCATAGAAAATGACCAAAATGCCTTTTTGAAGCATAATTCCGTATTTTGCATATGTGAACATGTTTTTGATGTATGATCTGATTTAGTAACAAGTTTAGGCATAATTGGGCATGTAAAACTTGACACAGCACATAGTTAATCATCCGACCTTAGTTTTACGCAAACGACGTATTATATTAGCTTATACTACCATAATGGGTCGAAACGGGTCAAAAGCACTTAGGTGGACTTCCAAATCAGAATGTTAGCTCTACTAAATCATACCATATGAGTTCAAATACTCATTCGATTTATAGAACATCATTCTATCCTATCTCCCGATTTAGGATCCGATTATTAACATAGTTACCCATATTAGGTGCCTGGTTGATTCCGTGATCCTTGGAGCTTAAATTGGTCTTATTCTCAAGACTAATAAGCAATCCCAAGTGAGTACATAGTTCCCCTCTTTTACTGCTTTCAATTACTTTGGGGGTGATACACATGTACATACTTGTTACTTTTGTGTTTTTCATTGCTTTTATGACATAAACATGTTAGTTTCACCTAGTGTATATGTAGTACATGATTTCAACTATGTTTTGCTATGTATGTTAAGCATGCTACCACATTGATTTCTTAGACATTTGTTGCATATGTTTACTTAGCATATGGACACATTGTTTTACATGACATTTCTACTATGTATGTTCACTTAGCATACTTAGTACATGGTTTTCATTGCATGCTTACATTGGTATGACATTTGGTTGTTTAACGGGACAATAATACATTCATTAACACTGATCACGCCGCTCGGTAGTATGTAATGGTACCATAGGACTTGACAAATCCCATTTCCGACTTCCTAGGGTTTGTTTGGAAATTGGGAATGACAGAATCCAATATACATAGTTTAGATAAACCTTTAATTTGTTTAAGGGTTTGTCGCCACAGTCGCAAGGCTTGAATGTATGCGTTTAAACACTACTGCATAAATGTTCATATCCATAAAGCATTGTTTTCTGTAAAGCATAACATTTGATTTAAACTTAGGTTTATTCAAAAACCTTGTTTTGTACATTTTCCTAAGGGATTGAGTAATTACTAGTTATTCACCATACATGACATTTGTTTTCACATTAACATTATCATATAGTTTGAGTAGATACCTTCTACTTGCTATACAATACATTTTAGTATACATGACACAGTTTACACATGACATTGTACATGGTTTACACATAAACATTTGACATTGGTTTTAAACAAGACATTTTGGTTGATTATTGATAAGTGACTTATGTAACGGGGCCATGTGTTATATGATAAAAGCATGGTGGATACGCCGCTGGTACTTCCTATATATACGTGCTTTTATTGTATTACACATTGTTGCGTTATCTAAACCACTTTGACAAGACATGAAACATTTTATACAAGTACACGACATTGTTTTACAGATTACACATTTTATACAAACTCATTTATAATTGGTTATTCATTTAACCACGTATATCCTTTTGTATAATTGATTTTCACATCGATTTTTATATGATTTTATAAAGGAAAACATTTTACAAGATTCATGACTACATTTTTGTTAAACACCACTTTTAACTACAAGTCATGAATTCTGCATAAACAAAACCTATGTATCTCATAGGCATTTTTATGCTGACGTACCTATTTTTACATGTGTTTCAGGTGCTAATGCGTGATGATGTTTGTGCTTCACTTAGGCGGATTTGGGCCTTAGTGACTTAAAAGACAGTTATTTATGTTATGTTTAGTTTAAATTCCAAGACAATGTAAACATTAATCTTAATAATACATAACTTTAGTTACCATGGTTGTTGAAACAATAATTCTGTCGCTCCACTCCCCGACGTTTTCGTCGCGGTTTGTTGTTTTACGCGGTCGGGGTGTGACAGAAGAGTTGGTATCAGAGCCAATGGTTATAGGGAATTAGGTTATTAGTAATGCTTTGACCTAGACTATAACTTTCTAGGACCCTAACACAAGTTATCTTGTGTTTAGATCTTAAAACAATACATGTTACCTATCCTTAGGTGATTACCAAAACATGAACACAATTTCCAAAATGATTTTGAAATCAATCATCTATCCTTAGATGATTTCTTTTGGCTTAATGCCTTCCAAATTTTCAAACTCTCATCAAAGTTTGGATCTAAATAATGTGAACACGTGCAAACTGGAAGGGTGAATGCCTGTACCATGAGTTTTCTGTCTAAGGCTAGAGTGTTCGTACAAATCCGCAGTATCGGACCAGTCACTCTTACCTGGGAACTCTTGGGGTGAGTGTCACTTATAGGAGAGCATGTCTTCGGTGATACATTATTATGATCCATTTACTTTGATTTGTCGCTGTGTGTCGACTGTTTGTTACGAGGTAACGAACAAATGACCACCATCCTTTCATTTTGTTGATATTTATGATATCTCATTCATCATCTCACTCGTTTTCTCTCATGTTTCCTCTTTTAGAATGCCTCCTCGACGTAACGTTCAGGAACCCAATGCCGAAACTGGCAGCTATTATAGCACAGCAGATGGCTGCTATGCTACCTAATCTCATCACTCAAATAAACCAAGCCAACAATAACAATGTTAATGCACCTGCTCCGTGCAACTTCAAAAGTTTTAACTCGGCTAAACCGCTCAAGTTTAGTGGTTCTGAAGGAGCAACTGGGCTCCTATAGTGGTTTGAGAGTCTTGTGTAACACCCCGAAAACAGGTTTGGTAATCAAACCCCGTTAATACTAAAAGACGGGTAAAATACCGTTAGTGGTAAAAAGAAAAATTAGTTAACCTGGTGAATATTAGGATTTGAATAAATAATCGTGTATTAATCAAAAAGAGGAATAAATGCTTTGAGAAAACACGGTTTATTAGGAACCCGAGTTAACGGGACTTAAAAATAAAACGGGTTATGATTCCCCACACCCACCAAGTTAACTAGGAATAGTTAACCTAGTTAGTAATGGGTAATTAAATGAAAAGCTATGAGATATAGCTTCTTTTGTAATAAATGAAACAAGAGGGACTAAAAGAGGCAAAAAGGGAAAATGTTTTAATTAAATAAAATACTAACACCAAAACACACACTCTAAGTGTGTGTTCTGGTCAAGATTTCCAGAAGAGCCAGGGAGCTCTCATCTTCAAACCCTAACTTGCTCAAATCCATCAATTGAAAGGCCAAATCAGTCCCAAATCGAAATCCAAGCTTATATTAGTGATCACCTAAGTAAAGCGATCACGAGGTATGTCAAATTTTGTCTTTTGTTTACATCTTGAAATTTTGATGAATATTAGAAATCGAAATCTAAGCTTCATTGACTGATGCTTAGATGAAATTAGTAATGAAAACATGTCTAGGAGTAAACCCTAGTCAATAACTTATTGAATTAGTGTTTAGATTATGAAGTTCATGATCATTCATTATGGGTGTTTAATGGGTTTTGTAGAAACATGATGAACACTAGAATCATGATTGTCAAACTAGTGTTATTTGAACTCTGTGAAGTTAATTTTGGCATAAACCATGAATTTGATGACTATTTAGTAAAAGATGTTGAAATTGGCAAGATAGGTAGCCATGAAGTTTGATTGTTAATTTTATAAAATTATGCACATTAGGTGTTTGTTAAAATGCCTAAATGAAAAACTAAAGTGCTGAAATTTAGAATGAAAATGCGTATTTGAATGATACGTCAATTATGCGTAACATGAAGTGATAAGGGTTCTAAATGTCATGTTGATTTAGTCTCAATTGTGTAAACCATGCGATGGAAAATAGTTAACTTTGATTAACTAAGTTAATTAATCATGAAGTCGAATAGTGGCTTCGACATAGAAAATAAGTGAGGTGGAATAGTCGTGATTTTAAATGACTAATTTAACCGCCTTGTAAATGATTGACAATAGTTTGACGCCTAACGAGCTAGGTGGAGGCTTGGGAAAGAAGCGGTCAAACGAATCAAGCACGAGAAGAAAAGCGTATTCGGGATGCGAGGTAAGTAAAGCTTACACTCTAATTATCTAATACTTAATGATTTTATAGGTTATGAATGATAAGTCTTATTTAAATTATGATGTTCCGACACGACAAGTGCGGTCCGGAACAAAAGACAATGGTCATAAACATGTTGAATGGATAAAAAGGTGCTAATATGGTTAAATAGCCATGAAATGACTAAAAGATAACGAGTTTTTAATAATTACCTCGTATGGTAAACCAATGCAAATAATAAGGGTTAAATGGTACTTTAGTCACTTGTTGATAATAACTGTTAGTTTGGGAAAAGATACGTCATAGCGTGGGTTATAATGGGTCAAAGGAATCAATTGACGATTTACAAGTAAAACGACTATACGGAGTAAACCGGAGTTAGTCGTATGGATAAGATGGTAATAAATATCATCTCATAGAGTTTCATGTCCGTTAGACCAAATGGGTCAAAAGGTGAAATTATCACCCTTTGACAATATCGACTAATGGTTTGTTGAGCTATATGATTATAGGAATAAATATCAGATGGATATATACATTGCTATTGCTTAGCGGCTACTAAGGCAAGATATCGGAACGGGTCAATATATTGATCCGAGTCAGGTATGTGTGTTTAAAATTGAAGTTAAGTGATTGGATTGGTCAAAGCTTCAATATAGTCCTTTGTTGTAAAGGATGGAGCGAAGTTGACAAAAATGCCCTTGATAGGTATATCAGGCAAACGACTTTAAAAGGTTGTTTAGAAACAAGTCAATAGATTAAATAAATACTCGGAATAAGTATAGAAAGTGAAAGATGCAGATTCTTGGGTCGAATGGCTTTATATGAGTCCTTGACGTAAAGCGATAATCCGAGGGGTAAAACTAGGAACATATAGATATCCACATTAAATCCACCACACACATAATTGTGGTGGAAGTTTACCTGATAAGAAATGTTGGAATATGATGCTAGAAATGAAGGAAAGCGATTTTTAGCTTTAAAGTGCTTAAATACCCTTAATGGGTCAAAATAAGCATTTGAACATAAGCGGGTTTTAATTAAGTAAGAAACCCGTGATTTATGATTAATATGTTAGGAGATATTGAAATTATGAATCTCATGAGTTTATAGATCAATTAAACATGTTTGTTTGATCAAATCACGAACGGGTCAAAATTCGGTAAAAAGGGTAATAAGTCGAAGAGTTTAAAGTCTGAAATTTTGTTAATCCGGATGTTGGATTTTAACTCCATAAGATGGAGAATTAAATTACGAGCGCGTAGGAAAAAGAATCGGCTAAAACGGACGCCCGAGTCAAAAGTTACGATGGTTTAAAGTTAGAAATTAGTAAATTTTCGGAGCTGGGCAATATGCAGGTCCAGAAACTGGACCTGCTGGAAAATGCACTCCCCCGCGCCACGCGACGGGGGGATAAGGATCCGGCGCGACACGCGGGTCCACCCGCGGCACGCGAAGATGTTGACTGGTTCTGGCGCGTGGCGCGACAGAATTGAAACCGAAATTTTATTATTTTTGTTATGTTTTTGTCATTAGGGCTTGTCAAGGCTCGGTTATTATTGTCAAAACTAATTACTTATGTGGTTTTGACCTCAGGTGATGTTCGTTAGCTACGGATGCAGATCAAGCGTGAAATTAAGAACCGAACACTATTTTTGAAGACTTTCGCGCTAATCTATTCTAGCTAGACTATGTTGTTTTCTTTTGAAAACTTTATTAGTAGTGAATGTTTTAGACTAGATGGTTGATTATGTTAAACCTCCTAAAAATTGTTTATCTTAACTTGTTAAATTAAGTTTTGCTAAGTATGCATTCTGTTTCAAAAAGGCCCGTATTTTAACATTAAAATAATAGAAATTTAAGATGAGTGTTACAAGTTGGTAATCAGAGCTCAAGGTTAAAAGAATAAAGTGTTCGGTTCGAGGCTTGATCGCAAATCTGGTAAGTACATGTATGTTAATAGTTTAGCATGCTAAAGTGTTGTAAACAACACATAGGGCTATCGTATGATACGCGTTACCTCAATTAAATGATAAATATAGTTGACGAAATTGCGCGCGTTGACGCGTATAGTAGAGAAGCCTTGTATTATAAGACGGGTGATTATTGAATTTGATGTTACTAATTCTTGTAAATGTTTTAATTGAAGGACACTCGCATTTGAAGATAGCGAGAGGTTAGCAAATTACGGATATGATGGTAGAACGGTCCGAGGTATGACAAGCAGAGCATACTCATCAAGGACCTAAATCGCGTGATGATGTGAACAAGGTTAACGACATAAAAAGCCCGTTAGGGCAAGCATTTACAGGTGCGCATTTTAAATTATTACGTGAATAGTAATATGCAACAAATAAGTAGAGATTAAGTTGCATATGTAGATTAAAAAAAAACATGGAAAAACCCGAATAGAAAATCTATCCGGGATATTGTTTCCAAGAGAAACAAATAGAGGCATTACATACATGAGGTGTAATGTGAAAATTATAAAAAGGTCATGTATACCAGGTATGGATCACTTACTCTGGCCAAGTAAGTGGTGAGCACGTGGCACCATGAACTTTTTATGATGGACATGCTTACATCTAATGTAGTAAGGACGGGGTGAGTGGGACAAATTAAAAAGTACCCAAATGAATCAGATAAGCAAAATATTTGATAATAATGTAAACGCACAGCCGAGTGACGGAAGCGTATTATATTAGGATAATGAGCCCGAGTGAAGGGACAAAGAGACATGTAAAACGATTAAGGTATGCACTTGGAGGGGGTGTACTTACACTCGAACCCGGAGAATGCAAACATGTAAAGCGATTAAGGTATGCACTGGGAGGGGGTGTACTGACACTCGAACCCGGAGAATGCAAACATGTAAAATGATTAGGATATGCATTGGGAGGGAGTGTACTTACACTCGAACCCGGAAAATGCAAATATGCCTCTTAACGGGCCAAACGTCAAACTTGAGGACAAAGTCGGAATACAAAAATGAAGCGAGGTCTTAATGCATACCGGGAGGGTTGCGATAATAACGACTTTGGTTAAACACCCGGTTGTTGGGTAAGAATGAAACACATGCGTAGACCGAGAAACGGGAACTCGGAAGGAAAGTTAAAAGACTCGGGTTTTGAGTCATAACTAAAAGACGACAAGATAATGTAAATAGAAATTTTGAATAAATTATGTTCAACTATTTTAAAGTTGAACGGGTCGAATATAATATCATGCTGGACGACATGAGTAAACGCAAGCGGGATAATGGTAGCATTAAAAGCAAAAGAATAATGAGCCCAGTAATGGGACATAATCAAATACAAATGTATGTAAACTGGATAATGGTGAGCATAAGATAAACCGACGCATAATTACGTGAGAAGTCATAAAGTTGGAAAATTTGTCCGAAAGGAAACGAATGTAGCCTTAGACTACCGTCAAGGTCAAAGAAAATACCAAAGCGAAAATAAATGATTTTAAACAAAAACAGGATGCCTTGACACCAAACATGTATTTTAAGAATGACATGAGTAAGAAATGATCTCCGGGATCAACCTAACCCTTGGGGTTATAAACAATGGAAAGGTCTACGAGACTAAAACGACCCACGGGTCATGACTAGAAAGAAATAGATTATAAGGACCTCGCCTTAAAAAGGTGAAAGTCTAATAAAATAGCCCATAACGCTAGGTGATAAAACCTACGGGTTAATTGGACAAAGCAAGGGAATCAGTTGAGAATCCTCGCATAAAACAAAGACTGCAAAAGAATAAATTTTGGACTGTCAATATCCTGGTATGGATAATTGACAAAAGTTAAAGAGAAGATGCTAAACTAAAACTTCAGTTCTGATAAGAAATAACATTTTTACAAATATGAATACTGATAGACATATAAATAGTAAGCATGAAAGATATAAGTCTTGACACTGATAGGTGCAAGACGATATATTCGAAAAGCGATATTTTTGAAAATAAAAAGTTGATATAAAATTGGGCATGATGTGACATGATCACGGTCAAGAAGTGTAATGTGAAGTATAATCACATTAGAGCCGAGTGATGAATATTGCTAAGTAAATTAAACTAGTGGAAATAACGAGATTACGTTATTTCAAGTTGCATTATGTCGTATAAAATATGTAGATGATTAGTAACCAAAAAGATATTATCATACTTTTCTGGTAATACTAACAGTTGATTAAAATATGAGCAATGCCCAATTGATTATCGAGAGCAAATGCATGGAGTTAGACTCGATAGATTAAGTAAGAAAAGGTTTCGAGGACGAAACCTCTTTAAGGGGGGTAGACTTGTAACACCCCGAAAACGGGTTTGGTAATCAAACCCCGTTAATACTAAAAGACGGGTAAATTATCGTTAGTGGTAAAAAGATAAATTAGTTAACCTGGTGAATATTAGGATTTGAATAAATAATTGTGTATTAATCAAAAAGAGGAATAAATGCTTTGAGAAAACACGGTTTATTAGGAACACGAGTTAACGGGGCTTAAAAATAAAACGGGTTATGATTCCCCACACCCACCAAGTTTACTAGGAATAGTTAACCTAGTTAGTAATGGGTAATTAAATGAAAAGCTATGAGATATAGCTTCTTTAATAAATGAAACAAGAGAGACTAAAAGAGGCAAAAAGGGAAAATGTTTTAATTAAATAAAATACTAACACCAAAACACACACTCTAAGTGTGTGTTCTGGTCAAGATTTCCAAAAGAGCCAGGGAGCTCTCATCTTCAAACCCTAACTTGCTCAAACCATCAATTGAAAGGCCAAATCTGTCCTAAATCGAAATCCAAGCTTATATTAGTGATCACCTAAGTAAAGGGATCACGAGGTATGTCAAATTTTGTCTTTTGATTACATCTTGAAATTTTGATGAATATTAGGAATCGAAATCTAAGCTTCATTGATTGATGCTTAGATGAAATTAGTAATGAAAACATGTCTAGGAGTAAACCCTAGTCAATAACTTGTTGAATTAGTGTTTAAATTATGAAGTTCATGATCATTCATTATGGGTGTTTAATGGGTTTTGTAGAAACATGATGAACACTAGAATCATGATTGTCAAACTAGTGTTATTTGAATTCTATGAAGTTAATCTTGGCATAAACCATGAATTTGATGATTATTTAGTAAAAGATGTTGAAATTGGCAAGATAGGTAGCCATGAAGTTTGAGTGATAATTTTATAAAATCATGCACATTAGGTGTTTGTTAAAGTGCCTAAATGAAAAACTGAAGTGCTGAAATTTAGAATGAAAATGCGTATTTGAATGATACGGCAATTATGCGTAACATGAAGTGATAAGGGTTCTAAATGTCATGTTGATTTAGTTTCAATTGTGTAAACCATGCGATGGAAAATAGTTAACTTTGATAAACTAAGTTAATTAATCATGAAGTCGAATAGTGGCTTCGACATAGAAAATAAGTGAGGTGGAATAGTCGTGATTTTAAATGACTAATTTAACCGCCTTGTAAATGATTGACAATAGTTTGACGCCTAACGAGCTAGGTGGAGGCTTGGGAAAGAAGCGGTCAAACGAATCAAGCACGAGAAGAAAAGCGTATTCGGGATGCGAGGTAAGTAAAGCTTACACTCTAATTATCTAATACTTAATGATTTTATAGGTTATGAATGATAAGTCTTATTTAAATTATGATGTTCCGACACGACAAGTGCGGTCCGGAACAAAAGACAATGGTCATAAACGTGTTGAATGGATAAAAAGGAGCTAATATGGTTAAATAGTCATGAAATGACTAAAAGATAACGAGTTTTTAATAATTACCTCGTATGGTAAACCAATGCAAATAATAAGGGTTAAATGGTACTTTAGTCACTTGTTGACAATAACCGTTAGTTTGGGAAAAGATACGTCATACCGTGGGTTATAATGGGTCAAAGGAATTAATTGACTATTTACAAGTAAAACGACTATACGGAGTAAACTGGAGTTAGTCGTATGGATAAGATGGTAATAAATATCATCTCATAGAGTTTCATGTCCGTTAGACCAAACGGGTCAAAAGGTGAAATTATCCCCCTTTGACAATATCGACTAATGGTTTGTTGAGCTATATGATTATAGGAATAAATATCTAATGGGTATGTACATTGCTATTGCTTAGCGGCTACTAAGGCAAGATATCGAAACGGGTCAATATATTGATCCGAGTCAGGTATGTGTGTTTAAAATTGAAGTTAAGTGATTGGATTGGTCAAAGCTTCAATAAAGTCCTTTGTTGTAAAGGATGGAGCGAAGTTGACAAAAATGCCCTTGATAGGTATATCAGGCAAAGGACTTTAAAAGGTTGTTTAGAAACAAGTCAATAGATTAAATAAATACTCGGAATAAGTATAGAAAGTGAAAGATGCAGATTCTTGGGTCGAATGGCTTTATATGAGTCCTTGACGTAAAGCGATAATCCGAGGGATAAAACTAGGAACATATAGATATCCGCATTAAATCCACCACACATATAGTTGTGGTGGTAGATTACCTGATAAGAAATGTAGGAATATGATGCTAGAAACGAAGGAAATCGATTTTTAGCTTTAAAGTGCTTAAATACCCTTAATGGGTCAAAATAAGCACTTGAACGTAAACGGGTTTTGATTAAGTAAGAAACCTGATATTCGCTAATTTACACATATTTTGGTCCCCCGTTTTACCCCTATTTTATGCGTTTTCGGCCGTAAAACCGTCATTCGGATGCTTGATTATCTACACTTTTGTTTACAGGCCTAAAACAGCATACCAGACAAGATGATAGCAAAAACGAGGACTTTCCGGACAAAACGACGAAGCTGCGAACCTTCTGTTAGAAAAACTGATCTGGGCGTGTGGAACGGCCGTGCCACCTGATGCACGACCGTGCATCTGCGATAAATCAAGAAGAACCTAGCAGTGAACGAGGGTGCAACACCGCGTGCACCACATTGAAGGCCAACCCGGGAATGCACGGTCGTTGCAGATCTTGCACCCCGTGCATCTCCGATGATCAAGCCAACCTCGGAACTGAATGACCAGTGCGACCAGGCGTGCTACAAGGACTCGGAATAGAACGACCGTGCCACATGAAGAACGGTCGTGCCATATCGAATCCGGTCAACGATCTGATGACATCATGCAGTATGGTGGCCCACCACCAATAATTGCTTAATGTGCACGGTCGTGCGATCCATGCACGACCGTGCGACATCGAAAAAGCATAAAAACAGAACAGAACCATTCTGTTAGTAACTCTGGAATTTTGGAGAGCTTTGCAGGCGATTTTGAGGCTCCGAAGGCTTCTGCTTTCACTCGTATTCAAGCCACATTGCCCGGTTTTGCTCGTTTACTATCCGGATTCTTAATCTTGTGCTTGTTTATGGTTTGGATTTCTAATCTTTCCAGAATTTTGTTAATGTTTCAAGCATTTAGATTAATATTTATGTATTATTGTAGCCTTAGGGCAAAAACACAACAATCCCTTGCTTGAT
The DNA here is from genome assembly GCF_002127325.2 of Helianthus annuus. NCBI lineage: Eukaryota > Viridiplantae > Streptophyta > Magnoliopsida > Asterales > Asteraceae > Helianthus > Helianthus annuus. The sequence continues at coordinate 131,421,170 of NC_035434.2, read as the reverse complement.
TATAGCCATTAGTATGTAAATCTTTGTTTGTAATGATATTTTGAAGTATTTTCTATGATTATCTTTGATGATTAGTTTGCAACCTTGTTATTGATATTGATTTCTTGATTATAAGTAATTGTGTTGGATGATTGGTACTTGGTTAGTTAAGATAGTTGAAAAATGAAGCTTAATTAATCATGTATTAGTAAACTTTTAATTTGGTTAACTAGTTTAAATTGGTTAAAATGTGGGCACCATGATACTAGAAATGGTTATTGGTTTAATAAAATGTAATTATTGTTAATCAAGAAAGCTTACCCTCACGGAAGGACTCTAACGGGTTAGATGGTGTTTTTATGAATTCTTGCCATGATTTGTTAGCTTAGTTAGTAGTTTCGGCCAAAATTGCTATCTTGGTGAATTTATGTGCAAGATTTGTAAAATGAACTCGGTTGTGATTTAATCTAGTTTATGCTTGTCTCGGTGGTTGCATTGTGTTTATCGGTGTCGCTTTCCTTGATTAAGTGAGGTTAGAAAACTCCTAACGGATGACTAACTTATTTTTAGGAGATTTTTGTAGACATTAATCAATTGCACGTTAAAGAACAATTTTAGGTGGTTAAAGTGTGTTTGTCGTTTTAACTTTCCGAATGATTGTCATGTTAGGATTCCCGAAAAGGATACTAATTGTCTTAAATTGGAAAATTGACTGAATGCTTCTAGTGCCAAAACCGACTTAGTTGACATGCTTTGGTTGTGTATTAAGCAAGGCTATTTATATATAATCTACTATGTTTTATAAGTATTTATTTATGCTTACTTTAGTTTAATTAAAACCAAAAACAACTTATGTTTTTACCGGTAATTTAGTGACAAAGGTCTAGTATTATTTCTCCGCCCATTTCCGTGGATCGATACTTGGTTCTATCAAAATCAGTTTTTAATAAATAAAGCTGCCGCCCATTATTTCTGTACTAAAAAAATTGTTGGTTGAAAGCCCAAAAAAAATCGGCCCAATCAAAATCAAAGTTTGCACCGCCCATTTATTTGTATTGTTGTTGACTTTGTAGAACCGCCCCATTATCTTTTAATTGTCCAATCACTGAAGCCCAAAGCACCGCCCAATAAGCTTGCATGTTCTCTTGGACTTATCACATTAGATAATATTTTTTTGTGATCACTATATGTCTATGGCCAATCATAGTTAATTGTCGCCGTCACTTAGAGGCCCAATCAGAGATCAAGACTTGTGAAGATGTCGGCCCATCTAAAGTTTTAGGTTGTGTGGTTTGGCATTAAAATTCGTTCGCATCAAATATGTTCACTTCGCACGGTGTGTAATCCGGTCGCGTGGTTTGAGTCGTGGTTTCTGTCAGTTCGTACAGTCTGAAGTTCAAAAGTTTCAAGGAGTCAAGTCATTTGAAAACGATTTGGGTCATAGCAGTTCGCACAGTTGGTCAACGTTCAGTCCGCACAGAATTTTCACCAATTCGAGTACCAGTTCGTTTCCATTAATTGATAAAACTCTAAACTGATTGTGTTTTTGCTTGTGTGTTTTCAGGTATTTCCCGAAGCATCATCTGAGTCTTGAAACATGGCTGAAGAGTTCTACAATGCGTGCGCGACACCCGTTGCCCCTGTAACTCCTGCTGAAGCGTTGTATAATGAGAATGAGACGGGCACTCATCAAAAACCGCCGAAACTCATGTATATTGAAGATTTTCAGGGTTGGAAAAACCGATTCAAGAATTGGGTTCAAGCTTACAGATTCGACGCATGGTGTTCTTTACTGAAAGATTATGAGAAACCAAAGAATGAACGTGGTTTGGAAAAGGGTTTCAATGATTTTACTGAAGCTGACAAGTTGAAATACACAAGTGAGAAGATGATGATCAGCATCCTTCAGCAAGCAGTTAAAGAAGACATCTTTGTCTTACTTCAACATAACGGAACTGCTAGATCCATCTGGGAAGCGTTGGTTCAGAAATTCAGAGGGAGTGCTGATATGATCAAGAACAAGAAGGCATTATTAAAGAAATCATTTGACATGTTTACCGCATTCGATCATGAAACTACGAAACAAACCATTGATAGGTATTGTCATTTGGTATTGGAAATGGGTAGGTTGGATATAAAGAAAGAGGACGATGAGTGGGTCGACAAACTAGCTGAGGCATTACCACAACACAAGTGGGGAACATATTTGATGGTTGTAAAACTTATGAGAAAATCCGAGAGTATGAATTTGGCTCAATTTATTCAGAAAACCGAAGAGCAGGAGCTGGATATTCAAAAGACAGCTATCATGACAAATCCAAATGCAAAGCAAGACGTCAGTCTGTACTATCGAGGGAACAAGTTTGAGACCACTCCCAGTCAAAGTCCAAAGATTAGTACTGCATTCAGTGCTGATGGTTCTGCAAGTCCAACTGCAAGTACTACAACTCAAAGTGGTGGATCTACTTCATCATTCTCAAGCATTGATCCAAACAACAACACACCTAGCCCTCAGAAGCAAAATTCTACAAATTTGCAGTGCAATGTGACACTGAACATCCAGAATGGTCAAAGTCTTTCTACTGAAGTGGCAAAGCAACACATGGCATGTCTTGTCGCTATGTTAGAATCGTATGAAAGTTTGATTGCAGGTAAAATTGGCAATCCGATGCTCACAAAAGAAGACTACGACCAAATCGATGCAGAAGAGCTTGAGTTGATGGATGTGAAGTGGTGCTTGGCCAGTGCATGTAGGAGAGCTGAAAAATTTCAACAGATTACGGGCAGAGACGAGTTTCGAGGAATGGCTACTTCTCCACTTGGTTTTGACAAGTCGAAGGTTACCTGTTTCCGATGTAAAGGAAAAGGTCACTTTAAATGGGAATGTAAGAACCAAGAGTCAACTGGTAGTCAAGAAAAGAGCAATTACTATCAGAAATCAATCTTTCATCAAATCGATCAAAAACCTCAACAAAAGGAGCCGCAAACTGCTCATGGGAGAATGATTGAAGAAGCCAATAGGAAAGCTTATTATGGGATAATAGACCAAAGTGATGAGGTTGTTACACAGGGATTTAGCTGGGACAAGTATATACCTAGTGAAACTAAATCTAATGTGGCACTTGTTACCAGAATTCTGGATCAACATGAGGATTGTCAGAAAAGGATTCCAATATTTCCAGATCTTGAAAGTGATGTTGATACGGATGATGAGGAAGAGTATCTTAACAAATGTAGAAAAAACATTGATCCTGACAGTTTTAATTTTTTCTATGCAGATAAAGTTGAGATGCTGAATCAGAAGAAGATTGCTCGATTGCAGAGAGAGCTAGAAGCTGCAAAGCTACTCGCTGATGAGAAGGCGAAGACTGAAGTTGTAGAAACAAAAGATGAAGCAACTGCTGAGATTGCAATAGAGAAGATTGTTGAAATAGAGAAAATTGTCGAAGTCGAAAAACTCGTGGAAGTTGAGAAAATTGTTGAAAAGATTGTTGAAATAGAAAAGATTGCCGAAGTCGAGAAAATTGTAGAAGTTGAAAAGACTGTCGAAGTCGAAAAGATAGTTGAAAAGGTGGTTGAAGTTACAAAGCCTTATGAGAAATGTTCAGAATCTTGCAAAGACTGTGATGAGAAAGACAAAAAGATTGCTGAGTTGGAGAAAATGAAGGAAGATTTACTGTTTGATGTGAAGTATGTGAAAGAGTCATACGACGTATTGAACAGGACAGTTGACAGTTTGAAAAGAGCAAATGCAGAATTTGAAAAAGCAAATGACAAGATGAGTGCAACTTTGATGACAAAGCAAAGTGTCATAAATGATTACATTGAAGATTGTGCTAACTTGAAGAAGGAGTTGGAACTTGAGAAGATCGAGAGTGAAAGGATCAACCGATTACTTTTGAGTTATACTACTTGTGATTATCTGATTGATCGTGTTTATCCTACTGTCGCAGGTCTTGAAGCTTTCAAGAAGAAAGGAAAAGAAGAGGATACTGGTAAGAAACCAAGTGTCAAGTACAACAGATGTCCGCCTCCTATCTTTGAGAGTTATTCCCCCAGGAAACCAAACGAGGAACAAGTAGACAAGGCTCTAAACATCAAATTAAAGTCTGAAATCACTGATGAATTACCAGACAATATTAATGTTACATTCACAGCGTCTGACACTGATCATGAGTCTGAGTTAGTCAAGAGAGTTGTTGATCAGGTGTTGGATATGGATGAAGAGTCAAAGTCGGAGTCTAAGTCTGATAGTTCGAGTTCGTCTGAGAAAAGTCCGAGTTCGCCGGTTAAGAGGAGTTATAATAAAGAATTCTTGTTATCAAAGAATAATTTGAATGGCGAAATGTTTAAGGTTGCTTATACCTTGAATAATTCGGACAAATTATTTTCTGATGAGGAATTTCCAATAAGAAGTGTCAAAACTGAAATGATAAAACAGGTTTTCAAATTAACAGAAATTAATATTTCTGAAATAAAAGATGTAAATCTTACTGAGAAACCTAAAAAGTACACTTCAAGAGTTCAACAGAGATTGAACAAGAAAAAGGGTTATGATTATGGTTCAGGTTATCAAAAGAATCCAAACCATAATGGTAATCTCAAAAAGAAAGGTCTTGGTTTCAATTCTTCAGAAAATCATAAAAATCAGAAAACTTATAAACCAAAAACAAAATTTATTTCAGGAGGAAGTTCAGAGGATGAACAGAAGAAACCTTTCTGGAAACAGTCGAATCAAGAGTTTCTTGTTGAAGTAAAGAAGAATGTGAGGAAGTTTGCTTCGAGAGTTGACAGAAGAACCTGTTTCAAATGTCAGGAAGTTGGACACATAGCTTGGAATTGTCCCAAGACCAACTACCAAAAACAGGGAGTTTCTTCTAACTCTGTTTTGAGAAAAACTTGTGTTGATAAGAAAGAACAATCTGTAAAATTTGTTAAAAAGTTTGAAAATTCTACTTCTGAGGAAGGAGAAAGTTCAAAAAGGTTTTACAAAAGAAGAGGTGATTTAAGTAAACAAAAATGGGTTGTTAAATCTGAGAGTAATTCTGACAATGAATCTGATTCCATAAAATCAGAGGAGTCATTGGTTGATAAAAAGATCGTGAATTCCGTTCCAGTGGTGAACGATGAGAATTTTCCGAAATTGTCAAAAGAAAATTTGATGAAGAAAGTTGGAAAGGTTGAAATTTCAAATCAATTCTTCGCTGATAAAGGAGAATTTGATGTTGAGAAGGCTTTCAACGGGAAAGTCAAACACATTTTTGGGAAGATGGTTGATAAGAAGGTAAAAGGTGCTAAAGAATTTTATAAATCAAAATGTTGGTGGGACAGATGTGTTCCAAAGTCACCCAAGGCTGGTGAGGCTTGGGTGGACATTATGTTTGAGTAAAACACCGGACTTGCCGGAGATCCCAAGTTGGTAATCGTGGATCAGGAATCGGCATCTTTCATGTTAATTAGGATGATTTGAAAGTGTTTGAAATTGTCAAAATTTTACAGGTTAAAGGACTATGCCGGAGCTTCCAAGTTGGTAAGCGAGGAGCAGGTATCGGCATCTTTCTTGAGGAATTTATTCGGTAATGTCAATCATGCAAACGGTAAAAAGGTTTGTTTGTGTTTGTTTACAAGTGGTTAGAAGAATTGATTGTGCAATAACTTGTGCATATGGTAAATCAAGGACATTAATTTGTACTTGCATTTTCCTACAAGTGATTGAGACAAGATGATGAACCACATCCCCGATTTTAGTATTGATATACTTACAAGTGGTAAAATCAACCAAACTTATTTTTCGGAAAAATCATTTTGATTAAAACAAACTTAAGTGTTTTGAAATCTAAATGAGAAAATAGTTTGTTGATAGGGGGAGTTCTGATTGTTTATGCCAATTGAATGGCGAATTGATGCGATTTGATATCGGTTGTCATGTTTCTGTACAGTTTGTTTTCAATTTTCGTTAATGTGTTTGCATTTTAGGGGGAGTAGAAAATTTCAGAAAATCCAACAGAAAATCCAAAAACATTAGAAAATTTGAAAAAGACAAAAATATGATAAAATCCAAAAATGAGTTTGTTGTGAATAAGAGGAAATGATAAGTACATCAGCGGACTATCACAACATGCTAAAGAATTGGAAAGTTTAATAGTGTTAAACAATCTTACTGTGGATATGTCAGTAGGTTTTCGCACATTTAGTAGATTGTGACGAGATATAAACCTAAATTTCAAACTTGCTTGTTATGTGGGTTAACACAAACTTGGATATATAGGTAACCCCTGAAATCTTGTTTGAAAGGTCCCTTATTCTGAGATACTAGGTCTTTATGCTCAGTGATATCTGGGGTATTATCCCGGGACTTCTGCTGTATGGAAGTACTGACCTAGTCCCCGGATAATACTTTCTGCAAATGCTTGAAAAAGCGCCGCCCTCAGCAAATCGATGAAACAATAAAATTGATAGTCATTGCTGTTGTAAAAAAGATCCTCTAAAGGGGACCCACCAAAAGTCGAGCCGTCATCTCTCTGCTGAACGGAAGTTCTGACCTGAGCTCTCACGGTTTCGCACCTAACCCCTTACAGATATCATCTGCGGTATTGTCACACCCCAACCAATGGCGGAAACATCGGGATGAGACGAAGTGTGAAGATTGCTAGAGACATCATAACGCTATTTGTGACAATATTTAGAAATTCCAAATTTCATTTCATTTCATAACTTCAAATAGTCAACATTACAAGAAATTCAAATACAACAAGTTTAACATAACAACATGATAACATAACAAAATTTGATACAACATATTAAACCCTAACGTCTATATGTGTATCTAGGCATCAACGCTACTTCTTTTCTTAGCATCGTCCTCATCAACCTGTAACATGTTTAAAATAAAGTTCAATGCAAAAGCAAAGGCGAGTATACAAGTTTGATACGTACATAGCAAAAGATAAGTTTGAACAATTCCTCATAGCAAGCATGTGATTCAAGATAAACATTTAAACATGGCATGTGTCTAACATATCAAACCAAGAAAACGCAACTTGCTCATGACATAACCAAAGTTTCAGTAGAGGCGGGTCGTTAATCCTATAGCGCTACATATGTCAAGGTTTGGCTCGTACGAAGTTAATGATAAGTTCAACACATAAGAATCACCCAAATTTAAAGTATCAAGCCATCACATATACAAGCATGTTATAGGAATGTTCATGTGTTTAGACAAAAGTTCATGTGTAAGTTTCAATAGGTAAACATGTTACACCCCAAAAGTAGTAAAAGTAAAAAGGGGAAAAGTACGAGTATACTCACAAAGTTTGCATATGTTTTCCGATTATCCAATTGTTGACGAGTAGAGATTTAGAGTCCGAATGTATAAGGGTTAAGGTTCAAGTATGTTTAGAGTCGAGATTCGGTGTTCAAAACAACATAAAAATAAGATATGAGAATAACATGGAAAATAATCATTTAGTACATATGATGCTTGTTCTTGACACTAGGAAACTCGAAGGAGTTTAGATGTTTTCATGGAACAAGGTTCCATTAGAATCGTGACAAGTTATCATAGTCTAGGATGATGTAATCTAGTACCCCGACATATGAACACTAGTTCATCATCAAAGATTCGATTATTCGAATAATATATTTAGGTTATATAATATATGTCCAATAGTTCAAGCATGAGGTAGAAGATTAAAATCTTCATTTTGGTACCTCTAAATGTCATAGAAGTCATGTAGGAGGTAGGAAGATCAAGTCTTCCATTTAGGCACCTCTATGTGTTCACCACTACACTTGATGTAAAAAAAACAACCAAGGAGGGTCATGAACATACAATAAAGAATAAGAAATATACACACTAACTAAGAGAAATCATCAAATCATGTGAGGATTGTATGTTTGGACAACCCAAGTTGTTCCATAATCACTCATGTATCAAAGACAAAGTTTGACATGACTTGTGGGTTAAAAACCCTAAACAAAACACCAAGTTTATGAGGTTTAATCCTCTGATTTTAAATGTCTCAACCTTGTTTTTAAGCTTAACCAACCATGGGATAAGTTGTAAGCATTAGGACATAGGTATGAGATGTGTTAGACACAAGTTGCATAGGTTTAAACAAGTTTTTGATGAACATAAAAACAAACAGAAAGTTTATGGACTATTTCGGGGCATTTCCAGGTCTGATTTCTCCAAGGAGAAGTCTAGGAATCGAACCCCATGATTATACAAGCAAGTAGGAAAAAGAATCGAGTGAATCGGATAAGAATTGAGTGAGTTATGCTCATTTTCGTGAAGGGGTGTCAATCTACTCGAACCCTTGCTTTCAGCTACGGTTTGGTGGATGTTTTGTGAGTTTTTAGGGTTGCAAAAGTGGTAGGGAGGCTGGTTATAAGTGGTATTTATAGGGGGAAGGATTAGGGTTTCAATGGGTTGGGCTTTGGAAGTGTTTAGAAGGGGTTACACCTTGAAACTAGCCCACAAAACCCAACTATATGGGGCTGAATTTTGCTGAATTGGGCTGCCATATTTCTTTATTTTTTTTTATTTTTTAAAACATTATAATGAGTAATTTTGTTAATTAAGTTGTGTAATAATATGCAACAATGTTTCCCCTAACTTGTAACAAGGTGAAATATGAAATAAAACATGATTTAACTAGGTAAAAAGTGTAATGTACAAGTTTTATTTACGAAGCAAGTTCCGTATTTTACAACGATTACGATGAAAGAATGGTTATAAGAACACAAGATTTCCAAAGATAGAATTTCACGTAAGGTTTCTAAATGTAGGATGTTTGAAAACGCAGGGCGTTACAGTCTCCCCTCCTTTAGGAAATTTCGTCCCGAAATTTATTCAAGAGGAAGGCTTGAAAGAGTTTTTGGCATAAAGGTGATCATTAAGAATTGAAACTTGGGAAGTTTGAAAGTTTTGAAAAGTACCAAATTTTGGAGAACGTCAAGGTAGATTTGCAAGGGGAAGTTTTTAAGGATAGTATAAAAAATCATACTTTCGTAAAACCTGTTTATTGAGAGGAACGAAAAGGTTTGTTACTTTAAATAAAGCAATAGAGGTATACTAAGTATAGTTTCACAAGAATCAAGAATAGGGAGGCTATTTTATAGGTAACGAGGTAAGTTAGGACTCAAATGTTTAAACAAGCTGGATTGCGAACGAGTTTTGTATAAAATAATACGAGTATAGAATGAACGAATGACTCTTAAAGAGTACAAGTATGTGAATAGCATAAGTGTTGGATAGATGAACGTAGTGTGTTAAGGATGAAGTCTCGTCATGAATAATCGGATATAATGCGTTTGTGAGTTGCGTGAAGTTGTATTAGGTCCAAAAGGTCTGCAACACACTGAATTCCTCATGGCACGTTTTACGAAAGTTTGGTAACATGGTGAAAACACTTATATATAGGAAGTACCAGCGGCGTATCCACCATGTTTTAACCACATTACGTCCGTTTCGTTACTTGGGGTCATGTTACGTTCCGTGTCTTACCATACACAGTAGTACACTCTATGGTTCTCATACGCCTATCACTATAATCCCGTGTGCACCCGCGATTATACTGATTGTCGCATGATCCACATAGCTTGTACTAGTTATGTATGAATCAAGGTATACATGAATTTGAAAATAAGAATGTGTACGTAGAAGAATGTCGTATGTAAGCATGTTTATGTTTAAGCATGTATGGGACCCACGTAAGCGAATCCCTCGGATTATGCTCGCGTATAGGTACGAATGTACGAATCATGAGTAAGGATGAAAGTATGAGCATAAGTTTAAGTATGAATACGCATGTATGTATGAGCATAAACATAAAGCGTGTAAGTAGTATGTGTATAAGCAGAAGCGTAAAACGTATAAGTAGTATGTGTATGAGTACAAGCATAAAACGTATGAACATAGGTGTAGGTATGAAAAATAAATATTGCGTATATGGTGTACGTTGAGACATTGTAGAGAAAAAAAAAAGGTTAAGTATGTAGATACGAACGATATAAATGATGTTATCGCGAGATATCGACTAAAATGTGTATGATGATGTGCATGTATAGTTGTTTAAACAAAACGTTGAGTTTGTCGAATCAAAATTAGATTGAGCTTGGTTTGAAAGGTAGAATATAGTTTGTATATGCAAAGGAACATAAAGTACTCATTGGTCATGCTTAACGTATTTTGTAATGATTGAAATGCTACTTTTGTTTAAAAAAAAGGAGTTCACGTATGTTGAAAATTATCGGTCCCCATGAAGTCTTCTAGCCCACGTGTTTTGAAATTTGGATGACGAGTTAAGCGTTGTAGAGAAGGTTTTTTTTTTTTTTTTTTTTTTTTAAATAACGGGTTTGTTTCATTTGCATCAAAACATGAAAATTTTGGACTTTGAAAGTTCTTGTGAAAACGTCGACCCTTAGAAAAGAAAAGAAATTTAGTAAAAGAACTTAGTGATTGTTTAAAAATAATTTTAACAAAGGATTTATTGATGTTGGAAAGAGTATTTGGTAAACGGTCATATAACATCTATGAGGTCTTATAAGTAATTGAGAAAGGTTAGTTTGATTTCGATTAAGAGTGGAAGTCTCTAGTATGATGATATAATGTGAACGTGTTTCAGTTAATAAATCAGATGTGAAGTTCATGGGCAAGAGATTCGTTAGACCGATTAAATTGATAGGTAGCATTTCGTAAGGTTTGGAAATTCGTGTAGTAAAACGGTAAAGACATGATTAAGAATCTCGTGTATATGATTTGAGTGAAAATGGATGGTAGAATAAGAAGTACGTTTGATAAACAATGTATTTTGAAATCGGTATAAGTAGGTATTTTGAATAATGATAAATGATTTAGGTATAAAACATGATCGGGTTTGCATAATAAAATATTTTGAAAGATAAGTTTTGGGTAACGGTCACCTAAGTAAGGGAATCACCCCTAACTCGTTGGTGAAGTCGTTTTAAGGGAAGAGGGGTGGAGTCAATCGTCAAGGTAAGGAAGTCACTCCAATCTCGATGATACATCTCCACTAGTTGTTACAAGGAATATGAATTTAAATTATATGAAAATCATGCGTATATAAGTGTATCAAAAAGGTTCGATATGTTGTGCGTGTGAAAAGAGAAATCAAAGGTAAACTCGAGGTTGAAAGATTGCATCGTATAAAATGAACAATAGAAACACATGTTTGACCAAAGTTTGGAGTGTTCCAAAACGGAACTTTGACTAACCAAAGTGGTCGAAAAGTCTTTTGAATTTGAGGAGCATGTTTTGGCCTAACAGGTAAAATACTCTCGCCGACAAGTCGGTTAACGGTATTTACCCTTCCGGTTACTACATGTCCCAAATCAATCGAAATTTCGAGACTTGGCGGGATTTATGAAAAAAATGCCAAGGAGTGGAACTAGTCGACAAGGTGCGGGTTTCACCCCTAACTTGACGATTTCGTATCCTAAGTGTGGTTGGTACTCGTCGGGTCAAAATTTAATTTCGACGTGTTGACGAGGGTCCACTAGAACTTGAAATTTGAGATTTACCATTAAGATGTGGATTTCACTCCTAGCTTAATCGCGATATCTCGTGTAAAAAAAAGAATAGGTAGATTGAGAGTCGTTCACCAAATTGTGGGTTTCACGCCTATTTTGGTGAATTCGTCTCATTTGTACAATATGAGTGTTGTCGGATTTAGAATAATCGAGTAAAATGCATGAGGGAAGTGTATGTCGAAGGAGATACACAAACAAGTATAAACACATAAGAAAGCATATCAAGGATGATACTTAAATAATGAAATAAAACAAGTATTAACACATAGAGAAATATGTCAAGAATAACACATAAAGAATCGAACAACGAAACATGTGTTAACACATAATAAAACAAGCATTAATGCGTAAGAATAACATGTCGAATATTACACATGAGTAACATACATGTTTAAAAGAGCATAAATAAGTAACAAATAAAGTATCATGTAGTAGTCCAAGCAAAGCATACGAATAAGGTTCTAAAACTATAGACTAGGCTAAAGCATTCCTACTTTTTCTAATTCCCTATAGTTATGGCTCTGATACCAATCTGTCACACCCCAACCAATGGCGGAAACATCGGGATGAGACGAAGTGTGAAGATTGCTAGAGACATCATAACGCTATTTGTGACAATATTTAGAAATTCCAAATTTCATTTCATTTCATAACTTCAAATAGTCAACATTACAAGAAATTCAAATACAACAAGTTTAACATAACAACATGATAACATAACAAAATTTGATACAACATATTAAACCCTAACGTCTATATGTGTATCTAGGCATCAACGCTACTTCTTTTCTTAGCATCGTCCTCATCAACCTGTAACATGTTTAAAATAAAGTTCAATGCAAAAGCAAAGGCGAGTATACAAGTTTGATACGTACATAGCAAAAGATAAGTTTGAACAATTCCTCATAGCAAGCATGTGATTCAAGATAAACATTTAAACATGGCATGTGTCTAACATATCAAACCAAGAAAACACAACTTGCTCATGACATAACCAAAGTTTCAGTAGAGGCGGGTCGTTAATCCTATAGCGCTACATATGTCAAGGTTTGGCTCGTACGAAGTTAATGATAAGTTCAACACATAAGAATCACCCAAATTTAAAGTATCAAGCCATCACATATACAAGCATGTTATAGGAATGTTCATGTGTTTAGACAAAAGTTCATGTGTAAGTTTCAATAGGTAAACATGTTACACCCCAAAAGTAGTAAAAGTAAAAAGGGGAAAAGTACGAGTATACTCACAAAGTTTGCATATGTTTTCCGATTATCCAATTGTTGACGAGTAGAGATTTAGAGTCCGAATGTATAAGGGTTAAGGTTCAAGTATGTTTAGAGTCGAGATTCGGTGTTCAAAACAACATAAAAATAAGATATGAGAATAACATGGAAAATAATCATTTAGTACATATGATGCTTGTTCTTGACACTAGGAAACTCGAAGGAGTTTAGATGTTTTCATGGAACAAGGTTCCATTAGAATCGTGACAAGTTATCATAGTCTAGGATGATGTAATCTAGTACCCCGACATATGAACACTAGTTCATCATCAAAGATTCGATTATTCGAATAATATATTTAGGTTATATAATATATGTCCAATAGTTCAAGCATGAGGTAGAAGATTAAAATCTTCATTTTGGTACCTCTAAATGTCATAGAAGTCATGTAGGAGGTAGGAAGATCAAGTCTTCCATTTAGGCACCTCTATGTGTTCACCACTACACTTGATGTAAAAAAAACAACCAAGGAGGGTCATGAACATACAATAAAGAATAAGAAATATACACACTAACTAAGAGAAATCATCAAATCATGTGAGGATTGTATGTTTGGACAACCCAAGTTGTTCCATAATCACTCATGTATCAAAGACAAAGTTTGACATGACTTGTGGGTTAAAAACCCTAAACAAAACACCAAGTTTATGAGGTTTAATCCTCTGATTTTAAATGTCTCAACCTTGTTTTTAAGCTTAACCAACCATGGGATAAGTTGTAAGCATTAGGACATAGGTATGAGATGTGTTAGACACAAGTTGCATAGGTTTAAACAAGTTTTTGATGAACATAAAAACAAACAGAAAGTTTATGGACTATTTCGGGGCATTTCCAGGTCTGATTTCTCCAAGGAGAAGTCTAGGAATCGAACCCCATGATTATACAAGCAAGTAGGAAAAAGAATCGAGTGAATCGGATAAGAATTGAGTGAGTTATGCTCATTTTCGTGAAGGGGTGTCAATCTACTCGAACCCTTGCTTTCAGCTACGGTTTGGTGGATGTTTTGTGAGTTTTTAGGGTTGCAAAAGTGGTAGGGAGGCTGGTTATAAGTGGTATTTATAGGGGGAAGGATTAGGGTTTCAATGGGTTGGGCTTTGGAAGTGTTTAGAAGGGGTTACACCTTGAAACTAGCCCACAAAACCCAACTATATGGGGCTGAATTTTGCTGAATTGGGCTGCCATATTTCTTTATTTTTTTTATTTTTTAAAACATTATAATGAGTAATTTTGTTAATTAAGTTGTGTAATAATATGCAACAATGTTTCCCCTAACTTGTAACAAGGTGAAATATGAAATAAAACATGATTTAACTAGGTAAAAAGTGTAATGTACAAGTTTTATTTACGAAGCAAGTTCCGTATTTTACAACGATTACGATGAAAGAATGGTTATAAGAACACAAGATTTCCAAAGATAGAATTTCACGTAAGGTTTCTAAATGTAGGATGTTTGAAAACGCAGGGCGTTACAGGTATACTCACCTGTAAGACTGAATATTGGGATCTGGATACGGGAGTATATTCAAGTAGTGGGTCACACGAATAAGTTTAAGTGCTTAAAATATTAATATCGTATCTAGGATCAGTTGAACTTTGTGTGAAAATTTAAGTGGACCAATATACTGACAATCTAGGTAAATTGTTTAAAAGTTATAATCAAATCAAGCTTAACGGTGTTGGTGATTTGTCTCATAAGCTGATACGATCCTCTTACACAAACTTACAAAAATAAAGTCTGTAAATATTTCTTTACTGCATTTTATTTCTCTTATGTCAAAAATTCAAAAAGATTTTCAGTGTGTTTTAGCATAAATTTTTGAAAAATTCAAAAAGATTTTCGACAACTGGTGTTGGAGAGCTAATTTTCATAATTCCGAGTGCTAAACATGATGAACAGATGGTTTGGGAGAGTGTGTTGTTTTGAAAATAAAAATGATATATCTTCAAGTGGTTCTTCAAAGATTAACATTGTAAAATCATTATTTGAATGTAAAATGTCTGCAAGTGACTCATTAGATCTTTACATGTTATCATCGGAAGATTTATTTTTGGGTAGAGGATGTGCAGGTTTTGAAGTGATATAGATCCAGGTTCCGATACCTGAAGTCTTTGTGATTTCAACATGCCAGACTGCGGTCCCAGCATATCGAAAGGGGGAGTCTGAAGACATCCAAGTAAAAGATTGTTCGTGGAGAGTTTATTGGTGATGATGTAAAGAGAAGAGATAGATTTGAGGATGCTTTAACTGATTAAGACTGAAGTCGTTGAAGACTCGACACTTAAGGCTCGTCAACATCTGAGGGGGAGTCTGTTGGTGCAGTCATCTGTCGTCTTCGTCTAATGTCGAGTCCGGGTTGCGTTGCGCATCTAATCAAGCATGATGTCATCATGTTTAATGATGACATCATACTTGTGTCATCATCATCATATGGTTATCATAAAAAAGCAAGTAAACGACAAAGGAATGTTTGGTTATGATAGTGAATGGTGGCCATTTGTTGTGATTGGACCCTTGAAATGGTCCAATGAGGTGACTTCATTCAAAGGTCCAATGAGATAAGTTCACAAGAAGACAAAAGGTTCATGATAGTCAACATGATGGATCGCTTTTGAGGATAACATGATGGTTCGCTGATAAGTCAACAGTCGGTTCGCTTTTACGGTTATGTATGAGGTTCGCTTTTGTGGTTTATGTCATATGAGCGAACCAGCAGCTCTATAAATAGGTTCATTGTCATTTCATTTTGTAACGTTGTTCAGATCTGATACCGAGGTATTGCCGGTGTTTCTTGTCAATGTAAACACTGTAAAATCAATATACAAGAGGTTTAAAGTGTGATTCTAGCTGTGTACACGTCCGTTTCTTTGTTTCCGCCTCTGAAACGGATTTGAGCTCTTCCGAACGACTCGTTTAGGTCGAAATCGATCCTACACTTACCGATACTTTACTACATATATGACGGGGTACACTTGCCTCTTTCGTGTGTGTTTTGATGTAAAAGTAATAATCACTTTTATAAATTTAAAACCAGATCGTGTGTAATTTCATTGTAAAAATATGTGTAGTCACGCACACGTCAAGTTTTTGGCGCCGCTGCCGGGGATGGCGAGTTTTAGGAACGACCCGAGTCATTGTGTTATCGGTGTATATACTTGTTAATATTTGTGTATATTTTCGTGATTATTTATTTGTTGATATTTCTTGCTTTTAATTCAATTTATTCATTTTCGTGATTCTTTTGTACACTTGTAAACTTTTATTCTATTTATTTGTTCTAATCCGGATTTATTTATTCACTTATTCTTTTAGTTTTCGGCTCTTAAAAATCATTTTAACACTAGCCGATTCGATTGTATTCATTGCTTTAATTTTTATAAAAATTTCGGCCCATTTTCGGATTTTTATAAATTTTTCAGCCCATTTTTATAAATATTCTGTTTCTATTCAGCTAAAAAAACAGCATTATTATATTAATAAAATATTCATTGTGTCAGTTTTTCGTTTGCAGGTTGATGTCCTCAACTCCCGCGCCCGCTATTGCTGAGCCGACTGACGAACCAGCGCATAATCTTAGAAGAAGTAAGAGGCTGCGCGAAAGGTCGCTTGTCATTGCACAACGCATTGCAAATGCAATCGACGAGCCGGTGATTATCTCTGAAGACGAAAGCTCAGGGGACGAGGAGAGAGTCGTCATGGCGGACGACGACCGACCGTTGAATGAAACAAATCAGCCCGGAAGGGCAGGCCTGGAGCCGAGTATCCTTCAGCCTACTATAGATACTCCTACTTTTGAAATTAGACCTAGTATTATTAATATGGTGCAAAATTCTGTACAGTTTGACGGATGTGAGCATGAAGATCCTGGGAGGCATATCTCTGCTTTTCTAGCTGTCTGTTCGACATTTAGGATTACAGGTGTTTCGGAGGATGCGATTCGGTTGAGGTTGTTTCCGTTTTCGTTACGTGACAAAGCTAGAGCTTGGCTTATGTCACTTCCTGCCGGGTCCATCAGGACCTGGAATCAGTTGGCGGAGCAGTTTATGCAGAAATATTTTCCACCTTAGAAAACGAATAAGCTTCGGAACCAGATTGTTTCCTTTCGCCAGGACGAGGGCGAGTCGTTGCATGCGGCTTGGGAGAGATTCAAGGATTTGTTGATTGATGTGCCCCATCATGGCTTCTCCAAGCGATAGCTGGCTTTGACGTTCTATCAGGGGCTCAGCTATAATACGCAGGAGCGATTAGACGTGAACGCGGGAGGCGATCTTGGAACTAAGACGCCGACTGAAGCGTATGATATTATAGAAAAAGCTGCGTTGAAATCCAGTTCGCGTCGGGAAGGAGATAGAGGTCGGGCATCATCATCATCATCTCGCTCAGGAGTTCATGCTATAGACGACTACACAGCCATTACTGCACAAATCTTGGCTCTTGCATCGAGATTCGACAGGTCCCAGATGATTGCGCATGTTGGCTCGGGATGTGACCAGCGCGGAGTGTCATACGAGCCTGGGGCATGTTTTCAGGGAGTCGTATATGAGGGCCACGAAGAAGTAGATTTCGTGAGTAATCAAGTGAGGCCGCAGAACAACCCGTACAGTAACACCTATAATCCCGGTTGGAGAAATCACCCAAATTTTGGGTGGCGAGCGAACGCAGGCAATCAAAATCCTTTGGGATTTACTCAGCGTGCTCCAGCGCCTCAGCAGGGTCAGCAATACCAGCAGTACAACCAACCCTACCAACAGCGTCCATATTCGTACCAGAATCAGGGCACTGGGAGTAGCTCCCAGCAGCAGGCCCCTCAGTCTAATTCCAAGCTGGAGGATATGATGGCTCAGCTTCTCTCTAGCTCCGAAAAACGATACCAACAAAGCGAAGATCGTTTTCTAGCTAACGAGGGAGAAATGAGGAGTCAGAAAGCCTCGATTCAGAATATCGAGAATCAGGTTGGTCAGCTGGCGCAGATAATGTCCAAAAAACCCCCAGGTGGTCTTCCGGGTAATACAGAACCAAACCCGGGCGGGCATGTGAATGCGATCATGACCAGGAGTGGAAAAACTACCGGACCCGTCATATCGGACTCAGCACCGATCACTGAAGCGGTCCCGACTGACACACCGGACGAGGTGCAAGCCAGGCTACGCCCAGCAAGTACAGCACAAGTCCAGGAGCCGGTCAAAGATTACACTCCACCAGTACCTTATCCAGGCAGGCTGAAGAAACAGAAGAAAGAAGAGCAATACGGTAAGTTCCTAGAGTTGTTTAAGCAACTACACATTAATATACCGTTTGTTGAAGCCTTGGCCCCGATGCCAAAGTATGCGAAATTCCTAAAGGATATCCTCTCGAATAAACAGAAGCTCGAGGATATATCATGTGTGGTGATGAATGAAACTTGTTCCGCCGTTCTGCAAAACCATCTGCCCACGAAAATGGGAGATCCTGGTAGCTTTACGCTCCCGTGTTTGATTGGAAACATGTCTGTTAGCCATGCATTGGCTGACTTGGGAACGAGTATCAACCTTATGCCGTATAAGGTTTTTACAAAGCTGGATCTGGGTGAGTCGTCACCCACTAGGATGAGCATTCGGTTGGCAGATCGCTCAATAAAGTATCCGCGCGGATTTGTGGAAAACATGCTTGTAAAAATCGATAAATTTGTTTTCCCCGTGGATTTTGTTATCCTTGACATGGACGAAGATTCAAGAGTGCCTTTAATACTTAGACGCCCGTTCCTCAACACAGCGAGGACGATTGTTGATGTGGCAGCTGGCCAAATCACGCTCCGAGTAAATGACGAGCACGTGACATTTGATATTAAAAGATCAATGCAGCATCCGCAAAGTCACGATGACATGCTTTACTATGTCGACATTGTGGACGCATGTGTGTGCTCTCATTTTCAAGGCACTGTTGACGAGATTGATTCGGACACACGTCTGTCGTGTGGGGACCTGATTGGCATTACGCAGGAGGGCCACGATTTCGAGCAGCCAGTCTATCAGATTGGTGACGATGGTTCCCAGAGTCTGGAGAGGTTTCTAGAAATTGGCCATGTAAAAGAGGAGGAAGCAAAGCCTTCGGTTGAAGATCCGACGCCTTTGGAGTTGAAAGAACTCCCGCCACATCTCGAGTATGCATTTCTTGACGAGGAGCGTCGCTTACCAGTCATAATTTCGGCATCATTGGAAAAGGATGAGAAAAATCAGCTTCTTGAGGTTCTGAGACTTCATAAGAGAGCCATTGCATGGAAAATCATGGATATCAAGGGCATCAATCCTTCTTTTTGTACTCACAAGATTCTGATGGAAGACGAGTACAAACCATGTGCACAGCATCAGAGGCGTTTAAATCCAAATATGCAAGACGTGGGGAAGAAGGAGGTGATTAAGTTGTTGGATGCCGGGATGATATATCCTATTTCGAACTCTGCGTGGGTGAGTCCAGTGCAGGCCGTACCTAAGAAAGGTGGTATGACTGTAGTCTCGAATGATAGGAATGAACTAATTCCTACCCGTACCATCACTGGGTGGCGAGTTTGCATTGACTACCGCAAGCTCAATGATGCTACTCGCAAGGATCACTTCCCGCTTCCATTCATCGACCAGATGTTGGAACGTCTGTTGGGGAAGTTGTATTACTGTTTCCTAGACGGGTTCTCTGGGTACTTTCAGATCCCTATCGCTCCTGAGGATCAGGAGAAGACTACCTTTACCTGCCCCTTCGGCACATTCGCCTACCGGCGGATGCCTTTTGGGTTGTGTAATGCACCAGCGACCTTCCAGAGATGCATGGTTGCAATTTTCCATGACATGATCGAGGATTCCATGGAGGTTTTCATGGATGATTTTTCGGTATTTGGGGATTCCTTCGATCACTGCTTGGAAAATTTGAGAAAGATGTTGAAGAGGTGTGAGGAGACGAATCTGGTCCTGAACTGGGAAAAATGCCACTTCATGGTGAAGGAGGGCATAGTTCTGGGACACAAGATTTCGTATGCTGGCATGGAGGTCGATCCAGCCAAGGTGGATATCATTTCACGACTTCCGCCCCCCACCTCTGTTAGAGCGATACGGAGCTTTCTCGGTCATGCCGGGTTCTATCGGCGATTCATCAAAGATTTTTCAAAAATCGCAAGACCCATGACCCGTTTGTTGGAGAAAGACGCTCCGTTCATATTTGGGGATGATTGCTTGAGAGCCTTTGACCTTCTCAAGCAAAAGTTGATTGAGGCCCCTATTTTAGTTGCACCCGACTGGAGTCTGCCGTTTGAGATTATGTGCGACGCGAGTGATTACGCTATAGGGGCCGTTCTTGGCCAAAAGAGAGAAAAGCACTCACACCCGATCTATTATGCGAGTAAAACTCTTCACGACGCTCAGGAGCATTATACCACGACAGAAAAAGAGCTCTTGGCGGTCGTTTTCGCATTTGACAAATTTAGATCTTACTTGGTGCTTTCAAAAACCGTTGTATATACTGATCATGCTGCCATCCTATATCTCTTCAGCAAACAGGACGCCAAACCGCGTCTGATCAGGTGGATCTTGTTGCTGCAGGAGTTTGATATTGAAATTCAAGATAAAAAGGGTGCGTTGAATGTAGCAACTGACCATCTATCTCGGTTAGAGCATGGAGACATCGTGGACGGGCGTTGGGATTCCATAAATGACAACTTCCCACACGAGTCCTTGATGAGTGTTGAGATATGCGATGAGTCGCCATGGTTCGGTGACCTTGCAAACTACCTTGCTTGCGGGATTCTGATTAAAGGGTTGACTCACTAGCAAAAGAGGAAATTCTTTTCAGATGTCAAGCACTACATTTGGGATGACCCTTACTTGTTTCGGGTTGGTGCTGATCAGGTGATTAGGAGATGTGTTTCAGGGAAGGAGGCGACCGATATTCTGCGCCATTGTCACGAGGGACCTACCGGAGGCCACCATGGAGCCAACTTTACCGCCAAGAAGGTGTTGGATTCCGGGTTTTATTGGCCGACTATATTTCGTGATGCGCAGAGTTGGGTTAGAGCGTGCGATGCTTGCCAGAGGGCGACAAATATCTCGGCACGTGATGAAATGCCTCAGAACTGGATTCAGGTTTGTGAAGTCTTTGATATCTGGGGGATAGACTTCATGGGACCATTTCCCCCCTCACGAGGTAATAAGTACATCCTGGTCGCAGTTGACTATGTATCGAAGTGGGCAGAGGCACAGGCCTTACCCACCAATGATGCTAGGGTGGTCGTGAGATTTTTGAAAAGCTTGTTTGCCCGGTTTGGCGCTCCGAAAGCGCTTATCAGTGACAGAGGGACGCATTTTTGCAATACTCAGCTCGAGAGAGCTTTGTCCCGTTACGGTGTGCATCACCGTCTATCCACGCCCTATCATCCACAGACAAGCGGGAAGGTGGAAGTCACGAACCGGGGGCTGAAAAGAATCCTTGAGCGGTCGGTAGGTGCAAACCGCAAGGATTGGTCAGATAAGCTTGATGAAGCGTTGTGGGCTTTCCGTACGGCTTACAAGACGCCTATTGGGACTACTCCCTTTAGGCTTGTGAACGGAAAGGCATGCCATTTACCGGTTGAGTTGGAGCATAAAGCGATGTGGCTCTAAAAACCGCATATCTGGACCTAAAAGCCGGAGGTGAAGCCCGGTTTCTCCAGATTCATGAATTGGAAGAGTTGCGACAACGCGCTTATGAAAGCTCCGTGTTATACAAAGAGCGCACGAAAAGATTGCACGATAAACGCTTGAAGGACCACAAAGAATTCCAAGCGGGCGATCTTGTTCTTCTTTACAACTCGCGGTTGCGCTTATTTCCCGAAAAGCTTCATTCACGTTGGACAGGCCCATACACAGTTAAAGAGGTATTTCCATATGGGACTGTTGCAATAGAGAACGCGAACGGCGTTATTTTCAAAGTAAATGGGCATCGCTTGAAGTTGTACGTTGCCGGGCCGACAGAGTCGGTGATGGAGGTCATTGAGCTCCAAACCCCGCACACATCATAAGTGTGGGGAGGAGAGAGTCTACGCTGCTGACTCGTGGATTAAAAATGCAGCAAGAGCATATTTTACGCTTTAGGGGTAGTATCGTCTTTTTAGGAATTTTTCTAGTTTTAGCTTGGAGTCTTGCTATCGACTCGTCGACAAAAATTTAGCATGAGTCTACGCTACTGACTCGCCGACAAAAATGTAGCAGGAGCGTCTTTGGCGCTATAAGGGTAACATCGTCCTTTTTTGTGTTTTTGTAGTTTTAGCATAATTTAGGTTAGTTAGGTAGTTTCCGTTAGTTTGTTTTAGTTTCGTACGTGCCGAGCGAAGGTTCTGTGCTGCAATATTGTTATAACAGTTGGCGTGTTGAGAAAAATGGCGAAAAACGGCCAAAACAGTTGCTGGAAATGGCTTCTGTGGAAAAATTCTGATCTGCAGCTGTTGCACGGCCGTTCCTTGAGTCGCACGACTGTGCGTTTCCGAGGGCCGGCACGGTGGATCGCACCCTTGGTGTATCTCCGAGAACAGTTGCTAGGGTTTGGGAGATGTCGGTGACGCACGACCGTGCAATACGGAGAACGACCGTGCGTCAGGCTGAGGGCAGTTTTGTCATTTGGCACTATAAATACCCTCATCTGCAGCCCCCATTCACAATTCGCGAAACCCTACCAGCACCAGGCCGTTCCAGAGCGATACTTCATCAAATCGCACGATTTTTCGCACGATCTCACACCCTTCTTCGCACGGTACGTTCCTAGTTGTAGATTTCTTATTTCCTTGCTTTCTAGGTTAGATTTCCTCCGATTCTTCAAGGGATTTATTAGGGTTCTCTTCATAGACAAATCGAAACCCCAACCCTTGTTTGAATCTTGCTTACCGTGAACACCTGGTTAAGTTTCTGACCCCTGTTTGTACAAAAAAAAAAAGTTTTTGATTTTGAGAAAATCAGGCTATTCAAAGTTCAGGGGTTCGAAATCTGCAGGTCACTTGTCGCACGGACGTTCCTTGGATGGAACGGTCGTGCCATTCCGGGTGATTCAAATTTTTCCTGTTTCCATCTCTCTAATGTTATTTCTCATACAGATGAACCATCCATTCCTTCAATTTGACCCCAACGATGAGCGAGAAGCTTTGTGCATTCCGAAACGAGACGCATTATGGGCACGGCGGGGGCAGTTCGGAGTCCCCCGATAGTTGGATTGGGAAGTAATGCAGGAACTCAATCAGTATGACAGACTAGACGACATGATGAGTCGCCCGCTTGCAAATCTGGTCGGTTGCAACCGACCCGTTTACCGGGAGCTGACCATAGAGTTCTTCGCATCTTATGCCTATGAAAAGATGACTGCTCATCGAAAACCCAAATTCCACCACAAGGAGCGGGTAGCTTTCAGGTTATGTGGTCGATGGCATAGGTGGTCAGTTGGTCGTTTGGGTAGAAGGCTCGGGATTTATACTAGGGAAGACATGGATGATCCCGATGTCTTCACAGATCAGTTCACCTTCCCTTCTGATGCAGCACGGGATGCATTTTGGGCTGCAAATGCTATTGGGGACCCCTACAACCCGAGGATGTCAAAGGCCTCGCGACTCAAGGACCCTTTGGTGCGAGTGATGCACCATGTATTTAGCCATACGATATGCGGTCGCATGGACAGTCTTGGTAACTGTCCAACACCAGATTTGATCTTTCTATATGCGTTGGTGGAGAAAGCACCTATCAACCTAGCCGCACGAATGGCTGAATACTTCGTCAAGTGCTCGGGGCGGACTCCGAGCAGTCAGATACATGGCGGTCAGTATGTGACTGAAATAGCGTACAACAAACGCTATATGACTGAGGAGGTGCTTCAGGGTCTCACTCTTATAACCGAGGGGGTTCATGTCGACATTAGGTCACTCAAGGCCATGGGGGTGATAGTAGAGCTAGATAGGGGGGATAGGTTGAGGGGGCTGAATAACGAGGTCTGAGACCCGTTACCCCCAATTCCAGCAGACGAAGAGGATGTAGAAATGGAGGAGCAGCACGCAGTTCAGCAGCACGGACTGCACACACCACCACAGACACCGCCACATGAGCCGCAGCACCATGAGTACCACCAGCATCAGGATTGGCCAGAGTTTTACCAGCAGTTCCAGCAGATGCGTGTGACGTAGGAGCAGCATGGTACGTACATCGACCAGATTAGGACTAGCCAGGACCAGATCCGGGCTAGTCAGGATCAGCTCAGGGCCACTCAGGATCAGCTTAGGCATAGCCAGGAGAGTTTATATCAGGGGGTGAGTGCGGGATTTTCATATCTTTTCGGGGAAATGCATCGTGCATACCCCGACTACTTTCAGCACCCTCCACAGTTCCCACCGTGGAACCCCCTGGTTATGGCGATGCGGGTCCGTCCTTTACTAGAGACGATGATGGTGATGACGCTTAGGAGCGATGGAGTGCTAGTTGGTGGTTGTTTTTAGTATTTCAGTACTTTGTTTTGGGTGTTTATTTTTTACTGTTATTTCAAAACACCCCGGTTATGTATGCTTTATTTTTCAGACTCTGTACTTTAGTTTTTATGTTATGTCTTTGTTGGGATTGTTAGTTTTTATATTTATGTATATTATGGTTGATTTGTGGTTTTTCTGTTTCTGTTCTATTTTGGTGCACATGGGACATACTTGCAGGTTTTGGGCTATTGGATCTTGGACCGGAGCACGTGACAGATACAGCTTCGGAAGTCTCGTTGCATCAACATCATCTTGAGGGGAGTATTGTTATCCTTTTCTCTATATTTCGGGTCTCGCATTGGGGACAATACGAAGTTCAAGTGTGGGGAGGGGGTTAACTTTGTTAACTTTGTTTGTCCTCATTAAAAAAAAAAGTCAGAAAATCAGAAAAATCATTCAAAAATACCTGTATTTTGTATATATTTTAGTAAATAAACCGGTTGATTGTGTTTTAGAAAGCATCGGACTTGATAAAACTCGACAAGCAAAATATTTTTGAAAAAGGAAACCGGAAAGCGTGACAAACAAAGAAAGACTTACATGATAGTTTTCACACTTTTACCCATTCCATCCGTTACGTGAGCATATTTGAGCCTATTGTTATATATTTGTTCATTTCGGATATAGGAGTGAGCCGGATGTTATGTGTAATTTAGAACTTGTCACTAGTATGCTTGTTAAGACCATGAACTTGTGGATTTGTGTAAAAGTGATAGAGGCACTTAGATTACCCCCGTTGTTGTAAACCTTGTTCTTTGTGTTGTGCTTCCCGTTCACCTTATATTACCCTTTAGGATTAACCATATCGAGCCTTCCCATTTACCTTTGTTTACCCAAATTATCGCCCACTTAGCCAAATTTAGCCTTTGTATGTTTTAAACCTTTTTAGTGTTGAAACTCGGACAAAATAATCGTTTAACTAGCATTTATTTCAGTTTATTGTATAATCTTTTCATATAAAAAAAAAACCACCCTAAAATAGGGTAAAGTTGATAAAAATCGAGAAATTTTGAATGTTTAAATGTTAAAATTTCGTTGATAAGCTCGATTGCACAATAGTCTCCTTTTTAAGGCATTTGTATGTATAGTTGTATATTTTTTGTTGCTAGTTAAACGCTACTACCGAGTTTTAACCATTTTCGCCACTTTATATGTCCACTTCCATACCCTTCGCCCAAGCCTAACGTTACAACCCGTAAAGACCTCTTGATTTACACTTGTTTGCATGTTAGTTGGTGGAGACGAGATCTTATGACAAGCTTATGATATTGCATATTTCATTGACGAGGCATTGAGTGTTTGCACATACACATTTTATGTATGTTTCATAAATAAAACCGAGTGTGTGTGAACATTGTGAGTCGTGTGAAGATTAACATGTTGAGTCAATTAAATGTGAAGTCACGGCTTTTTGGTTGTCGCTTTATAATTGCATATGCTTGTTGGGTTTGAGTCTTTTGATGTTGTCTTTCGACAAACCGGCTAACCGTTTATAGTAGTTTTCAATAAAATAGTGTGTAAATTATCGTTCTTGTTTGTTTCTGTCTTTTATTGCTTTTTAGTTCAGCTTGCTTGAGGACAAGCAAGGTTCAAGTGTGGGGAGATTTGATATTCGCAAATTTACACATATTTTAGTCCCCCGTTTTACCCCTATTTTATGCGTTTTCGGCCGTAAAACCGTCATTCGGATACTTAATTATCTACACTTTTGTTTGCAGGCCTAAAACAGCATACCAGACAAGATGATAGCAAATACGAGGACTTTCCGGACAAAACGACGAAGCTGCGAACCTTCTGTTAGAAAACTGACCTGGGCGTGTGGAACGGTCGTGCCACCTGATGCACGACCATGCATCTGCGATAAATCAAGAAGAACCCGACAGTGAACGAGGGTGTAACACCGCGTGCAGCACATTGAAGGCCAACCCGGGAATGCACGGTCGTTCCAGATCTTGCACCCCGTGCATCTCCGATGATCAAACCAACCTCGGAACTGAACGACCAGTGCGACCAGGCGTGCAACAAGGACTCGGAATAGAACGACCGTGCCACATGAAGAACGGTCGTGCCATATCGAATCCGGTCAACGATCTGATGACATCATGCAGTATGGTGGCCCACCACCAATAATTGCTTAAAGTGCACGGTCGTGCGATCCATACACGACCGTGCGACATCGAAAAAGCATAAAAACAGAACAGAACCATTATGTTAGTAACTCTGGAATTTTGGAGAGCTTTGCAGGCGATTTTGAGGCTTCGAAGGCTTCTGCTT